>NC_043761.1:10887371-11199157 GCF_902148845.1 Salarias fasciatus | reverse complement strand
AAGTATGGAGTTCCTGTCAGTTTAACAAAGTACTATCCATTGCAATAAACACACTGATCATCTGTTACTTGTAAGACCAGTTCTAAAGAAATGGGGTAGTGGTGACCACTCCTAGGTTTGATGGTGGACAGGGAGCTTTGCTGTGATGAGTGTGCAAGTTCTCCCTGTGTCTGCAGTGTGGCTTCATCGAACAATCTAAAGGCATGTGTGTCAGGTGTGTATAGTGTCCTCGATGAGAGATGGGTAACTGAGAACACTATTCAAGACGCAGAGTCTTAAAGCTTTAAGTAGCAACACAATATGAAATAATTATGCATATGTTTGTCATTGAGTTTTTTTTTCAAAATACATTCAAGTATTTGTTTGAATTCAACAGGTGAAATACAACGATGGAGAAGAGGAAAATATGGAAAAACCAAACGGTCCCCGATACGTGACATCGCTCTACTTTTGTCCTGACAAATCCAATGTGGTCCAAATACATGAGGCCAAAGAAGATGCTGAAGGTTTGAAGACGTACGAAGAAATATGTGAATTCGAAATGGAACCAACCGAATCCCTTACGGAAGTCCCGTGCGCAAATGAAGACGCCGAGCTACATGTCCGTTACCGCTGCGACACTGAAAACTGAAAGACTGCCTCGGAGTGAAACATTTGCTGACAGGACAATCATGCAGAGCACATGTGATTTTTGTTTTCAATGGTTATTTTAAGAGTTACTCTTTTGAAAAAGTTTTGAAATAACGAAGCTGTTAAACAAACATGGAAATGAAACCGACCATCAGATTCTGTGCTGTTCCACACTGTGTGAAGAAAGCAGTTTTTCTCTGTTTTGTGAATCTGACTGTGAGAATCTTTTCAGTTGTTTTCATGTCTGTTCTTGCACTGAAACATGAAAATCACTTTGAAATGAATAACTTGTAATAAATCTAAAATGACTGCAGCGTCATTTGTTTTGCATTCATTTTTTGAGATAACCAATAACAAGAATGAAAGAAAAATAGAAATGCTCCTGCATTACAATGATCAACTAACATTTACTGTAAAACTTATACATATTGGCAATCTAGGTGGTTAAAATCCCAGTATTATTCCGGAGCGCTCTTTATGAGCTAATTATTATTATCACTATTGGTTCATTGTACTGAAGGTTGTAAGGCAGCTTCCTCTTCCCTCTACAATGGCTTGGCAAACATTACATGTCATCTTCTTTTGTGGTGTAAAAAACTTCTGCAGTATATGCAAACAGCTGACATGTAATGAAAAGTTAGGTTTAGTTACGTTAGGTAACATTTTCCTGGATTGACACTGAATTTGACCCCAGGTAAAACTGACAAGTCTCCTCAAAACATAATTTCTGCATGCATGAAGAGCAAGCTGTTTGTGGTGCACACATCTGCAGGGCAAGAGGCCCTTGCAGGGGAGAGTGTGTCTGTGAAAATAAAAAACATTAAAGATATTTACAGTGTGGGGTCGCAGGAAACCCACATCTACTGAGCCAAAGATAATAGAGTGATACTCTTTGGCTTTCTTTCTACTCGTTTCCTTTTTTCTATCCCCTCACCCCAACTGGTATAGCAGAAAACCACCACCAGTTTTTTCTTTTTGCTTGCTCTGGGGGAACTTTTGGGTTTTCTCTGTAAATGTGCCCAGAAATGACTGTTGTCATTGGTGCCATATAAATAAAGCCGAATTGAATGTTTTGTGTTTTCACACTGATGTCTTCAGGTTCTTCTGAAGGCTGTTCAACAGTCTGGTGATTCTGATAATAGCTATTTCAGTTCAGAAATATGCTATAGTTGTATTTTCAAGAGTGCATTCCATGGACATAATAAAGACCTTGTTCTATCAATGTTACAGTTTTTGGGTGCATCTGTCCTCTGTATCTTTGATAGAACAATTAACTTCAACCTGTTACAATTTCAACTTTATAAAATGTATTCGTGTCAATGGATGCTCTTGGGAAGACTTATGTATGTGGCTCTTGTGGATTTGTCTTTGCTTCTGTTTACACAGACAACTGAAGCCATCCAGACACACAAAAGAGAGTGTGAGAACTCTCAGCTTCATGGTGGACCAGAAGCCTTTCTGTGACGACTTTGCATGTTCTCCCTGTGTCTGCATGAGTTTTTCCCACCTAATGTGAATTCATCCTCGTCAAAACACATTCAATTATTTGGTTGTAATTCAACAGGTGACATACGACAATGGAGAACAGCGAGATGTGATTTGTGTGTCTACCTAAACAGTCACCCGTGATTGCAGTTCGTGTACTGCCTCTTTCGATACACAACAAAATATCAATGGAGATTTCATATTGGTCTAGTGGTTACCACTCTCACTTCACAGAGAGAATTTAAGGGTAATCTGTTGTCTCTTCGTATTTGTAGATTTGCTGGCTTCTCCAGTGTTTATCCTGTGAATTTCAATAGTGTCCCCAATAATAGTATTCCCTTTTCCGTGGGAGTGGGTGAGAGTAAATATGTTTATTCAGCACTGGGAGCAGAATCAGCTGATATAGCTAATATTTGTTAGGATAAGTTTCAGTGTGAAAATAGTATAACTTGTATAAAGCAGTATTAAGATGGATGAAACAAACATTAAAACCAACATGTCATCACCTGATAGTTTGAGAATTTTTCTTTGTCGTGTGGTTTTTTTGAACAAATTAAAAGATGATAAAAAGTTAAATATTCCCTTTTATTTAGTCCTCTGATCAATGAAAACTAAATGCTGAGAAAGTCAATGAAAGTAACCTTTGAGAGTTTTCTTGATATCAGGAACGTGCATTTTTATGGTATGGTGGTTTATGGTAAAGACAATTACAAAAAAAAAAAAACAAAAAAAAAAACTGGTGTCGTCCTTCTTGGACGTATTTCCTTCAAGTCCAGGTCCTCCACCAGAAGCCTGGGAGCTTCAGGGTTCTGCACAGGATCTTAGCTGTTCCTAGCATTACTAGCTATTCTGGACATTAATCTCAGATGTTGTTGGCATTTCAGATGTGGTTCCTGGTTTTTAAATATAATTCAATTGCAAAGTATGTGTACCGGTAATATATTTTCTGATTTTAATAATACTTTTACTGTCTCTTAATTGTAATAACCAGTGTGCCAATTACGACTTCTCCCAGTCTTTAATTTCTTCAACCACTTGAATCTGTTCCCCCGTTGCTATGCTGATTAGTACCAGCCCACCAACTTTTCAGATATTTGTAATTACTGTAGTTAGCTATTAGTGGGTCCTTTCCACAATCGCATCTGAAATTTTACAAAAAAAAAAAAAATCCTTTTTTTAAAATAATTTCCCAGTTGTGTTTAAGTATTAATGGTTGGAGCGTTCCATCCATCTTCTGCATTTGTTATGTACATAATTTGGTACATTTCCAGGGGGCTTATGAATACCTAGTATGCACAGTAATACCGCTGTCGTCCTGTGAGAGCAGAACACTGACAGATAGTACATGTGCTACCAGTGAAATGTACAAAGAAGACAATGTCATTTGGAAATCAACAGGAAGAACGATAGCTTCATGGAAGGATACGAGAAAATCTGCAACATTACCTGACTTGGCTGTCCCACGTTAAACCAACAACATGCACTGGATGTATTGCTTAGCAACCAGGCCAAAGTAAGGGACGCATCGGAGCATGAACGCACTGACACAACACCATCTGTAACTCATGTAGCAATTTAAACATGTAAAGAAAGCATATTTTGGCCGAATGCTTTCAGAAAGTTTCGTTTTCACCGGTCTGTATTATAACAGAGATCAAGCATTTTCAGAACGTTCCACTGAACATCAAACTACTCCTCATCAGTGATGACTGACTCTCCCCAAGTGTTTTCTCATCTTATATTACACCACCATAAGAACTTAAGTGAATACAGCACTGCATAAGATTATTGTAGCAGGACTGGTAAATCAATTGCTAAATCTATAGTGGATGCAATGTGTGGTCGGTCAGTTGTTTGTGCTCCCTCAGGGAGGCACACTGCTTGTTTGTTTATCCCCAAGGGAAGCAATGCAAAGATTCCCAGGGAGAGAGAGAGAGAGAGAGAAATGAAAATGATGAATACACTCAACAATCCTTGGGGTGATTTTCTTTCCTTTACCAACATCCACTTTGCCAGCTATACAGATTTAATGGAACAGTAAGAAATAATGACTTTGTCTGACCCGGATTCAACTCATCAGTGTTGAATGTGCTGGATTCGCAGTGTATGTGCTGGAAATCCTTGTGAGAAAATGGAATAGTTACAGTCCGAGGGCATGTTTATTCTGCAGTGATTTCAAGTGAAAACGCAAAACTTGGTGTGACAATGGTGCGAGGAGACACTGAAAATGCAACTTTTTGAAAATGGCTCCCAATGTGGAACTTTTCAAAAATGCTCAGATTCTGTTGTCATGTAAACAGGTATGAGACCTTCTTCGACACTCAGGGCCCGTCTCCTTGTTGAAAGTGGAAACTCTGCTGCTGCGCATGTGCACCATAGCCATGGTAAACAGTTCTTCTGCACATGCATCAGTGTATGAACAATAACTACAGTATGTGACCTTGACAGTGGCATGACTCCCAGTCCATACTGGTGAATGCTACTATAGCTATTTCTACAGGTTCTGTGTAATTGCACAATGGTTAGAGAATGTTACGACGCATTTTCACTTGAAACTTTGCCAAGCAAACGGACCTAACAGAGAATGCGAGAATCGCTGCATAAAATGAAACATACAAATGTATGACAGGTAGAAATAAAGCATTAGAGACGTGTTTCTCACTACGTTTCACTGCTGATGATTTCCAACTTTTGCCTCCAGTATTTGCTTTGCACTAACCAGTGAATGTTTCAGTACCAGTCTAGAACTTGCATGATTTGGTTGCATTAGCCTTCGATACTGTTACAGCCCATAGCCTATGCCTTTGATGTAAAATTATTCTTTCTTCCATGTATCAGACGACATTTCTTTTGTTCCTCAAAAAATCCCAAAAGTAGGTGAAAGAGCTCTTTGGCTGTCTGAGATATAATATGTGGATCTATTTGGCTGGCAGCTGCTGGATAAGAGCAAGAAATTGTGCTGTGGCCTTTCAAATGTGCTGTCAGTGAATGCTCTGCCATCAGCGCTGCCATCCTGATGTGGAGACGGCAGATACGGGACCAGTCAGACTGGAGTGTAAGCCAGTGAACTCACATTGACAGGGTCCGCCCCACCCCCAACCAATCCAGGCAAGACTTAAACGTTTAACTGATCTGAAGTGAATTCAGTCATCTTTCGACACTGACACATGGAACGAGTAAACAAAAGCCCTGTATTGTAGGTACATCGAAGATAAAGAAGCTTTTCTCATTTTTCCACAATGCGTAGCCTATCAGAGGTGTTCTCAACAACCTGTTTTAGTTTACTCAGATGTTTACCCGACAAATTCATCCAAGAAAAAGGTTCACAGGTCACTGATTCTTTTTCAAACCCCGGAGACTGACTGTTTCTACACCCAGGAAGAAAGATTGTTTCTGGATGTGCATTGGCAGTATGTAATTTTTGCTGTTTGACAAACTCTACAACACGAGTCCTTTTACTTTTTCTTAACTGTCTCTGCTCAATTTCTTCAGTCAAGCATACTTATCTGTTTTTTCTTCCATTCAGTTGCATATAACTGAGTGTAACTCTAATATATACAAAGAAAAATCTAGATATAGCCAAGTAAAAAGGCTGAAAAAATATTTTGAAAGTTTATACATAAACTGAAGATCTTCTCAACACGGCCTGCAATGCCATTTTTCAAGTCCAATTTAAACTGGATATAGTGAATTGGGCTCTGGGATCATAGAGCACAGTTGTGTGTGAATGAGATTAATCTAACAGGCCAATTGTCAAATGAAATTCTCTCACTTGGTCCCCGTCCGCATCCGTCACCTCCAGTGAATGCCTCTTCCCCCGGCTTCTATTCTCTTCTTGTTCCCTACGGTCGGCGTTGGTTGCAGTGTGAATACAAGAATAAACAACTGGAAAGGAGCTAAAACTCCCCGAGGACCCCAGATGTCAGCCAGATAGAACCAAGATGAAGTAAGCCTTTGTTCTCCTCAGCAGCCTCCACTTCATCAAGTCTTTATTCTCTGATTGTTCTCTTGGCCATTACACTGCTAACAGCAAGGCCACATCGGACAAAGAGGAAGTCCTCACCTTGACTGCATTTCTCATACTTATTAGAATTAAAAAACAAACAAACATTGGAATGATATTTTAAATAATAGAGCTTTATCGTCTTCGCATTACACTGGCCTAGAAGGGTTTTTTTTTTTTTTTTTTAATGACGCACATTTTTAAATTTCATTTGCAAGACAGAATTTAGAACATTTTCAACACACTAATGACAAATGAAACCCCTGGTCTCAGTGTTTCACTAATTACCTTTAAAAATACCTGAAGAGTATTCAATTTGTAACAACAAAATGTTGAATCTCCACCAATTCTTTCTCTTTGACAGCTGTCTCTGTTTCTGAAACTATTCATCCTCTTAACTTTTAACAAAAAACTAAGAAAATGGGTTTTAAAGAAAAGAAGTGAGAGAGTTAGTTGGCCGTGACCTCCAAGATTCATCTCATGTTAACGTAAATCCACAGCTAAGAAACATACATGAAACGCTCTACCCCTGGGGAATATTTTGCAGTTTCAAAATGGAAAGCACTGAGAGGCGGTTGATTGATGTTTGTCGCGCTGTTACAAACTGAGAAAGACACGATTAGGCTTTCACCAAATCCCTTTTGTTTCTGACATTCACAATATTAAATTCCCATGTTAAAGATTAGAGTCGGTCCTTTGAAGTGACAAGAAAAAAGATATTTCATGATCAGAAGGGAGATTAATTGGTTTCAGTCATCCTACGAAATCCTTGTTAAGGGGATCGTCTGTGATATTAATTGATGTAGCAGTGGTCCATTAAAATCATGGTTTACACTGTCAGTCATTGTTTAAACTCCTGTGCCAACATCTCCGCGAATAAATGCTCCCTGAATGTCATTTCTAATACCACCTTTGTTGTGTAACACAAAGCTAGATGGAATAAAAGCTCCATCACATAAATTTGCAGACCTATTGAACCCTGTCAGACAACTTGATTAACTTGATTAATAGGGCTTTTGTTTGCTCGGCTCAACAGTGACTCACTGCACAGGCCTGCAGCCACGATGCATAAAGTGTGGCGGGAGAAAAAAAAAAAAATAGTGGAAGGGTGTTTGGCTCCGACGCCTCCACATTTGTTTGCGTTTCCAATTGGGAACTTTTAAAACGGGCGATATGGATCAAAAGCAAACCACAATAGAAAATAAACTCAAGTTTACAGTGATATGAATTCCCTTCACAAAGCAGCCAACTCTCACCAGTCACATCGTGAGATAAACCTGCCCTCCACAAATGTATGTTTCCCACATATGTTAGAGTTGATCGGCATTTTATAGCTTTTTTTTTTGCCACCTTTAAATATTCTCAGTTGAGAATCTCAATGTTAACAAAAAAAAAAAAATCATACCTGCAACTGCAGTACATACTGTAATTACAATAGCAGAAAATGATTTTCCTTGCCCAACCCTGATCTGATTGCCTCTCTTCTTTGAAGGGCACCGACTGCAAATGCTTCCTCTCTTCTCCCGTATGTCAGTAATGAATAAATCTAGATTTTATTGACCTTGCTTCAAACGGAAGGAGCATCGGTTTAAAACAAAAGGAAGAAGAAAATTAAGCCGACCTGAAAAGTTTTTTTCAGCTCCAGTCTTTTTTTGCCTGTCAACCTCTAGGCGATGTTGAATATGTAATGTATTGGAAGTTAATATATTCGATAAGCCTTTTTTTCCACTGGGCAACTTTTCCAGTTGAAGCAGGAAAGCTGAAAAACAAAATCGGATAGTTACGATTTGTTTTTCAACGGCATCCTTGGAAATAAAACCTAATTTTAGCTTCAGCAAAAGGCTCTTCCTACCTTGTGAAGCCATTAGATGTGGTGTGTTGATGCACATCTATTTGATATGCCAACATTAATTACAGACATCAATTCATTAATCTTCATCGTTGCTTCGAGTCCTCCCAGCGGTAACAGAGGCCCACCTGTTTTACCACTGAAGATTGGATTAGGGTTGAGGTTGGTACTCGGAGAAGATGTGGGTGTGTTTCATTTGGCAAGGGTTTGAATGTGAACAGACTGTGTTAATCCTGAGCGTCCAACTTCATCTGAAAGATCATTTATCACTTTGACTCTCGGTTCGTGTGAGTGGGAATGACCCGTAAGTATGACACGCATCACGTGCTTGAGATCGAACGGCGCCGATTTAGGTTTTCTTTGGGGGAAAAACCACAAACTCGCAATATGCTTGTGTGAAAAAGTGAAATATTTAATGAATTTTGCATCACTGAACCATGTTAACA
This sequence comes from Salarias fasciatus, assembly GCF_902148845.1. Lineage (NCBI taxonomy): Eukaryota > Metazoa > Chordata > Actinopteri > Blenniiformes > Blenniidae > Salarias > Salarias fasciatus. Next base: position 11,190,744 of record NC_043761.1, on the reverse strand, counting down.
CGAGCCAAAATAGCTACAAGAAAACAAAAGGGAGTGTAATGACAATAGTCAAAAAGATGTGGAGGTGTGAGTGTGTCAGGAACTGTGAAGACAAACAAAGCTGAGTGAAGACAGGGTGCGGAATGGAAAGAAAAGCAAGCTGAGGGTAAAATAAAGAAAAACATTCTCTAACCCTGCCATCACTGGTCCAATATATGCAAAGATTTCCTTATATGTGACTACTTTTTAGAGGAGCTGCTACAAAATCACATTCACTATTAATTATGAGCGGATCAATACATTTTTCTTCCAAAGTTCCATTTATTTACAGATGTTTACTACAACATTACTTAGAAAAAAATAATCACTTTCAGACCCCTACCCCCCTGAGCTTGGCCCCCACCATGGCTCAGCAGAGATCCAGCCTAATTTGCTTGTTAATGAAAAGGTCACCACATGTAATATTATGCAGGAAGTTGTCCACCAGAGTAATAATTTGTGCAAGCATAACACTGGTTAATCAGGAGAAAAAGCCTACGGAGCAAAAACAAAAGAGAGAGCCAGAATAAATGAGTAGGGATGGATGAATTTGTGATTTTCAGGTAGGCCATGTTCAGACAAATATTTATTCAAACCTTATTTATTTGGTTGAAACCACCTTGTCCACTCCTCTGACACAACCTTGTACCACAAAATGATATAAAAGACACAGTATCATCAAATTAAGCATCCAGCGTTCCACACTTGATCAAGTAATCAAAAAGCTCTCACAACAACTCAAGCAAAAAAGTTTGAGAGCCAACTGAACGCTTTAGTGACTCAGCCCGTATCCAAAATACAGAAGAAACACTGATTAAATCTTCAATCTCCCGTCATCCATCTTCTATACTACTATATCCAATTCAGGCTCACAGGGGGCTGTGGGTGACGGGAGGACACACCCCGAAAAGGTCACCCGGCCATCACAGGGAAAAAAACAGACAAACAGGCAGTGACACACACCTAAATTACCTCCTGAAGGCAATTCAAAGTCATCAGTTAGACTCAGCCACGTTATTGGGAGGAAAACAAATAAAGGTAAGGCGTGCACAGGGATAACATGCAGAAATGTTATGTGAGGTGGGAATGCTAACCAAAAACAAAACCTGTGGTCCACAAATAAATCATGCGAATCAGGAATCTGTTTTTCTTATTGCATAAATATACTGAAAGAAACTGACAAATGTGTAGACCAATCATAAACAATTTATGCAATGGTTAACCTGTCAAATACAGATACTTTCACAGTTCCACCCCCACACACACACACACGAGCTTAGCCTTGCCATTTTCCCTACCTTGATGCAGAGTCTAAAGAAGTGAATGGGAGTGAGCCTCAGGGGGGTTTCCCTACCTGTTCATTTCCCTTACGCCTGGTTAAACTTGATGTATTCACCCTGTCATGTCTTTCTATCCCCACGGAGCCAGCGGGCCATGCAGTTGTAGAAGTACAGTCGTAGTCACTGCAAGTATGCCATTCTGCATCCATTACATACATTATACATGAGAACTCCAGGGTCACTGTAGGAGTGGCTGCTGAACAAAAGTACAATAGTTACATTACATATGCTTTAAAGAAGCCTGTCCCCTGCTTGTACCTGGGACAACATACAAGCTTGAGGGACAAGTGCAGCGGGAAATCACAAGTTTAAGTACCAAAATACAGTACGTCCTTCAGAAAACTAGTATTTTAATCAAATTGTATCACATCATCAAACTGATTTTATGATCCGTAGCATTTATACACTCCAGAGAGGGAGTTTTGTTCTCAAGAAGAAAGTTTGTGTTCGAGCTGTAAGAATACAATTCTTGTAATTGCTCATCATAAAGATATATTAGCATACTGTGCGAGGATACTCTGTGCATCTTGGAGTCGCACGGCATTCTGCAGATGCGATGGGCTCTGGGGATTTCAATCACCCTGCTTCTCCATCGCTTTCTGTCTCGTTCTCGACTCCATCGCCATTGTCTGTCTCTGTGCGAGCTGTCAGTGTGTTTCGTCTCAGCTCATGTTTCTGGTAGCAAGAGGAGGAATCACAGGAACAGACTTGCTACTTTGTCTGTCAGAAGTGATTCGATGAATTAATTATGAAATTGTGAACTGAACCTCTGTTTAGTTCAACTTGACCTTCTGCATTTGTCGCACACGTGGATCCTGGTGATAAAACTGGTGGTAAGGGATGTGCTATCAGGTAGCAGTGAATAAAGCCTACATAGCCAAATTAGGGCCCTGAGTTTTTTCCTCATTATGTCCCTTTAAACCTAAAAAAAAAAAGTGTCAAAAGCTAAAATCAATTGCCACGAAAATCATGACAGAATCCTACCTGTGTCTGAAAAAATCGGATTTCCATTTGTTTTCTGCCATGAAGCAGGCAATGGTTTCAATTTGTCGGTAATGAACACCTGGACATTTCATAACCAGCGATGATAGGGAGCCATTTGCAGCAAAAAAAATTCAATTAAGCACTATGATAGTCTGCCCTGCCAGCAATGGGATACGGACAGCGGTGGAACGTTGAGGTATGTAAGATCAAGTTTGACTGTGTCCAGATTGTGGCTGCCGTGATTTGCACACACACACAGGACAGGTACAAGAGGGAATATGCCTTTACTGATTCCTTGGCAATGATTACTGTGTCATTTCTTCAAGGAACAGTTTGACATTTTGTGAAATAGCCTGCTATACTTTCTTGCTGAGAGCTGAAAAAGAAGATCAATGGCTCTTCCATATCTGTCCACAGCCGTCTGTTGGCTGGCCTGGCTCTGAAGATTACATAAAATCCATGTAGCAAAGATCACTAATTAAAATGTTAATGTCTTTTCTACTTTGTTAACACTGAGAAGTTTCCAGGTACACCGCAAAAACTCCAAGACGGCTTGTTCTTCAGGCACTCTCAAAAAAGCTTCATAAGCAAGTTTCACTATCAGGGAATCCAAAAGTATTAAATCAGCTCCAAGTTTTAGTTTTAGTGGAAATTAGTGTTCTTTTGCTTTATCGTTGACTGTAATGATGTGATATAAACAGCTAAAAATGCTAAATACAAATAATATGTGTTTCTGGAGCATAGTTTGCTGGGATTTAGTACAATAGTTATTTACAAAGTTAAAGCCTCTAACTGGCACCTGCTGTATGACTTCACTGGAGGGGATTCAAAAATACAGCCTGTGGGCTAAAAGCAGCCCACACGAATGTCTAATCTAGCCTGCAGGATGAAGATACAAAGTGGAACAATGATTTAAAAAAAAAAAAAAAGATTTTCTTTCAATATGTAACTGCTGATTCTGTTGTATTCACTGGATATATTTGCACCAATACACTCAAACGCCGGTGACGCATCTGTGAAAGTCACTTATTTGTCTTATGACTAGCAGAGCAGCATTAGCATCAGTGATATACTCTATGGGGAGCTTGTTTAAACAGAAAATGAAGTGATGGATTGTTGTCAACCTTGGCCTGAAGAGTACGATTGTGGCAGAAAGGATGCCAAATCCTTCAGCTGATTTTTGCAGTGAAGCAGAAATCCTCTTAGGCCCCATTTACTCAATATTTTCAAATGAAAATGTACATTTTCAGTGTGTTCTGAATGTCCATTTGCATGATGCTGGAGCTTGAAGCCACTGAAAATGCAGCTTTTTTGAAAACTGCTTCCAAGGTGGAACTTTTCAAAAACATTCTGACTCTGTCCCTGGAAAAATGACGGAAAACATGACTTTCCAAAAATGCACCGAGTCTGTCTCTGTGCAGACGGATGGTAGAATTTCTATTTACTCAACTTTGCTTTTTCTCCCAAAAAGAAAAAAAAAAAACAACATTAAAACAAATTTAGAGACAGCATCTGCCATTGCTAATGTTTTTTAGTATATATTGTTCTCTGCTGCATGCACATGTGGATCCATTACGAGAATCACCTGCAGCACCTTCTAGTGGTCATCCATGCAAACTACATGGTTTAAATGCAGTAAAATATTTCATCTGCTAAATTTTTTGAAAAAAAAAAAGTTGATCTTGAACTTTTTTTTGGTTTTCAGATAAGTTTGTTTGTGTAATAACACTTCACAATGAGAAAAAGAAATGTCACAAACATTTTAATATAAAGTAAGCTATTCAAACACAGGCAGCCTGTAAGTTAAAGGCCTTCAGTGCTCATGGAGGAGCTCGTAATGACTGTCACCAGAATGATCCTGCTGTCTCTCTACAAATTAAGCTTGTATTTATTTACTGGATACATTGCAGTTCAAAGAGAAAACAAGGGCCATAGATGGAGGGGGGATTTTTGGATCATGCCAGGAGTCATTGTTCCTCTTTTATGTTACATTGTATTGGCAGCTAATTTGTAAGAGTAAACTGAGATGTTCTCTAAATCTCTTTGTTAAAGGACTGCTGTGAAAAGTCTTGCCATTAGAATCATAGATATGTGGTAGGCCTCAGCCCACTGAGTCATTGATGTCTGAGGTGTTTGAAACGGAGCGTGTTGAACACAGCTAAGCTCCCACCGGTTTGGCAGGCTGGCCCCTGCTGAAATATCTCATCGCCATATGGTGGACCTGATGGTATGTTGCTCTTTCGTCGTCTCTCCCCCTCAACGCCGAGCGAACTGTCCAGCGAGTCGGACTTCTCTGAACAGTCAGTCATCGTCTCACGTGGGAGCAACTTCAAAGGCAACTGGGAAGCTCCATCAGACGGAATATTCTCTCTATGCAAACACACAGCTGACCAAAACAAAACAGGTTAGCCTGCCCTGTGTTTCAAAGGCATTTGAAATTCAAATCACCGTCTCAAGCATTCTCTCAATATAATGAAGATGATGCCAGGTGAAGCTGTTTGTGGACTGTCGAGTGGGCCGTTTCAAGCAGCCAGCAGAGTCTGGGCTCTCCTGAGCCGCACTTCACTGTGTCTAATCACACACTGGCCTCTAAACTGTGGGATCAGCACTTACTTAACAATATGAATGCTGATACACGTGTGAAAGTACAACAATCAACCCATGCGATCAATATCGTGGTCGATGCTCAAGAAGTTGCAGGGTATGGGTCAAAACAGCATATACGGTTATTAGAAAGGAGAACCCTGCTTAAGACAAGGCTGTACATAACTGTGTTTGTGTGCTTGCATTGCTACCAGTGTTAACTAGGAAAGAGGGGAACCAGCACATGGCTACACATCCGAACTGCTGCACACAAATACCAACACAAATATGCATGGACATACTGAAGAGCGGTGTGTGCAGAAACCACTGGAGACCTTATATGATGCATGGAGGATCCAGTGAGCTGGAGTCTTTGATGGAAGACTGAGAAAACCTCCGTAATGATGTCTCAGTCTTCATATGATGTTATTAATGACTCCTCGACTTGATTTAGAACTTTAGTGGTTATTTGCATCATTCTTTGGTGATTTTTCTTTTGGTGTCTAACTTGTGAAGATCTTGACGTGATGTGCTTTTTGTTCTGGTAAATCAGTACTTCATTAAAAACTGATCAAAGGGGTTTTTTTGAGCCTTCAGCTCTGTTACATAAGTTTGATCTGCTTGATATTCAATTGTTTCTGTGCATCTTGAACTCTGTTACTCAAAAAAATAGCTTGTTTCCCACTGTGATCACCAAATAACCCTACGTAACTACTGGTCCTTAGCCCAGCGCCCTAACCAGTGAAGTCTGTTAAGGTTGCACAGAAAACATTTAGAATCGGCCTTCATGGAGATGCCTTCCTTCATTACACTGATGTGTCTTTCAACCTTCAATCTTCTCAGGACATCTACAGCGTACAGTTTGACACAAACTCAATAGGCTGTTGACAGCGTGAAAAGAAAAAGTCATCATGGATGCACCATTCAGGTCGATTGTTAGATGGACTGCTGAGCTAAAAGCTATGAATTAACATTTCTTTGCAAAGGTTTAGCAGGGCTTGTTTAGTTTCCACTGTAGCAATGTCGTGGTATTACCATGAATCAGAAATTACGCTTTACAGTGCCCCTGTGGCTGCTGGTAATCAGGGATAAAAACCAGAAATTAGTTGATAAACTGAAATTAATATTTTCCCATTATCATATTCAGCTTTTTACATGCAATGCTTAAGCATTTTGGCCGTGGCAGCTACTGAAGACACTACTGGGAATAGCTACATTAGATTCTGTGATAGTAAATGAAAATGAAAGATTGGTTGATGCTGGAAACCCCACATGTACCCAGATGGCCTTTTTGTATCTGTGGGCTATTTCAGTGGCTGCAGCTATAAACAATTTTATGCCATCTGTTTCGTGATGGATTTGTGTCCATCTGTCTCATCAAACATCTCCAGAAGCTTGTTCCTGGTCTGCACGACTGTGAGAAATGATTGCAAGTCAGCAGCCAAAGTTTCACGCATACGTAACCTCTGCGCATGAGCTTGTCTTTAGATTTTGTCTGATAGATTGAATATTATTCCAGCAAGCCCCCCTCTTCCTGTGCTTCATGTGGATTATTTCATACAGCTTTGGTAGACGGCACTTAGCTTATTTATTATTTATACACTGCAGGAACGAGGGTATTCCCTTATTGTGCGGTTCAACACTGTGGCATATTAGATTTAATGTAAACTATTTTAACCTCTCATCTTATGGGGACCAGGGGAAAGGTTGTGAAGGTTTTACTTAGTATATATACATGGTCTTTTTTAGCATTCAGATAAATACCTTCACACCTGGTAGCTGCCCTGTGTGATCTCACGGTGCTCTTTTATTCTCCATGTGCAACACGAGCAGCACGACTACCCCATTTGCAGAAAATTATGTGTTTACCAGCTAAGAAAAAAAAAAAAAATAAAAAGACAAAGAATAGTCAGCCGCATCACTTAAACCGTGCTAGAAAAATGTTTATGGGATCTGAACACATCAGGGTAGCAGTGCTGTACCAGCAGTAGTGGTACCACTGATATAGCATGTAAAAAGATTGTTTCCTTGAGTCTTTTTTTGTCTCGATATAAATCTTATTCCGCTTTAGTTACATTAACAGGTCTTTGCATTAATCACACACTTGGCAGCACTATATATATATATATATATATATATATATATATTCACTGTTCGTGTGTTGCGTCACTCGTGCTCAAAGTGAGTCATGCTAAAAGTGATCTGCAGTGGTTGATAAGAACACAGGGACTGTGGGTGATTCACAGCTGACTGCGCTTGATCGAGGCGGGTTAAATATTTGAAATCCAAGTATCTGCACTGAGGTCAGTCAGTTAAAGATGCGGCTATAGCTCCATGTCCTCGCCCCAGTAAAATGTGCCTGAATGCATTTATATTTTCTACTGCCATAAATGATGAAACCAGGCCATTCACCAAATCATCATGCACGCACGCACGCACGCACACACACACATGTTTAATGGATGTCCAGATAGTTGCTGCAACCAAGCACATTCACATGGACCCACACCCACTTCCACACACACACACACACCACACACAGGTGACTGGCTAACAAGACAGTTTGACGTGTGCAAGCTGGTTTTGCTGACCAGTGGGAGTTTCTTACTGACGTTAGGAGAAATCCCACAGTCATTTAACTCTTCGCCTGGCTGTTTTCACACCATCTCTCTGAAGACTGCTTAACGCAAGCTGGGCTGTCAGATGGGAGGAAGAGACTGAATGTGAGTATCTGTCTGAGCGTACCTCTGCATATACGTTCCTCTGTTGTGAATATCACTGCATCTACACAAGTACGTCTGTACTGTAACTGAGGAGTGTGTGTGTGTGTGTGTGTGTGTGTATGTGTGTGGGGGGGTAGTTGATAGTATCTGTAATGAGTTCAGTGGTTGAGGGTAAAGAGGAGCCTAAAGCTTTGAAGCTCTCATGAGACTCACTTACATGTGTGTTTCTTTGCAAGGCAGAGAATCACTGTACAATAAAAGCTGAAATAAGACCATGAAAAAATCCTGTGTGCAGAGGTAGCAATGGTGTCTAGCATAGCAAAAAAAAAAAACAAAAAACTGGTACATCGTACATGTTGAAGTGGTCTAAATTGTGTAAAGTTTGAATTTTCTACATGGTGTGTAAGTCCGGATGGATGGATGGATGGATGGATGCACAAATGGCTACAAAATGTTGAGGTTCTGTTACAGGAGAAAGTAGAAGAACACCATGAACTTAATTGTATTTTATGAAATACTGTTAAATTAGTACAGCTTTTAGTTCACTAATGGCTTTAACTGCAATGGTTCCACATTTGTCAAATCAATTTATGTCGTGTTACTTTATGACTTTAGATTTCCTGAATATCCTGCTGGGTTTAATAGCTGTAAAGTCTAATTTGACAGATTTTGGAGTTTTTTTATTGCATGTAAGAGAAAAGGAGAATTAATGTGTCACATGTCCAGCTGGTGAATCTCGGTCAGCTTGCCCTGCGAGAGCTATGTGCCAACGTGGCGGAATGTATTATATGAAGCCGAACCAGACTTGACCAATAAAAGCAGAAGGGACAAGAGGGTGTCTGTGTGTGTCAATGTGCGGGACTCTGTGAATGATCACAGAGATATTACAGGAAAGTTGACAGGTTTCTTTTGCTGAAAAGAGCCGAGCTCAGCTCATCTGACAGGCCTAATTGATGCACTGCCAGGAAATGTGTCATTGCACTGTGTCAACTAAGTTGCTCGGGGAAAAGTGGAAGGCACAGGATGTGATATATGAGGTTCAGGGGCATTTGAGGCAGTTTCACTATGAAGGAGGGACAAAATGGAGACAGAAAGAGAGGGTTAGCCAACTGAAGTGGGGATTAAATAAGTGGACGCAAAAGAAAAAAGAGAGACTTTATAAGTGCTGGTATATAATGCGCAGTAAGAGTGATACAACCAGACACACTGGACAAAAATAGTCAACGGTAGGAGCAACCTTAAAAAATGGAGAGAAAAGTCAACAAAAGCCAGATAAAAGACAATAGAGCAAGACACTGCTGAAGAAAAAACAAAAGAAATGTTGTAGCTTCGCAACCAACAGGTTCCAGTGAGCTGCAGTGTGCTTTAAAAGGCATAGTAGTTTCATTAAAGCCAATAACAAAGGGTGAGGAAAGATTATCCTGAGGAATGCATGTCTTGCTCCTAATAAGGTTTTGTTGTCGTCGTTGTCTGTTTATTGCAGTGATGATTCCAATTTGCATTTTCTCCCATTTGTGATCTCACTAAAACACCCCTTTATACCTGGCTTCGTTATGTGGAACTGAAAAGTGCATTTGACTTGATATCTCACTGTAGCACACCACTGACTTGTTTACCGTGGGGCTGCCTCTGCATTGTGATTTTCCAATGGGAAATTAAGACTGCTGTGGCAAAATGGAAACAAGGGGGCATGACTGAATAAAGGGATGAATCGGTAAGGTGAAAAAAAAAAAAAGAACAACTGTAAAACTATATGAAATGAAACAAAAAGAAAAGTGAGATGGTGAAAAGGGACTGAAGCACGTTTTGCAAAATGAAAAAGACAGATGCCTTAAGGAGAAATTCCCTACCTTGAGGCGATGTTACAATTGGAAGGACTTATGCTTTGGTGTTAAACAGTTTTCTGCAGAAGTTAAAACCCTTCTTTGCTTTTCTTTTTATATAGATTGTCTGTTTTTTTTATCTTCAGAAACTGGACTAACTAATAAATGCCATTTTTTCTTAATTGCCCCTTGAAACTATTTTCCACCTGATATGTAGGTTAATGTACTTTAAGGTATTTCTTTTGTACTCTTCTACCGCTGTATTGGGCCACCTCTTAGGATCTGTAAAATCTTACAACCAAATTCAGTCCGTATTCATCAATATGTAGGTCTTCATAAAAACTGTGAACCTGCATAAGTTCACTTAAAGAATGTATTTTCTGCCCCAAAAAGCTGCCTTTGTTTTCTTTTTAAACATGGTGATTAGGATAGTATAAATTTTGGTGTAATGCAAGAGTATGAAAATAGAGATGAGATTATAAGACGCCAAACTGCAGACATGCACTCTGCTGAGCAGCACCCAAATACAGACAAGTGGTTAGAATTTCATTACCATTAAATACAGGGAAGTCAGAAGAGCAATGCATGAGCATCACTGACTTTCAGGAAAAGAGACACTTCAAAGACTAAATGGCCATGGGAGCTGATGCTGCGAAGGCCTTGGGGCATCAACAGACTTCGGCAGAAGCAAGAAAAGAATAGCGTGTGAAGGCTGCTGGAGAAGTATAATAAAGCCTTTTTTTTTATTCTTTTGGAAAAGACAGATTTTTGGATTGTTAAGGCAATTGAGATCTTCAGTTTCATGTCTGAGATTAGGTGGGAGTTCGGGTGTGAGTCACAGCGGATATAATCCAGTTGCTTGTTTAAGATCTTAATCGTCAATTTAATGTAATTTCGGATTCGTGTAACTTCAGTGTTGAACATGTTGTGATCTTACCAGTACAACAAAAGATAAAAAGAATGTATGTGTGAGTTTAAATAGCTGACAAACAAAGTTGAAATGAATTGAAACAAAAAGTTCATGAGTTTACCTCAAACGATCCGGTTATCATGCATTAGAAATAAACAACTCATCAGAATGTAAGAGCACTCCACCTCTAATAAATCACTCACACACACACTTGTAAATGGCTCGATCAGCTGCAGACTGTGGAAACAATCCTAAGTAGCATTTTTTTTGCATCTTGATTCAGCATTTCTTCACTAACACAAAGGCAGTCAGACAAATGCCCAAAACAAAAGGCCGCTATTGATTCGATGCCGGCCGAATCAAATCCATTCAGTAGGCCGAGAAAGCCAATTTGCAAAACAAATATTTTCCGGTTAGGCTGTCTTAAAAAATTACACTGACTGAAGTTTATGAAACTCAGGCTGAACGTTTCCTTTTCAATAGTTTCTGATGCAGTGTTGTGTCACATCATATCGATGCGCATGTTGTAAAATAATATGCCGTTTCGGTGCACAAACGGGGCCGTCATGTGACGATGCCGACGCCAGAAGAACAGCATCCTCCACACATAAACACAGAGACACCACCTCCACGCCCTAATACAAAGATCACAAGTACAAAGGGAGACAAAGTACAACCAGACCTTCTCAAAGTCCCCAAAACACTCATGGACTGGACTGTCAAACTCTCCTGCCATCTCGTTTGAATCTGTTATTTTTATCATGGTAAAATGGTCAATTCCACCACTGAAAGTCTTAAAGTTTCATTTATCATTTTCCTTATTTGTAAAGGAAGTTTCATCCTGTGTATCTTTTTATCCGCCTACATAAAGTGAATGTTCAAAAGGCAGAGCCCACTGGCTGACTCATATCAATGGTTTTTTTTTTTTAAAGGTTCAACTCTCAAGTACAACTTTTATAAACATCCAAAAGAGTCCATTCAAAAAACACACTGGCCTTAGTGGAGTTCAAACAGCAGCCGGAGCTTGATTTTTTTTTTAAATTTTTTTTTTTATGAATTTGGTTTTAATGCAGTCTCAGGATTGATGTCTTCCATTAAAACGTGGCTTTATAATTCACTCTTCACAAAGGATACATATGAGGTTAATATGAATTTTCTTATTTAATGGTTCCAATTGATAGCACATGAGTATTCAGGCTACGTAGACTGTACGACCCCTCAGCCATTCCTGTAGATGATTAACTCTCGGTATTCATAGATTCATAAAGTTTTATGGGGAAAGAGTTACTGAATCACTCCAGCAGACAGTTAAGCATCTGAGACCGAGAGACAAAAAGTCTGGTAGTCATTCAGTGACACAGCGAAATGTTCATTCATATAATAGACGAGGACTCAGGCAGTCGTTGAATCGCTCAGCCATACAGCGAGGACAATAAGTGCCAGCCCATCTGTGGGGCGCAAAGCAGCCGACGTCATCTGGTGGTGGGCCAGACTCCCCGTCAGCCAGCCGGCCAAAAAAAAAATAAAAAAAAATCCCAGTCAGTCAGAAAAAAGTCACCCAAATAATTGGCGGGCCAGGCTTCCCCTCACCCGGTCTGTCAGCCAACCAGATCAGCTTTTCCGCCAACACTGCTCCCGGATTCCAAAGAAAGAGAATGAGAAGCAGACACGAGGTTAACAAGAAAGAAGGTGAGAGAAACAGAGACACAAATCGAGATAAACAGAACCGGAGAGGGAAAAAAAAAAGAAGAAGAAGCTTGACAGAATAGTGCTCAGCGTTCAGCAGCAGAGCCGGCAGATGGTATGGTTTTCTCCGTCTTCATTCAATAATGGGCCAGCCATGATAAATGACTGTGAGAATGTGTGTCTGCAGGTGTGGATGCATGTGGTTCACACATCCAGACTAACTGTAATAATGAATTTCATTTTGCTCATTTAGGAGCCTGAATGGGCGAGATGGGATTGTTTGAAAACCGACAAGGAATCAAACAGAGTGATGACCAATAGTGGTATTTCATCAGTGGGTCTAAACTGGAAGGATTGAGTGTCCGTGATGGAGAGTGACAACAGATGACACAGAAGGACGTTTGATGGCCGTTGCTTTTATAAGGCACGAGGCTGCCAAAGGCATCATTACACCCAATTTATGTGCACACATGCCAACACAGGCATCTGCCAACACACTGTCGCTACAGAGAAAATGTGTATGCATGTGTGTAGCCATAAAGCCTTTGAAATATCTATTTGCAACCTCATGATAAGATATGAAACCTTTTAAATGGTTAGTTGAATAGCGATTGAACCAGCGGGATCACCAGGGAGGGGCCTATGGTCTCAGCATAAATTATCGCAAAGATGTGTGTCAGCGTGTGTGTGCGTGTGTGTGTGCAATAACGAAACAATGAAGTTGAATGAATCATGAAAAGGATCCGGTGCTACTCTTCGATATAACGAGATTGGATAGAGTGAAAATTTCACCGGGAATAAAAAAAACAAACAAAATCAACAGGCAAAGCGGAAATCTCAGCAAAATGTATGGCCATCATTAAACAGTCTTCTGGGACACACCCTCCTCTTCCTAAATAATTTAGTGTTGAGAGAAGAATTTTCTTCCCACTTTTTTTGCAGGTCTGTCATCCTGTGGCGATATGGATAATTTCTGCATTACGGATCAACACTGGTTTTACTGTGGCTGCACTGGGAATACACACAACCGGACAGACTTTCAGATGCAACTGAATGTGAATTCAGGATTCACAGTTTCCCTGACACATTGATCATGGTCTGTTGTTTAGCTCCGAAATATGACATCCCTACTTTTTTTTTTTTTTAAACATCAAGTCGTAAAGTTTTGTGGTTAATATATATTAATATTCAAATTATATGCTGTCATGAAAGCTTGCAGCCTCACTGTGAGCAAACTAGCATTGTAAAAACCATACTGTCATGGCAAGTTTGTAAAAAATATGCAGAATGCAACAGCTGTTTTTTTTTTTTTTTTGACATTTCACTGTATTTGGCATCAGAAGTTTTCATTAAAATAGGCTTTATGTTGAGATCAGTGCAATTTATTGTAGTAATCATTTGATATTGCGAAAGTACATTCATTTTCATCGCGTATACGTAAAAAGAAAAACTTAATAATTCCAATTATTGTGGCACTACTTCACCACTCAAGATGAAATTGCACTGATTTGAAGACATTAATCTCTGTCAGCCAGACTATTTTAAGTCAGAATGACCATCAAGACTTCTGTGAAAATATCAAAAATTCCCCCACGAAAGCAACAGCACAAACACCAAGGTCTGAGTGAGCTACATTATGTATTTGATCTCTCACTGGAAAGTAGTTGCTGCTTCCACTAAGTGAATCCAACTGCTCAGCCAGAGATTTTGCTTCTAGCTGCTGTTGAGCTGTGGATGCTGAACAGATCAACCAGGTAAAACTACATCAACCCGGGTAAGTGTGTGTGTGTGTTTTTTTTTTTTTTTTCCACACTGCTGCTGATCTGCCTGAGTCTTACCTTTAGGCACCAAGGCCTTGCTGAGGAACCCAGCAGTATATCATCGCTGTTCAATAAGTTATTTTTGGTCATTTTTGTTGATTAGTTTCACTGTTGCCGTTTGCCTGCTGAGGCCTTGTTTTCCTGTGGAGGAAGGTGAGCTGCTATCACCGCAGCACTCGCCGCTTTTTATGGTTTCGGCTTCAGGCTTCAAGGTTTTACAACTTTTCACCAAAAAATACTGAAGGGTGAATGCCTGAATACTCAAAAAGAAAATATCTCTGGCTTTCATTCAATTGCATGGGTTTCAAAAGGTAGTTTTGAAAATTGCTTTTCCGAGTTCAAATAAAGCGACTTTATAAAAGTCACTCTCAAGGATTAGGTAGAAGTGTTTCACAAGTTTGGGCCTTTTTTGTTGCTTCAAAGACACAGAAGCTGTTATTAGTAGATTTAAATAACTTATTGAAAATGTATCATTGAACTTCAGCTTTTTTGTTGTTGCTGTTTTTTTTGCTTTATATCAGAAGTGGCTGTATTTTTTTCAGCAGTTGAGTACATTTTAGCATTTTAGACAGACTGCAAGTCCACCACAGAACATCTATACCTAAAGGCAATTTTCGATTCACTAAATAACATCAAACATGTTCTTTTTTTTTTTCTTTTTGTCTGTTTTTTTGGTGTGGGGGTTGTTGAAGGGAATTGGAGTCTGTAGAGTCAACCCATGAATGCACATGGAGGACATACAAACACCACTCAACTATCCATAATTACATAGAAACTATAGTTTTGAAGTATTGAGATACTCTGAGGTTAAGATTTGAAATTCTGTGTGCTTCCTTTAAAGGTAGAATAGCTATCAGGCAAGACAAGTTATTTTATATACACAATGCCATTCACAATGATTTGAAAGGATAACAAAAACACATGAGTACAAAGTGAATGAGAAAGGCATGAACAGTGAAATACATAGAGAAAAAGGGTTAAAAAAATGCATATGTATTGTTTATTGGAAAGCCTGAGAAAATGATAATGTTTAAAGGTCTCTTTCATATAAAGTCAGTGTGTTAGCAGTCCTTAGTGAGTTTGTTCTAAAGCTGAGGAGTGTAGGAGCGAAAAGCTGCTTCTGACTCTGAAAACACTCAGTAAACCTCTTCCTGAGGACCTCAGAGGTCTCAATGTTTCATATTCAATCTGAAATGTGCTTAGGTCCAAGTCCACTCAAAGCCTTGTAGACAAAAGGTAGAATTTGAAGTGGATTCTTTGACACGCATTTAGCCAGTGCAGAGACTGAAGCTCAGGCGTGATGTGTTCCACATCCACTTATTTATGTACTGACTCAGCAGGTATAAGATGCTGTGGTCAAAAACTGACACCAATATATAAAACTGTGCCATCTGCATAATTATTATAGTATATTTTGTAATATTCCACAATCTGGACCACAGGAAGAATGCAATCGTTAAATAAAAGAGGCCCAAGGATGGAGCCTTGAGGAACCCCAGAAGTGATTTTCATACTCTCAGATTTGTAATTATTTATCAAAAGAATTCTGTCTTGCTAATATAATTTAAACCAACTTAATCTAAAGGTTTACCCTTTGCAAAAATTTACCAAGCATATGCAAAGATATATGCAGTGTTTTTAAAATGATGTGAGGGCTGTTTTGAAAGATGTAGCTATTCTAAAAACAGTATGAAATAAATAAATAAATCAGGTTTATTCTTGCTGTCTATTAATGTTCTAGTGGAGAATCATCAAACTAAAATCCCCCAGTTTGGTGTCAGAAATTAAATAAAATAAGATAAAATCCAGAGCCTTCCATTCCTCCAGGTTTTGGTTTCATGTAAATTCCACGGGAAAAGAGATTTACAGTGTCAAAGATAGGCATTGTACTGGAGCCAAAGTCATAAGCGTGTGGGTGTGAGCGACTGGAAGAGAAAGAGTGCAATAGGGAGAATTAATGAAGGCAACACAGATAATGTTATTAAGGTTTCTCTTTATGCATCCTGGTGTTATTTTATTTCTACAGTCTTGACGTCTTGTCAGGGCCTCTGGATGCTTGATAAGTGTGTCCACTCTCCCCACGGGGCTTTTTTTATTCAATAACACCATATTCTTATCTAGCAAGTACAGATGCTCAAATGCACATTATGCACACACAAAAATGCACTGACACAAATATACACAAAATTGCCCATACTGCATTATGCCTCCGTGCCCATGGCTCACATTCTCACACCCACGTGTTCAGACAAACACATTACCGGCGATGGAAACGCCAGCCGCTCCACGACTGTGGCTGCGCAATACAGTAAAAGCTTAAAAATCCTGACACCCAACCAAAGGATAGCATTAAAAACCATTAACAACCATGTAACATTTCCATAGCAACAACAGAAATGGGTAGTGATACTTGGAGAAGCACTAGAAACAAAGCTGTCAGTCATGTTGCGTTTTTTTTTTTTTGCTTTGTTTTTATCCGAGCCATTTAAGGACGGATGCAGGGGATGAACCTGTGTGGGTCTTCATCACCATAACAATAAAAATGTAACATTTATGCAAATTGAAGGGTTTGCACCATTATTTCTTACTGCAACATCTCTTTTTTTTTTTGAAAAAAAAAAAAAAAAGGTTAAGTGATTAAGATGCACTTGGTGTTCAAAAGCATTTAGTGAAGTACATCATGTACGAAATGTTGCAGTGCAAATGCAAAATTTTTCTGAAACGAAAACAGGCATGCACGTGCGTGCGCACGCTTACACACACATGTTTTCACTGCGACTACAAGAGGTTTCACAGTCACTGTAAAATATCAAAAAGCGAGTGGGAATGTTCCAATTGACCGTATTCTCTGGGTTCACTTTCAGCACACAAACACAGTTCAGCTAATTGAAATGTCCCGGTCAAGTGTTTTTACAGGTTGAGTGTTGGTAGGTTAAATCTGAGAATTTCAGCTGCACGTCACAATTATATCCTCGACCTCGGGGTGTGTGTGCGGGTGTGTATACACATGTGATAATATTCAAGACAAAGTGTGCAGCATATAGGAGCAGTTTCTGAGTATTATAGAAAACCTTCATAGTTGCAGTAGTGCTTCTTTTATGTCTATCCGGTCATACATATTCTATACTATTTTATTCAGGATCACAGCAGGCTGCAGCCCAGCTGACTGTGGGTAGGATATAGAAGACACCTCAACATAACAGTCACACATAAGAATAATACAGTCAAGCAATTGAGATTCACCAGCGACCCTCAAATCCATTTTTTGGAGGGGATTGTGTGAACACACCAAAGCACCCAGAGAAAACCCATATATGTGGAGAGAGAACATGTGAAGGAAACATAAAAAGGCTCTCTAATGTATGGATTTGTACCAGCGAGGCATGACACATCATGCAATTTAAAGCGTGCCTTTGGTGATTCAAATTTATTCATCTCTGTGGTTGAGATTACTGTGTAAAAACTGTCCGTGTGTGTGTGTGTGCGTGCGTGTGTGCATTTGTGTTTGTATATTTTGTTGCCTTCATGCTGATTTTTGCTTTCTTGACTGGCCTCTGCTCAGCGGTGGACGAACCCCACCAGCGCGGAGCAGTCAATCTGCAACAATTTCGCACGTGAAACACGGATAATGATACACTGCAGTGACACCAAAGCTCTTAGAGTAGAAGAGCCACTTTTAAAGAACATATAAGAGCTGGTGCATATAATGAGTGAAATTCCACTACATAAACTCGCAATGGGACTGGTAAAAAAAAAAAAAAAACAGACGATTTTTAAACCATCCCTTTGACTAGTGTTTGTGGGGTGCTTCTGTCTTCATCAGAATTTCAGTGGTTGTGGTTATTTCAGGACACTTATGTCAGATCTAAATTAAAAAAACAGATTGTGAAACAGTCAACTACCGGAACTGAGATCTTGGTATAATTTAACTGACCCTTTGCCATTATCAATAATCCCTGAATTTTCTATTAACAAATGTTTGTCATTGAACAGCAAGGAAATGCTTCACTACATCAGGACATTGTATTTGCGCCAGAGCCACTAAGCCTCTGTACAAGTGTGTCCAAAACGCAAAGAGGGAATAAAACTTTGTCCAAATTTTAGACAAACAAACACATGCATGGAAAGTTTTCCAATAAGCCGTTCTTAGCTGTTCTGAAGACTTCTTGAATTTTCACCAATGGGAAAAGCACAAGTTTTAATTAAAGGCTTTAACGATGGCTGAACTCCTTCAGGCTGCTTCTGATTCACTTGCTGCTCGCTGTCACACTGTCACATTGCTCACTGACACCGCTGTGTAGAACAAAGCCATTATTAATGCTATTAGAAACGCCGGTGCCTTTCGTTCTATGAAACGTCGGAATGTATGTAATGGTATAAATGGAAGATGGGAGCACTGGTAATTGCTGCATAATTGCACAGGAATACAAAAGCGACATCGACTGAGGTTTTTAAAAATGACCTGTTCTTGCCATTGCATTGCAATTATGGTTAGCAAGCCTTCTGAGTGGACTGCGGGGAACACATTTAAATAATTGGTGTTTTGTGTACAGCATTTGTGCAAATGATTTGGATAGTTAAAGTATGAATTCACAATTTCTCATTTTTCTCTCTCAAAAACTGTCGTGGAGCTCACGTGGCAGATTGACTTAGTGTAATTATCCATATGGACCATTAATGGAGCATTTTCTAATATGTATTCACTGTAAATGATGGACTGCTACAAATTAGGCAATTTCCTACTCAGGCTGTCATAATCAGAAGCATCTCTTTTCATTCTGCCAAAATTTGAACTTCACAAAAAGACAGACGTCATGTAAAAGTTGCCATTGTCGTCATGCAGCTGCTATTCTCCTGGAGCAATTTTATAAATGAGCACTGCACTTTCAATATGAGAAGAATTAGGTCTTTTAATTCTTTTAAGCAAATTTTACTACCATTGACTACTAAATAATGAACTTTTTCAATCTCTAGTCTTCACATATTTCTCATTTTTTAATCCGATTTGCTAATTCACATCTCATGTTCAGAGTGTTTTATCTTCCAGCACAGACGTGCCCTTATCATTGACGAGAAACAATATAATTTCCTCTTTTAATAGTATAGAGCTATAGGATTGGGAGCATAAGTCGACCTGATAATGCTCTCACAGGCGTCCAGAATTCAGCTGATGAAGCAGAGTAGCTAGCTATAATTGTCCCCGCTAAGGAAAGATATGAAGAGGATATTCCTGAAATACCCCAATCCATTAGCTTTTTTTTTTTTTGTCACAAAACCCAATTTAACTAGATTCTCGTGGGGGAAAAAAAAAGAAAGAAAAAGAGGTGAGGCGCTCTCAGCAAAGTAAAAGCACAATTTTTTACTTCCACGCTTGTTGGCTCGAACTCCTCATTGTGTGTCATTTCCTTTAAAAAAACTAAATTTAAAAATGTTCTTAATTTGTAGATCATTGGTTTCTTTACTCATGTTCCAGTGCAAAGGACTGTATAATAATGTTGAGCTATGCAATGACAGTCAAGTTTAACATCACTAATATCAGCCTCACACAAATGAAATTATCTTTTTTTTTTTTCTCATTCTTAATTTATTCAGCGATGGAGGATGTTTATTTGCGCACTTAACCTCGTCTCCTTATTTTTGGTCTTCGATGTCACAGGAAATCAGACGAGAGCGGCAAACAAGTCAGCATTGCATTTACTTAATGAGTGATGCTGGTGGCCTACTTCCATATTAATTTAAAAAAAACACACACACACACACACAAAACAACATATGCTAATCATTATTTTTGAGCCAGTTAATTAAAAATAAATGTGCTAATAAGTGTTTATTTACAGTGCGAAACATGAGGTTCAGAATGTTCTCATGGGTCAAAAGTATTTCATCGTCGTTAGACAAAGATCTTTGAAGACTAAAACTTTTTTTTTTTATGTTTGGTGATGATGATACATTGATTGTACGTATCGATTTATATAGACAATCAATAGATGTTGATGGTGCAACAGAATTCCTTCAACAATGCACAGAATCTTTTCTGTACTGTACGGTATAGAGCGGTGGTCTGATGCTGAGTAGCGGCTGTATCGTAACTCAGCATCTTATGTTTCAGTTTGTGACGTCTGATGAAAAAAGCTTTCCTGTACGATAGTGTATATCAGTCTCCTCTACTGCTGCATGTGGGTCTAGGATTCCACGTCGGTCCCGTGAGGCTCTGGCGGTGTTTGATGCTGGATGCCATGGGGACAAACACCGCTTTCCCTGCATCAGTAAATCCACCGAAAGAGGAGGGCGTAGCAAACAGCCGCTAATTAGCATCGAAGAAGACATGCATTCGAAATGAGTGAACCTAAAGAGAGAGGGTGAAAATGATGCTGTTGAGATTTGTCTTTTAGTGTTTTAAGAGCAAAGCATGGCATTCTGTATGATTCAACACAGACATTTCTGGAAAACAGGAAATGTTTTGGTCTCCGTTTACATGACAACAGTGGAGCCGCTGAAAACTTTTAAAAACAGCTTCCAAAGTGGAGCTTTTTGAAAATGCTCCATCTTCATGTTAAATGGCTGGAAAAGGCAACTTTTCTAAACTGGTTCCGACTGAGTAAATTGAGAAAAATGCTGATTTTCTGAAATGCTCCTACTAAATAAGCACATAGTAAACAGTTGTTTATGCACAGGCACAGGTAGATTGACATTAACAACAATAGTGGTCTTCTGCTATTTTCATGTAAATGGACATTTGAAAATATTGCTGAACATTTTCAGAAACACAAGTGCAAAACTATGCGTTTTTACTAAGGCTGTGACTTTAACGCGTTAGTTACGATTAATTAATTACAGAAATTTTAACGCGATAAAAAAATTATCGCAAATTGTCGCGGAACGTTTGTCACCGGACGAGTTTCACCCGGACATATTTCGCTGTGACACAACAACGGAACAGCTCCCGACTTGGTGAGTTTCTCCTTAAATCTGGCGACTTTCCAAAGCCTCCTGGCGACTTTTTTTGTCAAAAGCGACTAGCAACAAATTTAGCGACTTTTTCTGGTGCTCTGGAGACGTGACAGGACGTCTCGTTCTGCAGCTGCTGTCCTTAATGAGCTGCGGGTGCTGCGTGAGCCCCTCCCCCGTCCCAAAGCACTCACAGGCGGCCAGTCTCACACAGCGCTCCCTGCTGCAGTCAGAGCAGAGAGGAGACCCACACCACTCTTCCACACTTCAAATGAATCGCGTGTGCACAAATACGCCACTGCTCACTTGCTGACAAACCAAGAATAAACAGAAGAAAATTAATTTGCAGTTCTAAACATATTTAGGGTTTTTTTTAAACTCACATTTTGCTTCTCCCATGACGTTATTCCTCTCTCCTACAGCGTCCATTACAATTACATGCAAATTGCAAATTAGGTAACGAACCTCATCTAGCGACTTCTGGCGACTTTTAGGACAGCCAATAGTGACTTTCCTTACTGGGGAGTTGGCAACACTGCTCCTGACGACAGCGCACTACTTGGTCTCATGCACAGAAAATTTAGATTTAAAAAGCCAGCGGATGGCAGCGTGGATAAAACCAAAGCTGTATGCACATTGTGCAGCAAAGAATTTGCATACCATCGCAGCACATCGAGCCTGCTATATCATCTGAATGCTAAGCATGTCGCAGCAGCGACCAACACGCAAGCCTGGCATACAGCTAGAGTTGAAGAGGACGTCACTCCGACTACTTCAAGGACCCTCGCCCAGCCCAACAAAAGTTGCACTAATCAGTGTGTATTGGTTTATTTGTCTTGGTTAAATTCCTCCTTCCTTGCTGAAAAAATGAACAGTGTTTTGTTGCTTAAGCTCATGTATCACTATATTGATTCACTATACCAAAATCCATTTGAAAAAGAAAGGTTCTCACTGATCTCGGGTCAAATATCGATATGCGATTAATTGAGATTAATTAATTACAAAGGCCCTAATTAATTAGATTAATTTTTTTAATCGAGTCCCACCCTTAGTTTTTACTTGAAACACTGTCATGTAAATAAAGTCTCAGTGGAGCTTATGACAACAGAAAATTCAACAGAAATATACCAAGTAGTTCTTCATGTGGAAGTTTATATCCTACTTTAGGAATTGCTGTTCTCCTCTGGGTTTACCACAACAGACCAACTGCACCACATGTATTTCACCCGTTTTACTCTGAATTCCCCTCTTGATGCAACCCTCAGGGATTCAAACTCCAACCTTCCAGTCACAAACCCGCTGCTCTCGTGTAACGTTGCTATAATCCAAGCTGAGATACTAAACATAGACTGATGCTGCACTTGGTGATTATCCAGCCGAATGAACTAGATTAATAATATGCAGATAGACCCAGTTGAATTGTATAAACAATTCCGCTGCTCAGTCCCATAAATCCAACTCCACACAAAACAAAAGCAGCTGTAATTTAAAACAAACAGCTGAAATCATGACACTTGAAATGTGGAAGGGAGTCAACATTAACCAAAGGACGAGAAACAGACCAATTTAAAGGCTGAAATAACAATTTATCAGCAGCCAGTTAGTATATTATTCACTTCCCTCCATTAAAAATCCAAACGTAAGACTCAAGACAGATTATTACTCTGTCTCGACCTCAGACCCGCGGCGTGAAGATCAGGTTGACGCACCGCTGAGGCATCGGGTGTATCAGATACACTATCATTCACGTACATTTTACTGTGAATCAGGGCACCAAAGGCCAATGCATTTTCAAATGTGATTATGGTAATCACTGTTGTTTTCCCAAAATTGCAGTACAAAGGCCAGAGTATGCAGAATTAGCATTTTGTTGTCATAATAGTGATTATGGAAATGAACTGTAATCAAGTTGAGATTGTTTTTGGGGCACACTTTGATCTGCGCTGCGGAATAGCAGTGATCCTCATATAGAGGCACACATTTACTACACATTATGAAAATGCACAGATTACATATAATAATGAAAAGAAAGCCAGTATCCAGTGTGTACAGAAAGTGTCGGTAGAGTTGCAGGAAGTGGTGCGCCCAGATGGGTTTTTCCTCTGCCGTGTGTGAATTACCGATGCGGCTAACAGCAGCATTAATAGCTATGCTGAGCACCCCCAAAAAACCAAAGGCCACACAGGGAGAAATAAAAGCCTTCTGTGAACAATCATTATGAATAACTGCAATGAAAACACCAGTGTGTGGCAATCCTCAGTTCAGTTCACTGCATTATTCATTCGCTGACAGCAAAACAAATATTAACATATCAAATATTAACATAAATTCCCATGAGACATTCATACCACTCCAGAGCTAAAAAGGGCAATTTAACGCCACATTTGAAATTCAAGTTAAAGAAATGTATTTGTGTTGGTACAGGAGAGTGGCGAAGGGTTTCAATAGCAAACAACAGGCAGAAGATGTAAAGAAAGTTTTCTTATGGAAGTTGTGTTCACGCTGAAGTTTCACATTTCACATCTTCAATTCTTTTTGAGCGACTTCTGTGTGAAAACATCTGGGAAACGGGCCAAGACTCAAGTCATCTAACATCAGCATGTCAGCGATCCCATCGAGCTGAAGAAGCCTATTTTTTCCCACATTTTTTTTTTTTACAGTTATTTTGTTGTTCAGTGAACACAACGTGTAACTTCTGACTGCATTTATGCTCAAAAACAGTAAAACTGAAGTACTTAATCATGAAAAATGTTAATTGAGCAATGAGATCACACCTGTACATCCCCTTTGTATAATTTCAAAGCGCCGTGGTGTCAAGTGGCTGAGCAATGAGGCAGGTCTCTTGACTCCCATTATGTTGTGATACAATCACTAATTAAAGCAAGGCACAATACGAAACAGGCTGTTCCGCCGCTCGGAAACTATCTGTGATCACCGTGAGAGAAACCGCGCCGCTCTTTCTTTTATGGTTGCTCCAGTTCCACGGGGATTATTTCCATTCTCTGCGGCGCTTCCTCAAAAATAATCATAAGACAGGAGGACAAAAAGAAAGGATGACCTTTGTCACCCTATTATTCAAAAGCGATAAGGCTTCCTATACTCAGGGGGCGAAACTCAGTGTGGATGCTTTGCTCAGCATCTGTGTTTTATGGTATTGATCCACACTTGAGGTTACCTGTGCCTGATTACAAAACTCCTCTGTGAGTATGACGGCAGATTTTAGCTCCTGTAGCATAATTACTTCAAAATAAAACGACATATTTTACTTTAAAGTACCATATTTCTACTTTAGACTGCTCTTTAGAATGCATTTGCAACCTGTCAGGCTACCTTTTCTGATATTTGAGTAAAGCTATAACTTCTCTGAATGTTTATTCCTGACCGAAATCTAACGGAAGCGCGCAAGCAATGAAAACATTTGAAAGAAAATATCATTTTAGGAATCTGAGTGGCTATTGTATCATCAGTTCTAAACTACCAATATAAAACATAAATGCATTGGGGTGAAGATAAAGCATCAAATTCAAAATTCACATGCCAGAGATTTTCTTTCATAAAAAATGCACGTGGAGCACTCAAGACGTCTCCCTGCAATGCAAAAAGATTTAAATTACATTTGACCTGACACCTGTGTTTGTTGAGAGACTGGCATATTGTAATCCCACGGGTCCATGTAATCCAGCTCAGACACGTCTGGATATGAGATGCATTTTGCGGCGCTGCCAGGTGCGGAGGAAACCTGTTGAGTCCGCTTGTCAATCTGTCTTTTTCTCCTGCCTTTCCAGCAGTCTGTTACTGCGACGTTTCCCCCTGCCGTCTCATATCTGGTGTCAAATTCTGAGGTTTAATTGTTTCCTGCCCTTTGGACTTCTCCATGCCGCCAAACCGGCGAGACGTCTCCAGGATTTCACAGATCCTTTACCCTCTCCTAACATTCATTCAGAAGGGGCAGGCTTTAGACATTCGGTGACATCCCCTGGACATTCGCAATATAGCTCAGCTTAATGCATTATTTAATCCCTCCATTATGATAACGATAACGCGGAGGAGACGGACACAGAGCGGCAGAAGAGACGACGGGCATGAAAGCAAGAAAAAAGGAAAGCTCGACCCGGTCGTCTGACCGCGGTGGGAGAGAGAAAAAAGCGTTTGGGATAGATTGAGTCGGAGTGGGTGGACGACCGTTCGACACCAGCGCGAACCCTTTCAAGGTGTAATTGGCCTTTTTGTATACAAAGAGATGAAGAGTGCCGGAATGTGGCGGCGGTAAAACGATGACGAGCAGAAACAGCAAAGCAAAAAAAATAGATGAGAAAAAGCAGATTAAAAAAAAAAAAATCCTTTACATTATTAAGTTGTTCTAGTTTTTTTTTTTTTTTTCCAACTTTTATAGTCTAATGGCTACTTCAGTGTGGCTGCAGGGTACAGAGAAAATGAACTAATATTGGCTCTACTCAAGCAGCAAGAAAGATTTTATAACATAAAGAAATGAATGATGGAAGGAACAGATAAGAAAAGACTTTTTGCTGAATATAAAAGTAAATAATGTAATGTGTATATTCTAGTGGAACATACCTTCATGTTCTCCACCTTCACACAGCCCCACTTACAAGTCCAATAACAACTTAAAAAGAGTTTTTAATCATTCCTGTTGGCTCAGGTGGCCAAATGGGTCATTCAGTCCTACGATCTGCAGTTTTATTCTCAGTTCATCCTGCATCCTTAAACCTCATTTTTCCTCTATCAGCAAGCTCCTTGAAAGCATGAATGTAAAGCCCTTTGTACAGTCCATGAAAAGAGAAGAGCAATTTAATTTAATTTTGAAAACAGCCGAAGCGTTAGTCCTCAAACCATTCACTTTTTAAATGAAATAGGATGTAAGATAACGTCTCCGTCCTCGGCGATGTACTCTCTGCCCTCATGTGTCAAAGATGATGATGATGGATAAAAAAACAAGGCACGCTGATGAAATGACGACCTGCTAAGGAACAGTAGCAGACATGCATCCATTTCGAACACAATTCTCATCCTCACATCCGGCCTTTCGATTTGTTTGGACCCGTTCCCATGGTAACACAGCTTTAACGGGTAAATGAGCCCAAACAGCACCACGATCATCCTCAGAAATTTCCGTCAATCTGTGAGTTTTTACTTAAATTGAGTGCAAATATCACTTTAAATGTCAAGTTATACTGAGGAGCTTCTCAGTACCAAATTATTTTTTCTTTTAAAACTTTTTTTTTTTTTTTTTTTGGAAAACCAACTTCCGACAGGAGTGATTGCAGAGAGGGTGAACAAAATGGAAAGAGGCCAAACAGTAGAGAATATAAAAACCTACAATTCTACAATTCTACAATTTCATTCAGCAGACGCTTTTGTCCAAAGCGACGTACAACACAAGCAAGAATACAGACATAAGAAAGAAAGAAACCATTAGTAAATGCTTCAATTGCTTCAAGTGCGATTGGTCAAGGGAGTTGCCATCAAGTTGCAGAAGCAGAAGAGGAGCCACTACCCCCCCCCCCCCCTTTTTTTTTTTTTTTTTTTTTTTTTTTTTGTGTGTGTGTCAACTTAGTCAGTGGTCCATAAGTG
The DNA here is from genome assembly GCF_902148845.1 of Salarias fasciatus. Taxonomy (NCBI): domain Eukaryota; kingdom Metazoa; phylum Chordata; class Actinopteri; order Blenniiformes; family Blenniidae; genus Salarias; species Salarias fasciatus. Next base: position 11,164,317 of record NC_043761.1, on the reverse strand, counting down.
CTGGGTTTTAGAACACCTGACCTATTCTTCCCCGAACATGGGGTCGGATTAAGACCCCAGGTGTTCTCTGAACAATTCAGTCTTCAATTGTCTCTTGAAAGTAGAAAGAGACTCGGCGGAACGCACAGAGTTAGGAAGTTCGTTCCACCATTTGGGAACAACAGAGGAGAAGAGTCTGGCAAGAGATTTAGAGCCGTGCTGGGCTGGAAGCTCCAGACGTCTCTCACATGCAGAGCGAAGAAGGCGTGAAGGAGAGTAGACCTGGATCAGGGAGTCCAGGCAGGCCGGAGCCGTTCTTGTAAGCGTTTTGTAAGCCAGGAGGAGAGATTTGAATTTGATCCTGGCTGCAACTGGAAGCCAGTGAAGGGAGATGAACAGAGGAGTGACATGAGCTCTTTTGGGCTGGTTGAAGACCAGACGTGCTGCTGCATTCTGGATCATCTGTAAAGGTTTGACTGTACATGCAGGGAGACCCGCCAGAAGAGAGTTGCAGTAGTCAATGCGTGACATCACGAGAGCCTGAACCAGAAGCTGTGTGGCCTGTTGGGTCAGGAAGGGTCTGATCTTCCTGATTTTGTAGAGGGCAAAACGACAAGACCGAGAAACTGAGGCCACATGAACCTTAAAGGTCAGCTGGTCATCAATCATGACACCCAGGTTTCTGGTTGAGTTAGTGGGCACAAGTAGGCTCGAGTGAAGTTGGACACTGATCTGAGGCTGGACAGATGGACAAGCTGGAAAGACCATGAGTTCAGTCTTAGACAGATTTAGCTGAAGGTGGCGTTCCTTCATCCAGGTGGAGATATCAGCCAGACATGCTGATATCCGAGCTGAGACTGTCATGTCGTCAGGTGGAAAAGAGAGGAAGAGCTGAGTGTCGTCAGCATAACAGTGGTAGGAGAAGCCATGGGAGCGAATCACTGCACCAAGTGAAGTGGTGTACAGAGAGAAGAGTAAGGGGCCAAGCACCGACCCCTGAGGGACCCCTGTTGATAGGCCATGTGACCTTGACACCTCCCCTCGCCACGACACTCTGAAAGATCTGCCTGTGAGGTAGGACTTGAACCACAACAGGACGGAACCTGAGATGCCGAGGTCAGAGAGTGAGGAGAGGAGGATTTGATGGTTCACGGTGTCAAAGGCAGCAGACAAGTCCAGCAGCAGGAGGACAGAGGACTGACCAAAACCTTGACCCAATTTTACCTATGTTAACCATATTATGGGTAAAATCCTCTGTGAGATCCACCCTGGACCAGTCCAGATCAACACTTGCTGTTCACTGATGTTAAGCGAGCATGTTGCAGTCAACAGTGGATCATCTACAGCTATTACTTTTTGATCTGTTAGACAGTACATGAATATATTGTTCTGGAAATATTCGAAATAGAGAGGAAAAATTAACTCTGAACAACACATTTGGATATTATTGTTCGGGAAAAGATGAAAGAAGGGTAGATAAAAAGCATGAAATATTCATAATACATGATTTGATATGTATCTGATTCACTTTCACACAATTGTTTTATTTCATGTTTTCAGTGAACACAGTGCTACAGGGGAAAAAGAGAGCCTGGTTTGAATATTAATAACACCGTATACACTTTATTCTCAACTTGTACACTTCAAATGATCCTGTTTAGATTGCACATGGTTGTAATGCGGCGTCGTCTGCTTAGCAGAGGTCAGTTCAACACTCCTGGATTTCTCCCTGAAATATTCTTGCTGATAAACTTCTGATTTCATTTTCTGTTTCATGAGCAGAACACACTGCAGGCATTACAGAAGGAAAGGTCTGAATAGTAATGCTGCCGCTGCCATACTTTGTCGTAGGGACATGTTGTCAAGTTTTTACAAGACACAATTTTACTTTTTTGGAACCAGAAGCACGTTGAATTCAGTTCAGCTGGACGCCCACTAGAGAGAGGACAAAATCATTTTCATTTGTGGATGATTTTTCTGTGTGGATCGGTCAATTACTCAAATCTCTGACACTCCCCGTAGTCATCTGAAAGTCCACAACCTTTGATTAAAGACATTTAGAGACTTTTTGTGAGGCACAGTTCTCATCAGCAAGAGTGAACTTCTTGGGAATCCAAAAATTTAAAAAGATAAAGTATTCATCAATAAATCAAAGCAGAATTCCACCAACTCAAATCTTATTTCGGAAATTTTAGTTGAGTTTATAAACCTTCTGACTGCACTTGGAACTCTCTGAGCTCTTTTTTGAGTCATCAGGTTCTTTATATATTAGTAGCTTTTCACATGTTATTGCATTTATTTGCACTTATCTCGGTTTTGACAGTGTGACCCACTAAAAACCCACGTTTTGTGTCTTCTTTCAGGATGCGGCCGTCCACCGCGCTTGTGCAAACTTTGCACTCTCATACATTTAATGAAGGTGACCAGACAAGAAATAGCAAATAGACATGGAAGAACAGCGACACTGAAGGGCAGATAAGAAGAAAAAACAGAGAGAGGGAGAGAGGAAAGAGATGAAGAGAGAGCAAAGGAAAGGAGGAGAGAGAGGAAAAGATACAGTACAAGTGATAATAATCAAGGGGGCAATGTGAGGTACTGAGGAAGACGGCGGACAACTGAACAAGTGAGAAGCGACAGATGAGGAGTGTTGAGAGGAAAAGATGTTGGCGGTGTGCAGATTTTCCCTCCACTGCGTTCTGAAAAGAGAGAAACAAGGGATGCACGGCAGAGATAAGAGGAAGTTGATTAAAGAGGCACAGCCAAAGAAAAGATACCCCGTATTTAGCATTCTCCTGGCACTGCGGAGGCTTATTTTCATGCCCTAGTTTGTCAAAATGAGAAGGAGCCAGAGGGTAACAGGAGAGGAGACACAGGCAGTGAGCGTACACAGATAGTCATGTTGTGTGATTGAGGCAGAGAGAAGGAACAAACACAAAGAGGACCGAAAGAAGAGATAGAATGAGAGAACACTTCATCTAATTATCAAACACTTACTATAATTTTCCTGCCACGCGCCACACTTCAAAGAACAAAGTGTAAAATCTAAGGCTGTGACTTTAACGCGTTAGTTACGATTAATTAATTACAGAAATTTTAACGCGATAAAAAAATTATCGCAAATTGTCGCGGAACGTTTGTCACCTGACGAGTTTCACCCGGACATATTTCGCTGTGACACAACAACGAAACAGCTCCCGACTTGGTGACTTTCTCGTTAAATCTGGCGACTTTCCAAAGCCTCCTGCCGACTTTTTTTGTCTAAAGCGACTAGCAACAAATTTAGCGACTTTTTCTGGTGCTCGGGAGACGTGACAGGACGTCTCGTTCTGCAGCTGCTGTCCTCAATGAGCTGCGGTGCTGCGTGAGCCCCTCCCCCGTCCCAAAGCACTCACAGGTGGCCAGTCTCATGCAGCGCTCCCTGCTGCAGTCAGAGCAGAGAGCAGACCCACACCACTCCTCCACACTTCAAATGAATCGCATGTGCGCAAATACGCCGCTGCTCACTTGCTGACAAACCAAGAATAAACAGAAGAAAATTCATTTGTAGTTCTAAACATATTTAGGGTGTTTTTTAACTCAGATTTTGCTTCTCCCATGACGTTATTCCTCTCTCCTACAGCGTCCATTACAATTACATGCAAATTGCAAATTAGGTAACGACCTCATCTAGCGACTTCTGGCGACTTTTACGACAGCCAATAGTGACTTTCCTTACTGGGGACTTGGCAACACTGCTCCCGACGACAGCGCACTACTTGGTCTCGTGCACAGAAAATTTAGATTTAAAAAGCCAGTGGATGGCAGCGTGGATAAAACCAAAGCTGTATGCACATTGTGCAGCAAAGAATTTGCATACCATCGCAGCACATGGAGCCTGCTATATCAACTGAATGCTAAGCATGTCGCAGCAGCGGCCAACACGCAAGCCTCGCATACAGCTAGAGTTGAAGAGGACGTCACTCCGACTACTTCAAGGACCCTCGCCCAGCCCAACAAAAGTTGCACTAATCAATGTGTATTGGTTTATTTGTCTTGGTTAAATTCCTCCTTCCTTGCTGAAAAAATGAACAGTGTTTTGTTGCTTAAGCTTATGTATCACTATATTGATTCACTATACCAAAATCCATTAGAAAAAGAAAGGTTCTCACTGATCTCGGGTCAAATATCGATATGCGATTAATTGAGATTAATTAATTACAAAGGCCCTAATTAATTAGATTAATTTTTTTAATCGAGTCCCACCCCTAGTAAAATCACATTGTTACGCACAGATGTTGACAATTACATAAGAAAAGAGTCTAAAAGAAGAAATACAGTACGTTCCATTTTTTGTGTCGATAGTCATTTGCGGTGACAGTAATGAATATTCTGAGGCGCGGATTTTTCATGGAACAGAGGTTCATCACAGAAAAGGAGCACCGTGTGTGGTCTTCACCCTGGTTTTGACGATAATGGGAAGCAGAGAGTTTCTTTTTTGCAGAGGGTTCCCATTATCCATGGGCAATTTAGTCCTTTACACTCCGACTAATGACTATTTTGTGGGTAATTTTAGACTAAATTCCAATTTTTTTCTCTCTCTCCTTGAGTTGTTTTTGTATACACACTCAGATGTAGTGTGCAAGAGAGGAGTAACTTACTTTATTTTAGTTAAGTATATGCCATACATTTGCATGACAGGCTGGAGAACTAATAGCGTGACAAGCCTGTGTACTCAACACCGCGATGCTGTGTGAGTTCACAAGAGCATTAAAGCCATGGCAGGTGTAAATGGATGACAACAATGTAAACAGACACAAGACAGGGGTTTGATCATGAGAGGAAAGGCGTGTAATGAATGTGACGTCTGTGATTTGCAGAGCTTGTAACCGTTTGGATAGGAGTGTATCCAAAAGGGAATGTCATATCGCCTGTGGATGGTGTGATGTAAGATATACAGCTGTTAATGCAAGCAGAGAACAGTACGCTGTAAATATTGACAATGTTCAAAATGTTCTACCTGTGCGTTCATGGGTTAAAACTTTCCTATTGAGTGTGTCAGTGAGTGTGAGTGTGTGGCTTCAGTCCCCTCCAGAACATAAGTTGGGTTAAATGAAGTAGATCAATGGATGATGGATGTTTCAGATGAACAATCAGCATGTTTTGTCCTTTATTTCTGCTAAAAGTCAAACCTGATGAATTTGTTTATGCTGAAAGCAACTGGAGCAATTGTTGAGGAAATGAGGTGTGTCCTCGCATGCACAGAATAGCAGAATACTAAAATAAAATGACTTAGTGTGTTTCCAAAACTGCAAAGATTTCACCTCGTATCACATTTTCATGCTCATTTATACATTCAAACCACTGTTCCACAAAGCTGCACGCTGTTCACTGTCAAAGGAAAGCAGGTGGAAGTTCAATGAACACTGGCACATATATATCCGATCACTATGGAATCAAACCACCAGCTGTGTGATTCGAGGACAACCCACTGCACCACCTGAGCTTACAGTGAAAGGCCTTTTCAGCATTTAAATTTCAATTTCATGAAGAGCAAGGTCGATGGTCTTTAACATTTATCTCACTCTTTGTAAAACTCAGAGAAAAACTCTTAAAATCCAATACGGAGTGAATCCAGTTAATAAATAATGTGATAAAGCTTCTTTCTCCACGCAGTTCGACCTCAGTGTCGCCCAATAATTATCAAAAACATATCAGTGAGCCTCTTCTTTGCAGCGGGTCGTGTTTCTTCGTTACAGCAACAGATTTATTTTTAGGAAAAGAAATAATCAGTCCAACATATGTGTATGTTTTCTCACAAATATTGATCAGATCATGTAGTTTCTCCCCCCCCCCCCCCCCCCCCATCATTTTCCTCCTCCACATTCCGCTGCAGCAGCCTGTAGGTGGCACGGAGGCATGTAAATTGGCAGAGTGCAGCGGAGTGAGCAGAATGCCCACTTCTGCTGCGCGGCCGTGGTGAATGACTCCGCTGTCACATCCCCTCCGTTCCACCGCGCTCCGTTCTCCGCTTTCACTCCTCAGCCCAGCTCATCCTGTCCGTCCTGCATGTTCACCCTCCTCTCCCTTTCCGTCTCTTGTCACCCCTCTTTTCTTTGCGCTCATCTCCTCTTATGCCCCCTTGCATTTGCATCCATCCCTTTCAGCCTTTTCTCCTCCTACATTCTGATCCCACATTTACTTTCTCATTTCCAGACATGAAAGAAAAGAAAAAAAAACATCTAAAAATATGCATCAGGTGTCAACAAGTGGTTGGAAAAAGATGAAAAGCAGTAATGCTTTAATCCATCTCTCAGTATTTTCTATGAGTCACTCACCTCAAGCTAAAGATAGATATATTTTAAAACAAGTTGTGGATATAATTGCCGATAATGTTAATCCTATAGATGTGGTTATTGGTTTTCTACACACTGTATTTCTCACCTCTGCCAGAATCTGGGGTCTACAGCAAATCATGTTGAAGAATGAAGAAATGGTTTGGAAAACTGATATTTTTTTATTAAGACACAATTTTAGAACTGGATGTAATGTAAATGGGAAGAAGGCAGATATATACATATGTACAGTACACTGTTAGGATGGATGGATGGATGGATGGATGGATGGATGGATGGATGGATGGATGGATGGATGACCAGCTGACACTAAACCTCCCACCCTCTTCAGTAACTGGCACAGTGGTCACAAAAAGTTGAGAGAAAATATGAGTAATCTCATATTGAAGGATGCTGAAAAACCCATTTCAAAAGGCAAATTCCAGTGAAAGGTGTCTGTTATTTAATCTTGCTGTTATGATGCCAAAATGACTATCAAGCGTCATTTTTCACTGTCTACTTAGCTGAGAACCCCCCCCCCCCGATTCCTCGAGTGAAAAATGCGCTCCATGCCGAACTTGAAGATGAGTTACTGCTGCGGCGCCGTGCGCGACTCACGCCCGCCGTGTTGCTGCTCTCACCTGTTAACAGGGATGTTGAAATGACAGCAGGAGGGGCTGCGACGTGCACGAGCTGATCGCAGTGAGGCTGTGTCTGCCTGAACCCGGCCTTTGTTGAACATGACATGACTCCACGGCAAACAGAAAATTATATGCTAGATTACCGAGAAGTAAATAACCAGGCAAAGCCTTCAAGGTAATAAAGAGACAAAATGCAATAATTTGGCTCATTGATGTGTTTTTTTTTTTCTCTCTAATTGTTTGGACAGTAATGGAAGTCGATTATGGCACAAGGGGATGAAGCATATCAAGCTGTTGCTGCTCAGACGAACCAAAAGACTCTTTGATCGTTTAAATGAGACACGTTGACATCAAAGACACACACAAGTAATGTGTTTTTTTAATGAGTTCTGCATGTAATCAGCCACCGTCAGTCCACAGTCCATTTTCCAAGCTCATGGTTGACGTCAGATTGCTTTACGTGAGAGCAAACTCACTGACTTTGAATCTGGTGTTCCAATTTAAATCAGAAAGAATCAAAAATTCAAAAGGTCTGTGGAACCACTTCTGTTGAGTAATTAAGACATTTGTTTAGATTGTTGGGCAGAAAAGCAAAGCAAACGGAAAAATCAAGACACTTATTTTGGCGGATGATGCTCATCAGATACAGTTCAGTAATTTTTTATCAAACAAAAGGCGTGCGTAAAAATTGCAAATCAAATAATTTTTTTTAAATAGATTTCTTAAGAGCAGGATATACAACACAACATCGAGACCCATCGGTGTCAGGGTGAGTTCGTAAAAACACCCAACTTTTTTATCAGCTTCTCCATCACTACTTCCCTTTTCTATATGATGTCCATGATTTTCTACTTTATCATATTCGTTGTGGAGAAATTGAATATTTGCAGTTTAAAACTAACATCTCTTGTATCAAGAATCATTTTATATTCTAATGTAATGTAAAAGTAATGAAGAAAAGAGCTCAAACTGGAGCTTTATATTGAAAAAAGTAGATGACTTTTCAACTTTGCCCGTACAGCCCATTCACTTCTTGACAGATCTTAAAAATTAAGAAAGCTCATTTTTTATCCAGAAATTCATTCTTAACATGAGCCCAGGTACAGTATGTGGCTCGATTTGAGTTCAGAGATAGTTGAGTGATTTTCACTAATAATGTGAGCGAGTTGAGAGTTTTTGAGCTTCAATTGCTTTGAAAGTAGCTTGTGCTGTCATATAACCTCAAACTACTCTGAGCAAACTGTATCATTGTTATTTATGAAAGTAGACTATGTTTCTATACAAAAGATGGCAAAAAGAATATTTATGTAAATAAGAATCATTGTTATGCATTGCAATTTTAATGCAAGCAGAGGTTGAGTGGGAGTTGACTCTTTTCATATGCATCAAAGTACGGGAAACAGAAATAGAAGTGATAGTCGAGGAGTTCAAGTGGGGTAAAGTCAGAAGGGAATTGGTTTAAAAAGAAAACGAATCAAATCTGAAAACGACGAGATGCCAACCAAAGCGGCAAAGGATTCCCCGACATGTCATTTCTTCTTTCTCTTCGGAGTTACCTCTTTTTTTTACGTTCCACTATGTAAGCCACATCTTCCTATAAGCTTATTCTCCTCTCAGCTCCCGCCTTCTATTTACCGTGTTTATATTCTGCTTTCATCATCCCACACACTCCTCTCTCTCTCCTCCATCCCTTCCTTCATTTTTACTTTCCCCTTCATTTGTTTTCATCCCTCCTTCCCCACCTCTCCCTTCCTCTCCGTCCTGTCTGCATGTCTGCCCATTCATTCGTTCACTCTCTTACTGCCTAATGGGGTGCTGTTGCCATGGCGACCTGCGGAGAACATGCCTACATTCCGGTATGGGGAAGACGATAGCTCATAGAGAGCCTCTCTTTTGCTCTCTCTTTATTTCCACTCGTCATTTCTCTTTTGTTCATTTCTTTCTTTTACTTCATTTCAATATTCTATTTATATGAGTGGATGCAAAACAACTTAAAGAGCAAGCCAATGGTCTTTTTCCGAACAAATGGAAAATAAAAACACAAAAAAAAAAACACACACATGAACCCAACACTGGTTCATCTCATGATGAATAATTAATGATGTGATTAAATGAAGAGGGGACTGTAAACAAATTTATAACATTTCCATATAGATGAATGCTCATGCACAAGGATCATAACTGCACAACTGTTTTTTATTTGCTGATGGCAGATGAACGATTGGGCGTGAGTCAGTAGATTCTCACAGAAAGCAACGATCTGTTTACACATTAATTCAGAAAATTAGCTAATATATCCTGTCGGTATTAAACAACGGATGGATGGATGATCTGCCTCTCCCTGTGCTGTGTCTTACATTTCATTGCAAAGTGGGAAGATTTCACACTCCCCACCCACCCTCCACCCCGACCTGGCGAGGCACCTCTGTCAGCAGACCGGCCCCAGTGCATCAACTGGGAGAGGCGATTTCTCAAACGGTGGGATCACAGGCGGGTGGCTGCATGTGAGAAGTGGCTCCCCTCTGCGCCTCCTGTCACGGTTGTTAAAAATAAATAAAGAAAGAAGAAAACTTGTTGCTCATTTTTGCGGTTTATTATTTCGGTGTGGTTTCGAAGAGGCAGGCTGTGAAGAGCCTGGGCATGGAGCCAGTTCAGTCTCCAAACCGATCGCACACACAAACTGAGATATTCTTTTTAAACCTCATAGTAACACCAGTGCTCTTTGGTTTGTTTATTGTTTTGTCTGATTTCATTCAAGCAGCATTTGCATTTGACATTTGCACTTTTGGATATACTGTATGTGTTGCTTTGATTTAAACAGCATCTACCAGTCAATTTTCCCAGTTTTTACTGGTTAAAAAAATAAACATCCTTAAGTTGGATTTTAAGGATTATTGATTAATTAAACTGTATCGCCTATTTTTAATCCCATTTCAAGGTGGAACTTTCTCGTGCAGCTGAGATAAAGAAAAGGTGAAATATATGATAGGTGCGATCAAGTAATCTGATTGGTCAATAAATCTAAATTTACAGTTTTTCGCTAACTGTGTCAAGACAATCTTTTAAGACCAAAAGCAAGCTCATAAAAATTGCAGCAGACTTCACAGGAATATCAGGCATGAATTGCTTGTATTGGGCCCACATGCCATATATCTGACAGCTCTAATGCAAACCGAATTTGACAACAACCATGAGCTAAATCTCAAAAGCTTCATTCTCTTTACTCCATCAGCATATTGAAAAAAAAAAAAGAAAGAAAGAAGCAATTATTCAAAGGCAATTTGGGACACATTGTCATTTACTGTCATCTGTCAAGCTGTCATCTGACAGCAAGGTCATGAGATTTCTTCTGCGACTCCACTCCAGTTATTAGCATTACAACAAATGTGTCAGGCAGGATACCCCGACGTAAAGTAATGCCACGTTTCAGATTAGGAGTCCCACTGATCTGAAAATTGCTCGAGCCTGCAGCTGAAAAATTTCCCGTGTAGGAACGTTTCTTATGTAAATGATCTTGTTGTCGGCGTTACGGATGGTAGCCATGGTGAACTGATGTACTTGTTTGTAATTTAGAGGGGAATAATTAATGTGATGAATTAATCCCGTGAATGCCAATTTAAGACTTCATCAGGGACAAATTTATTAAATAATGTTTCAGCAACAGCTGAAAAGGGTTTGTCGCTGCCTTTGTTTGAACTAAAGGCTCGTTTTTCAGTGATAGACTTCAATATACGACACAGAATATCCTTTTTTTTTTTCTTTTTTTTTCCCCCTGCCACCTTCCCGTCTGCCACTTCTGCGTCAATCTGAGGAAATGCTGCTTCCCCCTGAGGCGTTCACACAAAATGGACCGGCATCAAACCTTCTTCATGCATATTTCTGTCCCGAGGGTCTGCAAACCAGTGCAGTGAGCTCTGTTAACTTTTTTATAGAAATACTTTTTTTTCTTATTTTACACACAGACAGAAAGTCATTTAGTCTACACAACCCTAAAGTAACAAATGAAATGTCATCATCCTGATATTTATTCAGTTAAACATAATTAAATTCGAAATGTCAAGAAAAAAAAAATTGATGCAAAGAATAACCAGTATTTCTATTCTCCTACAGCTCCAGTTATTTTTCTACACTATATTTGCAGATAGTGCATCTAACAGGAGATACAGTGTAAGATGTATTTTGATAAACACCATCACTGTCTAATAGAGGCCTCACTGTTTACTGATGGTTGCCGCAGAGCAGAAAATGAAGTGGTGTGAGGGGGAAAAAAAGGGAGAAAACAAGTGGCGGAACTGTGGGCAGCAAAAACACTCATGTCAAGAAAAATACACAATATGATGGAACTTCTACATTGGTTACTGCTTGCGTTTCACATTGTTTCATGCACTGACGCCTTGTGTTTGCTTTCATGCATTTATATGACAACATATGGACCAAACTCCACCTGGCAAACCAGTAAAAGCTCAAATTCTATTATTAATCCTTGTGTGCATTCCCAGTTCAGTTAAGATAAAGGGTTTGACAGTGATTGATTTTTAGATGTTTTTTCCCTCCTCCCTCCTGTGCTGAACACATTTTTGGGAGAGCAATCAAGTGTTTCTTCTTATTGCTTTGTATGGTTTTCTGGCATATTCAGCAGCAGATATGACTCATTCTCACTAAACCTTAAACATACACAATCTACCACTTTGAGAGAGCCTTCTATAAATTACATCTATTCTTATTCATGCATTTTTTTCCCCTACTTATCTCACTGATCCAGCACCTTCGCCTAAAAATACACGTATTGAATATTCAATCCGTGTGTTTCTTCAGCAGTCGTCAGTGCAGCCGGCGTTTTGTCAGGCGTTACCAAACAACACAAACCCCTTCACCTCCATCCCAAAAGGACAAAACCATGCTTGTGCACTTAAATACAAGACATTTGCATGCACAAATGCATTTTTTTTTGTTTTGTTTTTGTTTTTCTAAGAGACAAAACACAATCCCCAGGTCTCTCTCTCTCTCTTTCTCTCACTCCATCACAAACACACACACTCTCACACACACAGACAGATCAGAGGGCAGTTTGTAATTCCATTAGCCGAAAGGTCAGTTTCCCTCCATTAGCTCTGCACCATCTGTCTGGACACATAGACTCCAGCGTTAACTTTAACTTTATAAACAATTCATTAAAACATGAGTAAGTACAAATAGACTGGCGCGGAATGCAAATGAAGCAGGGAATCAATTTGAAACGTGCAATACGAAATCACAGGGGTGAAGCGTGCGGGGCAATGAGTGACTTCACACACAAATATCTCTATTTACGTTTGCCTGTTACACATCAGAGACAAGCACAGAATCCGTGAACATTCAAACACATTTAGAGACATAAAAAGAAGCTCACACAGTAACTGGTCTCTTTCTCTCCTGCTAGGTGACATTTAATGGATGCACCTCAACAGAATGCTAACAGAGCCCTGCAGCTGTAGAAAAAAAGATGGACAGCAGTGAGGTGGATGTGATTTCTTTCTTTTTTTTTTAAGTTAAAATAGAGCAGGACATGTTCGCAGGATAAACCTGTGAACTTAACCTTTGAAGAGGGGGGGGGGGGGGGGGGGGGGGGGGCAGATATGAAAGTCATAGACTTCTGCCAGAGATACACCAAGAAGGAGATCCAGCAAAAAAGTTTGTAAAAGGACTGAAAGAGATTACTGCAACAATCGGAGCTTTGCATTTCAGCACAAAGTCTGACGTCCCGGAGGCGAACATATCCGGGTGTGTTCATGTTTGCCTCCACTTCTATAATGGGTGCCAAGTCTGGCAAAGTTAAAATGGGTTGTACTTATTTTCTTAATCATGATGAGGTGTGTTTCGGGAGTAATTTCAGCTCCACCAATCAGACTGTCACCTCCTACTCCCTTAAAGAACTTAGGTGTGCTTACACTCTGCCGCATTGCAGGGAGTTTTTGTCTTTCCACCGCCAGTCATACGAGCTCATGAGGGAATAGTTAAAACTTTTTCTACATTTTATTGCAAGATAGAACTTTTCTGTAGAGAGTTTTTTTTTTTTTTCTATTTGTTGCTATGTAAATCCATACATCCATCCATTTATATATCTAATTTATCCATGATGGACGGACTACCTGTTCAGGGTGTATCCTGCCCTCAGGATGGATGAATGAATGAAGTTATACACTTGCCTTTTGCATGCTGGGGCTCTGCAGGTTTAGGGAGGAAAGCCTTTAGTCTGGAATCTAATCGGGATCATCTTCTTCTAACCCTGCAATATAAATAAAGCTGCCAGATTTAAATAACTGATGAAAATCAACTTGCTAAGTAGTGTTACAGTGACAGCTGGATCTCAGTTTTGTTTCATTTCTTGTGACAGCCAGTGTGTCTCAAGCTAAAGCACACACACTTTGTTTACATTTTGGTCTTCATTTGACTTTCTACATCTTGGAAAAAACTGAAATGGTCCCAGATGCAGATTACTCATTCACTTTTTAATATTCTTTTGGCTCCCCGGTGGTCCTGAAGGAAAAGAATGACTTATCAAAACTTGATTGGAACAATGAAAGCCAATTTTCAAGAACAGCTCATAGCGAATCAGAGAGCGCTGATTTGATTCAGCGGTACTGGCAAAAAACAACTTCAGCATCTTGACACACCAACTTAAAACTGTGATTACCATGTACTCCCACACACTAGATCATTCAGAAGCAGGTAAGGTGTGTACTTACATCTTTCTTCCATAATTATGAAGGATAAACACCATATGCAGTAAATAGTCGCGTGCTTTCCATGCCTCAGTTAAACAAACATCAACAAAGCAGGAACATAAAAATAACAACATACATTATATATGCCATACATAATACATCATTTCTCCACGACAAGAGTGTTTGCCAGCACGCCGCCAGAGGTGGCTGTTTTGATGATGAAGCTCTGAAGATTACACCACTAAAATCCTTTTCATAGTGACTCGTGCGAAGCACTCATGGCAGTTTTTGTCATGCTTTCATCTCCGTGCATGTGCAAACACATGCATATTGATATATTTGGAATGTTTCAAAGTCTTTGTGGAGAAAAACCATCTGATGTCTGCATATGAATGTGTCATTTTTGTGCTAATCGATCCCAGAGGAAAGCGAGTGCAGTGAGTGAAGCAATACAGGGATGGGGCAGCTTCTCATATGGATAAAGAATTACTGCTAGTTGGAGAAAAAAAATTGCAAATAATAGCGATGGGAGCAAATCTGGAGCTGTAGCTTTAAGTGTAAATTGATCAAAAAAGCAATCAGTTGTGTTATTTGCTGGCCAGGAGACCTATATAAGCATTCATGCATGTTTTATTTACTGTTTTCCCTCCTTAACTATAGCCAAGCAAATGGATCTGGAGTTGCTGGGAGTCTGGCGTATGTATGTTTCTGTCTTCTTACATGAATTCAGGACTGTTCGACTGTGAGTGTGCATGCCACCGACAGGAAGACAAGGTTTGGATAATAGGGAGAGAGGGAGAGAGAGAGGAGGGGATTGTGGTCTATTGGCCTATTGGTATTCCGGCTCTCTGCTGGCAGACAGGAGAGGCTCTGATTGTGCGACATGGGAGGAAGAGGATGAGAAGGAGGAGGACGAGGTGAAACCAGAGGAGCAGTTTCAAGGTGGTTGCTTGGGGATGAGGCAGAGAGAGAAAGCGACAAAAAAAAAAGATGTATACTACAGAACAAGGTAAACAGAGAGGAAAAAAAGTCACTGACGGTGGCCTTAAGGACAATGATTATATGGTAAAACAAGGAGGAAAGGTGCTGGAAAAAAGCAGAAATCTATTTCTATGGACCCGAATCAACCTAATATCTTTAAAATCTGTGATTAAAATGTGTGATTAGATATCCACATGGGTTATCCTTGGAATGTCTCTTCATTTTCTCAGTTTTCCGATATTTAAAAGAATAATAAGAACATTAAGAGTATTTTAAATCACACAGATAATCAGAATCTATTCATCTCATTTACAGCCCAGGAACCTTTCCACACACAGTCCAGCACTTTTTCTTCGCTGTCATACCTTCACCTCTATTACAAGGTTCATTATGTTCAAGCACAGGGGATGACAGCTCCGGTATAATCCTGATATGCGAGGACCTATGATATCATTCATATCCCTCCTCATATGTCCCCTGATGGCCACATCATCTAAGCTCCACCGAGTCGACACACACATCCCCACACACACACACACACACTGCGGTAACACTTAAACATACGACTGTGTGCATTCCAGCACATTAACACATTAAGCTCACAGTCTGACACACTTCCTCTTCCAAATGAGAGAAACAGAGGCTGAGAACTGCCATAGGGGGCTAAAGGTGACAGATAATTAGCATGATCTCTTTTTTATGCTTCCTTACACTCACCAAATTGTTTCTCTTCCCCATCTGTCTTCATCTTTTTCTATCTGCTCCGTGCTCTTCCTCTCTAACCTCCCTCCTTCTGCTTCCTTCCTTTTATCCTCTGATGAACCCGGAGACACAAAAGAGATGAGAGCGATACAGGAGAAAGTGCAAGGAGTGCAGGGAAGTGATGCAGAATGGAGAGTGAGTGGAGGAGAGGAGCTGTGATGTCTCCTTAGCGTGAAAGGCCCACTTTAAGAAGTCTCAGTAAAAGAAAAGAGAGAGAGAGAGAGAGAGATACAGTAGGTAGAAGCATTCATATTCAGAGAGGATTACCTGATATCCCCGTCACCTATGTGGTAACAAATCATCCACTGGATCCAAACCTGACAGCTGTGGAGAAGAAAATATTGCTTTTACAGTTATAATCCTCCCTAAAAATAAAACAGGAGGAGACTACAGGGATTTTCATCCTTGTTAACTCTGTCTTAACTCCTGTACTGAGAGACAGGCCGATGTTTCTCACAGGAGCAAGGGGCAGACAGCACCGACTGCTGAAATTTCTATATTTAACACTAACTCTTGCACCACTCCGGCTGATTTCTCAGACCCGGCTCATCAGAAGCCAGTCTGATATCACAACTTATGAAAACTGACAAGGTGAAGGAAATTATTCCAGGCTCAGAAACGGAAACTCAATAAGCTTGAAAAGTCCAGGGGAAAAAGCTAAATTTTTCAAACTCATTTTAATGTCCTGGTGCAACACACTAAAGGAATTCAACACACGCATTATCTGTCACGATATATTGACATTTTTCCCCCTCCTCTATATTTTACATTACGAATCTGATTGTTGTCATTTTTGGTTGCACTCATGCACATAAGTGCTGGAACGTACACAACACCACGCACAATCTCTTGTAGCGAGGCCTGGAATGACCTGATCCACCCACATACAGCCACTTGCATAACTACTGAAACAGCAGTGAAGCACTGAAACGTCTTATAATGGTGCGCTC
The DNA here is from genome assembly GCF_902148845.1 of Salarias fasciatus. Classification (NCBI taxonomy): domain Eukaryota; kingdom Metazoa; phylum Chordata; class Actinopteri; order Blenniiformes; family Blenniidae; genus Salarias; species Salarias fasciatus. The sequence continues at coordinate 11,147,989 of NC_043761.1, read as the reverse complement.
CATCGCTTGAAAGTTATAAGTGCAGTTTACTTTCTTTGACATCAGGTCAAAATTGAGCCAGTCTGTGTGTTCAGCTGGGAAATCCAGCGCACAACAGTCCGGTCAGCTGGTGCTTCAGTCATGAGAAACTATGTTCCGTATGCAAGGTGAAAGTTATTTTTGGAAGCATATGTGACTGTTGACTTTTTAAACTTTTTTTTTTTAATCTCGAGAGCACCACAAGCATTTATCTCAATTTCAGCAGGGAGCAAACACAAATCTTTGAGACAGATATAACAACCCAAGCAACAAAAAATAAAATTACCTGCAATGATAGATACCGCTGGAGGAATGTCAGGAGGTTTTTTGTGTGTACTCGCTCAGCCAGTGAAAATATTTGTTTCCACTAACAAACTAAATACACCGCGGCTTGTTTGATTTATGGGGGAGTCCTTCCAAACGGTACTGTGAGGTGGGATTCGTCACAAGAGCAAGTTTGTGTCAATGAGCCAGATGCTTTCTGAATGCAGCACATGTAGCACGGGACATTCGGTACTGTTGTATCAGTTTTTGCTGTCATTTTCTGCGAAACATTTTGTAAAGCTCAATATTGTCACTCTGAAAATGTGAAATGAAAAATTTGAGATTTGCCCTGGAGTGAAATGAGCATTGTTTTTTGTGATTTACTCCATTGAAATCCTTTACAAACATTTGAAAGTAACTAATCTATACTGATAAATGTCTAGATGCAGGTCTATGAGTGGCGGTCGCTCATTATACGGATGATCGATGCTCAGTTTCTACACCTCCATCCTCCATGTGCTTATCGAGCAAAACACCAAACCCCAAGTTTCTCCAGTTGACGGCTCAAGTTCTTTGCATGGTGTGTATGAATCAATGGCCTTTGCCATTGGTGTGTATGAGCGTGTGTGAATGGATGACGTGAACGTTGGTGAAATCCATTTAGAAAGGTGAAATGTGTGAACCAGCAGCATGGTAGGTTTGGGGCGACAAGGAGAATGTAGTGAATAAAATTCTGCAAGATAAGATCACCTGGTCCAACCTCTGGAAAGCACAGTTCCATTGACTGAACGCTTTGTTCTTTGTCTTGCCCAATGGCACATCAACACGTGGACAGGACAAGCTGGGGAATTGAACCTCTCAATGTCTGATTGAAGACTACTAGAGCAGGAATTACTCTGCAATCAGAGCTTCATCAGAATATGAATAACAGCGTGAACTGGAGCAATTTCACACAAAGCTTATTACCGCCACTCAATCAGCCAAGCATGTCAGGCAAGAAAAGAGGAAACGTTATGATTTTTGGCAAATTTGTGTGAATCAACCCTTTAAAGTGGACTTTAGATGCAGTACTGCCTTCAAAGCTGCAATTGGCTGCTGAAATTACTTCATATGAGCTGAAAATGTTTCCAGACACCGAGAGCACACGAGTCACTGATAATGCATTGAGGAGCATCAAAAATGCATTGGTCTCAGTAGGAAAAGACCAACCAGATCTCAAGGCCGCTGAAGTCTCACAATCTCGCTCACTCTCTGCAGCACCCCGGTAATACCTTTGCTTTGAAGAGCAATAAATGTGAGCTGTATCACAAATCACACAGATCCCATAGACTGCGTGTTATTTCGTTATTTATGCCCTCACGGAGGAATGCCTCTCCATTCCTTCCGAGCAGTACTTATTAGTGTCACATATGGAAGATTTCTCCCCTCAGGATGTCATGCCAATGTGGAAGTGTAGTATGAGTTTTTAAATATGTTTGACTGGAAGGGGAAGAGAACTCTGCAGAGTGTGAGAATTTGATGGGTCGTGTGTGTTCAAGTGTATTGGTTCGTGCATATTTCTGCTCCGAGCATCGCCGCTTTATTATGACAATATATGATTAATGCCCCTGTGATTTACTTATGTGCTTATAAGAGATGGCGTGAGTGCATTCCGTTGTCCAGAAGAGCGCGGGACGGACGAGCGGTTTCATATACAGCGCATGTACCTTTAAGTGCTTCATGTGTGGTGTGTATCTGCTCATATGTGCTGGAAACGACACACTGTCCACGGAAGGCTCCCTGGAAGTTCCTGTGAATCTGAGCAAAGACAGAGAAATTGAGGGTTAGCAGGAGAGGGTGCCCAGACATGAAAGCTCGCCGTAATGGAGATAATAGGCTCTGGATCGACGAGTGGAGGCCAGTAAATTAATGGGCCCTCCTTGACACAAAGTCCATTTGTTAGTTTTGAAGCGTTGTGACAGTTAATTACTGAGGGTTGGCTTCGGTAGACCAATCCACTTAGGCCGCCCCCGAGAAGAAAAACATTTCCTGGTGTGTTGGGAGACAGAGGACAGCTTTAGCTGCGGCGACTACCGTGATACTGTACGCGTGCGTGCGTGTCTTCACAAAAGTGTTCAGGTTGCGTAGTTTTTTTAAATCTAAAGGTGTATCCAGGCAACAGAACTCTTATTGTCATGCTGCTAATGTGAAAGATGACCCTGAATCACACTCGTTGCCAGGGTTGAAAAGTGTTTAGAAGAGATCAGTTTTCTTAACAATAAACATTTTCGAGTCTCTTACTCTTGATATTTTCTCGTGTAATATTTTATAAATCATCTGGGAAGTCCTTGGCTCGTTGAAGATTGGTTGGTTGCACTGTTTGCTGTAAGTGTTCTTAGTCATTTATTAATTTTAGAAAGTAATTTAAAAGCTGGAAAACTGTTTATGTTACTATTGATAGTGCAACATATGATGCCCCTATTTATTAACTATTTACCATATTTACCAACTTTGTATTCAATGTCTGCAAGAGTAATGCAAACTGAGAACTTATGACCCATAAATACAGAAATGGGAAAATTCTAAGTTGAAGAAATCCACAGTCTTTGCTGCCTGGTGGGATCCAGTTCCAGTCCTGACTGATAATGCACCATATGAGACTGAATAATAAAGCCAAAAAAACTCTTTCTGGCAGACAGTTTATTCATCTGGTTTGAGTGATGAGCGTTGCATCATTTATCTGCATTGTCTCTAATGTGATTGATTAGGCTGTGTGAAGTGTTTATGTAGATACAGTATGATGCACTAAGCCTGATTTCAGCCCCTGGAGATTTTGGTTGACAAATATGTTTGCTTTTATGCCAAAATATAGTAAATAATAATTGCCTTGTTATGTATTTCTTTACTTAAAATAATGGGGAATAGACATTTGTATTCTGGTAGCAAAGTAGTTTCCAGCAAATGCCAATTACTTGCAGCGTTTTTCATTGAGTGAGCAAAGGCATTAAAAAAAGGTTACCTCTGTAAGGGAAAAGCGGAGCAGTTTCACAGTGTGATTTTCTGAACTTTCTAAAATTCCACCGGAGTTTAAGGACTCGTTTCACAGATGAGTTTGGCCCCCAGTAAAGAGGAATGCATCTTCAGTCGAGTCCAAAATGATCATTCATGTTTGGGCCTGAGAGCAAGGAAGTGAAGATTTGTTTAACAAAACTCTTTCTGTCGCTTCTGTCCAGCGAAGACCCACAATGTAAAATATCTGCTCATTATTTTTCGATTACATGGAAGGCTTGCCTTTTATTTTTTTCTTAACTTTGTCTCTAACACCTTCTGTAGTTTTTCTTCCTAATTCTAACAGCTTTATTTTTTAATGTCCTATAAAAAGAGTAGCTGAGATTCTACTGAGATTATTTCATTGTCGCCATCACTCTGTGTAGGTTTCACATTTTTAAAAAAAAAATCTATATGGAAAGAGTACGGTAATTAATCTTGGCACAGAGACAATGTTATGTATGGCCTTTTCCACTGTATCTGCTGACAATGGAAGAAAAAAAAACTCTCGGTGGAAATAAAAACAGAGGAGCAGTCAACTCCCACTGCCACATAAGCTATGTGCGTAATATGTATTTTTCTTTCTTTTTTTTCAGTTTCAAGTTCTGTATACACACAGTTCTTGCTTTCAGGTTTTTTTTATATTCTGCAATTGCAGTGTTTTTTTTTCATAACTTTTGAACATCTTTACCTATTGTTGCAATATTATTGCTGCAAAATCTCAGTGGAGAAGTCAACAGTTGGTGCCTGTGGAGTCATTTTGATGACTTGTAGGCATATAAACCAAGGAAATGCACTATATACTATCACAAACTGTACACCTACTGATATGAATTATTCTTTGAATCTTCTCTGGTGACACTATTATTAAAATGCATGACTGGAAAAAAAAATTAAATAGAAGTTCTGAAGATAAATCAGGTGAATGTCTACATCTTATGAACGTATAATTAAAAAATAAGAGATTTCAAACAGTGTGTGTTTTTTTTAATTCAGTGAGCTGAATTCAGCACAAACAGGAAGCGAGAAGTGTCAAAACTGGTGCACAATCTCTGCCCTGCCCAAGTATCAAATGGGAAGAAAAATCTCAGGTGCTGCCACTGCACTTCACAGCGGCCTTTGTTCTGGAGAACAAGAGATGAGATGAGATGGACAATGCACAGAGGAGCCCTCCACAACCCGCGGACGGTCCACAGGCCGAAGGTGAAAAACCCTTTTGATTTCACCGCAGGCAGAAAGCGACACCCTGCCGATCCCGCAAAACAGCTCGGTGACAGCATATTTAGAGCGGAAAATATTCAGCCGGCCTGAAAACATATTCAAATGATATTCAAAAGAAGAAAAAAAACAAGGAGGAAACAAGGAAATTACACTTCAGTTTCATACGTATTTTTGTTTTGACTGCTGAGTGAATAAAAACCAATGTATTGATCTTCCAAGATGCTACATACACTTAAAATTTATGGACTAAAATATTACCCCAAAAAAAAACACCTGAAGTCCACCAGCGCAAGAACAATGAAAAAATATACTAAAAATCATGTTTATCTTTTATTTATGACGTAAAATATCAGACGCCTGTCTGTGTTTTGCCTCAGGTTATATACTATATGTGTGACTGAGGGAGATGTACAGCGAGAGCGAGGAAGACGGCGGAAGAGAGGGAGATCAAAAATATTTCTCTAACTACACAGTTTGAGCTGCAGCAAAGTGAAAATCTGAAGAGACGCCGAAGAGGGAGGAAGCGAGAATGAAAGAGATGCAAAGGGAAGAGGGAGAGATGCAGACAGAATTAAGGAGGGGAACTCCACTCATTATTCAGCAGCCCCTTCAGATCTCAAACACTGTCAAGCCTCCTCTGTGTTGAAAGAGGATAAAAACTGGAGAAAATAAACTTGGGAATAAGATCAGGTCTGAATTCATTTGAAGACCAGACTGACCTCTTGCCGATATATTAAGTGTTGCTTTACTCCATACTGACAAAGCCTCCGACCCCAGAAAATTGATGCTTATATCATTCATACTCAGATTGGCCGACGCTGCTTGAAGCTGTTTGTTACCAATCAAGCAGATGCAGAAAAAGCAGCTTTTGAAGGGGCTACTTGAGAGTTGAAACCTTTTGAGGGTGTCCGATAATTCCTCCATAATGATCTGTTGTTGCAGGAGAGGCCGTTTGAATATCAAAAAACCAACTGAGAGAATTTGTGAAAGGGCACTTGAAACTCTTCTGAGCAAATCTGAATAAATGAGCTGTATTGAGTTTGACACATGCTGACAGATCCAGTCAATTTGTTCCCTCCAGGACGGTATAATGTCGTTTCATCTATGGGATATTTATTTATCTATTTCCTCAACAATGTCCCAGTGCTGCCCCTGGTTGTTGACTGCGACACCCAAACTTCGACTCATATTTTGTAGAATGACTATTTCGGCTTTATTTGTACAGGCACCCTGAGGGGCTACAACAAATGTCTTTCTTTATTTGCACGTATCTTTCCTCGGAAAGTGCCACATATACAGCTGAGAAATTCTCTGGTTCAAATCCCACTGCAGGCAGGTGAGAGTCCCTGACAAAGGCCCCTAATGTTGAAAATTATATTTAGATGAATTAATAATCTACCCGTTATTCACCCTACACTCTGGTTTATGATCGAAATCCTTAAAACACCAGTTCCTGAGCTTTCTTGATATATGACAAATGTGTAACTCTGCAGTGTTACTGCTGTGTGGTGGTTGGAACAAGCAGAATAAATGTGTGACAGACTGAGGGAGCCGATCAATACGGCCAAACTGAGAAACACAGGGTGAACAGCATGCCGGTCCATTACAGTGCCAGACAGAAACCTCATGGTTTCCTTGATCTGGAGCTTCACAGTAAGGCAGATGACATAAACACATATACACGGTTAGATGTTCTCTTAATTTGGATGAATATTCCTTACATTTACATGACAACGGTGCTCGGAGCCACTGAAAACACAACTTTTGGAAAACACCACTTTCTGGACTTGATCCACTGATCGAATTGGATTATACTCTGGCACATGTGATCAACCTGCATCAAATTGCAGGTTTCTTCAGTCTTTTAAATTGATTTAGAATTCTATGATATTCTTAAGCTTTCCAGTTCTTTAGGCTCCTTTAGTTGAGTGGGATTTCTTTGTGTTTCTTTACTTTATTTAGCAATTCTTTAGATCCTTAAGTTTCTTTACGTCCCTTTCTTCAGAATTCTTTAGGTTTCCTTAGATTCTGTAGTATATTTTACCAGGTTTCCTTAGTAGGTTCTTAACCGGTTTCTTTCTTAGTTGTTAGTTCTTAGGCTCTTTGGCAGGTTCTTAGGTTTTCTAGGCTCTTCATGAGGTTCTTAGGTGAAAAACCTTTAGAAACACAAGATATAGCTCAGTTAATCCTAGGAGTATAAGTTTTTTTTTTTTCTTTTTTTTTTTTTTTACAAAGGTTCATTCAAAGTAATAGAGAAGTAATGATTTGGTCACAAAGTAAATTTTTTTTTTAACAATTTTAAATATTTAACTAATTTAACACTTTAAACAGGAAGCAGTTAAATGCAGAAATAAATCAAATGCTTCTCCCCATGATGTGCTCTTAAAGTTTAGTGAATTTTTAACTTAAACCTAAAACACATTTTAAACTATTGATCCTTGTTTTAAATCAAGTGATCAACACATACTTTGCACTTTAATTGGGGGAAAAAAACACACACACAAAAAAAGTTTGCATTTGAAACCGGAATGTCCCAGGCGCTCCTGGATGCATCAAACAAGCCAGGGGAGATATTAGCACAACCATGTCCATCGCAGCGTTTACCAGCTGTCCATCCACAGCTGTGAAGAGTTCTTTACACGGGTTAGCTCACAGACAGTTTTGACAGAACACCTGTAAATATGTTGTTGTTTGCATTTTTAGTTGATTTTTATTCATGCGTTCTTTGAGTTCATTGGTCAACCTCACCCAGAGAGGACAGAGCACAGTGCAGCACAGAGGCACAGATATTTAAACAATTCAGCATTCCGAGAGTCAAAACAATTCATTCAGTTCGGTCCACAGAGAGGCACTGGGAATTTTAACAATGTGAAGATGTAAATACACTCTGTCCTTTACTCCACTGTGATACTCAAAACAGTTTCTAACATCTTGACTGGGGACTATTTATTTATTTTTTTATTTTTTTACAGTGAGCAGTTTCGTCCCTTCTGAGCCCTAAATATGAATACATATAGGTGTCTCCACAAAGTCCCAAATCTCATACAGACTTTTAAAACTAGCAGCTGCAGCCTGTGCCTGGACCACTTCTAACCCCCGGATGATTCAAAAACAAGTTTTATCGGACTGCTTAACGCTAAATAATAACTTATTGCGGAAGGCGGCGGGGCTCCGGCGTGTGAGGGGAATGTTAGTGGGGAGCGGCGAGGCCGTCAGCACCGGGGAACGCTTCCAGCTTTAAACAACCAGACGGGCCGTGGAGCAGTAACTCTCCACTGACTTGGGAGCGTTGAGTGATTTTACAAGGAGCAGCAGCGTGTGCAGCTTCAGCACCACGGAGAGCTCCTCTCCTCGGAGGAGCAAACACTTGCCCGCTGATCCGGAGGCCGTCTCTGGACACTGGCTTTAAAACGGCAACGGACTCTTGCACAGCATCGCTGGGTTTCAGGGTTTCAGGGTTTCAGGCCTGGACAGTAATTTATGATGTGGCGGAAGATGAAACACCTGGATGTTTTAGCATAGCACGGAGCACGCTGTGATTCTTTCACTTTCAAACACTAATAAGTCATTTGTTTATGAGCTCCTTCTCAGGAATACAAGTTAAAAGTTTCACCGGTGGTTCAAGGTATTACAAATGTATGATTTTAAAGACAGCAGAGTATTTATATGATTCAAAGCTTTGTTTTCAAAGTATCGATGAGCCTGTTTGGTCGTATTTTGGGTCATTTTGTTGAGAAAAGGTAATGGAAAGAGGTACAAATCAAACCCCAAAATATACTTTACAACTTCTACTGCCATTTTTGGTAATGCCTCCTTAATTTTAGTGTTTATTGTTTTAAAAATGATAAATTTCCTGGAAACAATATAAGAAGGATTGTTTCAACCTCTCTGCTATCTTCAGGGAAATATTGTTTTTCCTTTTGAATATACACTGTACATTAAAAATGTGACTGCTAATGCGATTTATGTTGTTGAGCAGGCAACTTGAAAAGCATTTTTTTACTAATATCAACAATGCAGCAACATTAAAATACACACAGTTGGTATACCTGAGGCAGTGGAAGGTGAGAGGAGCGAGCCTGCGTTTGCAAATGCCAAATCATGTTGGGTACAAAAGGTGAGGGATAAATATTTTAACTAAAAAAAGGACAAACAAAAAAAATGAAAAAATGTTTTTACACTCTGATGTGCTTTGGTCCATGTAAACTGAAATCACTTTTTTTTCTCAAGAAGCTCTAAACAGCTAACCTGGAAATCAGAGCCATGCTCACTTTCCATGAAACAAACATTTATATTAATATTCACAAACTGGATTGGAGATGCTCATAGGATATATGTATATATAAAGTTTATGTGCATAGATACCAAGGCACGATTAGGTACATGAAGTATGATAAAATACATTTGTTTTAAAACTCAAAGAAAATGCAGATCTAATTGATTTCTTTGTGCCCTTTAGCAAAATTAGACATTCATTTGCCTTGATTTTTCTATACATCCATGTAAAGTAAAGGCGAATGTGGCTAAAATCAGCACGGTTGGGATCGATGAGCAGCATGACTCTGCTTTAAAAGGATGAAAACTCAGTGACTCCCACAGCTTACAGCTGCAGAGGTTTGAGGCAAGCTGCGCATATATCTCTTCTAAATGAGAAAACAACATTTCTCTAAGATTCTGTTTCTTAAATGCACCTGTTTTCATGTGTGTTGTTCACATCACGACATGTGAGACAGATAATATGTGAACTACATGACTTGAATAAATGACTATACTGTATCTTCCCTGCTGATATCAGCATGTGAGATGGGAAAAAAGCAGTGCAGACGATGCATTGATGGACGATATGAGCAATTAAAGAGGCCTCCGAAATGTCTCCACACCTCTAATAGAGAGACTTCTTAACGACCTTTGAATTTTTCAGACATGTTTCGAGGTCAGTCTTTCAAAGGACACCTGATTAGTCCAACACAGGGAGAAATTAACATTGATTGCAGAATCACTACAGATTAAGTCCTAATTGGTAATCTCCCAGAGAGGCGGGATCCTCCTCTGCCTTCATTTCCACTTCTGTTGGCAGGGTGCTTACTTTTCCAGCGTAAGCTCATAATCAAGACAGTGAATTTATTCCACTGATGGCTTGAAAGTCCAGAATTTAAATCACGCTGCGCTGCCAGAACAACCGAAGTTCAACCGAACCACTATTTATTTTGCTCCTGTCACCCAACATCTTATGCTTGACAAACAGCCGGATGAGTGCACAGATAAAAAAGTCAACGCCATAACTCAAAGGCGTCCCCATCACAGCCATGCCTATAATCTTTATACTTCAGCGTGAGACTCTTCGTTTGGGGGAGGCTGGATTGTGTTAGTGAGTGCACACACATTCGATGTTTCCACACACAGTTGCGTGCACATGCTCGCCGCCATTTGTTAAAATGATTCATGAATAGCGGGATTGGAAGCTGATGACTCGTAGCAGCCTGGATGTCAAACCTGGGTTTCTCCTTTTCCTTATTCACAGCTTTACACACACATACATACACAGCGCAGCCCCACCATTCATATTCACTTCTGTGTTATCCATTTTCATTTGTAAAATTTATATCCTGCCCTGAAGCTCCTGGGCCCCTCCTTCAAATCCATAAGTTGATTCACAGCTGATGCAACCCAGTATTGCTGTTGCTTTGTTTAGGTTTTTTTTTTTTTTTTTTTTTTTTTCAGTTTTTCTCCTGATGATTGGTGGGTTACAGTTTTATTGCCGGGGTTTGACATATCTTTCTCTGGGTTTGTTGGCTTATTACCGGATCGGCTATAAATCCTCGCTATGATAGGCAGAGGATCATCACAGTGCTCCCTGAGTCTGGAAAGCAGGGATGACTGAAGGGCTGGACACTGCTATAATGTAAATAACCTGCTGCAAAGCACAAAGCATTTTTGATACATGTTAATGGGTGTGCATGCCAATGAAATCGCCACAAGGCCAACAATGGTGTCAAATCATTGGAATGTGGCTATAAAGACTTCATTTGTGTCAATATTTGCTCATAAATTCAGGCGCACGTCTCATATTTAGTCATTTCGCAGATGTTCTTTACACATGCACAGTACAGATGGTAAATATTGTATGGGAGAATGTTCTGCATAATTTACCAGCCATACCAGATTTATCCCGTCCTCCTGCAGAAAACAGAAATCATTTAATCATCATGTCTTGTGTTTGGTCCGTTTGAAACGTTTCAGTTTTTCAGATGCTGTTGAAAACGTCTGCTCGACAGTGATGAAGTCAGAAATCTAACATTTATTTAGTCAACGAAGAAACTACTACCACCACAAATGAAAACAACAACCAATACTGCCGTTAAAATGAGAAAACATTCCACACGAGGTGAAATGTGCCACTTAAGTTTTGAGCGTATGGTCAATGATTGCAGATATCAAACGACTGATTGTATCCGACTTGACAAAACAATCGATGTGATTGGTCTCCGGCTGTTGCTGTTGTAGGCCGATGCTACAAATTCTAACTGGAGATCAGAAATGAGCTGCAGTACAGACACACTTTACTTGGAAGAAATCAGGCTGATTAATAACTGAAAATACGCTCATTAAGTTGTGTGACTGCTTTAATTTAGCATTTAGCATTTAGCTATTTTATTGTAGGTTTCAGTGGCCAGAAGCAGAAAAGTCATCGATCCTATCAAGCAAATCATTTTACTTTGTCTTTATTTTGTTATATATTCATAATCAAGATGTTCAGGTATAGAACACGTACTTCAAATGAACTATTTTCTGTTATTTCATATTCATTTTTGTTGAATTTGTTGTAGTTTTACAATTTAGTTAATAAATGCTCTTTTCTAAAGAAACAATAACGTGTTGGGTCACACTTGAACTGAATCTGGGTTTTGTTTTTATTATTTTTTAACTATAAAAGTTAAGCCACTCTGTCTCTGGTGTTTCTCATGCTGAATGAATCAGAACTTTTTACATCTTAACCCGGAAAGAACTGAGGAAATTGTTTTGGCTTCAAATACCTGAGGTTAAAGGTCAACACTCATCTTGACTGCAGAAATCTGATGTGGAATTTTAAGAGAAAAACAAAATCAGCTCAATACTGTATGAAAAATTCAGCAAAAATTAAAGAATCTCACACTTTTTTTTTTTCTTTCTTTAACCATAAAACGACATTTTCAGTTTGACTAAGTGGATTCAGAGTTTGGAAAACTTTCAGAGATTTGTCAAGCCGACTTTACTCAGATGAGATCTCAGTGTGAACAGCATGCAATATGTTCAAACACTTCGGGGTCGTGTTTGTGAGTCAAGCTGATTGAAGTGTTTTACCAGACCATTATGTTGAAGAGTGAGAACAAAGCTCCTAAATTGCATGTCACTTCGGTTTCATCCCTCACCGTCACTCACGGGCGCGAGGTACTGACCACAAGAATGAGATTTTGGATATGTCGAAATTAATTTCCTTCAGCGCGCCTTGGGTGACTCTCAGGGGCAATTTAAGCCGCTCGGATATCTGGATGGACCTCGGCGTGAAACTGCTGCCTCTTTGTAATAACATATCAAGATCCAGGACACTTCCCTCTGGAGGAATTCAGAGCATGTTCTACTTAGAGGAGTTCTCCAGGCAGAACCAGATCATGCTTCAGGGGTTACATATCTCATCTGCCTCAGGAAGGCGTCAGGACTTCACCAGGATTTTCACCCTGCAAGTATTAATAAGATAAAACTTGCTGATTGTTATTCAATCCAGAGCTAAGAGTCAGATTTTATGTTGGAATTTCATTTGAGAACACCTTTATGCTGTGCCCCAATGACTATCTGCACAGCAGTATGTTACCTAAAAGGCTTCACTTGGTTGAAGGCAACACATAAAGAAAGAGGAGTGAGTAGAAAAGAAGTAATGAGTCAGGCAGCCCTGAGCATCAAAAGGGGAGGCGGGAACAGAAAGGCCCATAAAGTCTGAGATTGATGGAGTTTTTTAATGTGTCCAGAGTCACATCTTGTTAAGGGCCTCTGTAATTCCTACCAGCGCCTTTGGGATAGTATCACTTCCTCAAATCAAACTTTAGCTTTATGACAGTGGAGGAGGGATCAGAAAAGGGCATTACGGCTTTAATGACTCAAATGCAGATGCTTGGAAAAAGCAGGTGTTCGCCAGAATATTTTACCACCCATTGTTGAACATACCTCTACATCTATACGTTAAAAAAAAAAAAAAAAAAAAACAGTCTTTGAATAATCACCTCGCTGAGGGCCGTCAAACTTTCTAGTTCAGAAACAACGTGCAGCATAATTCACTTCAGAGTTGGCTGCACCAGTAAAATGATGGCAAAGTAACCTCTCTTTTTGTTTTAGTGCGTGTATGCACGTGTGCGGCCAACAGGTCAGCAGAGGAGAATAGTCATGTACACGTTCAGCTAAACACAACCTGCACAGTTAATTTTTCTTGTTGGAGATCAGTGGCATTTTATGTCATCTTGGAAAAACGCAGTGTACTCTCCATCTGCAGCTACATTTGACCACATTGTAATTATTTATTATCAAATACTCAACAAGAAATTGAAGTCTGTGTCACTTTTAATAGATCTGATAGATCTATAGGCCTTCCTTTCACTGTGACTCTCTTCAGAATAATGTTGGTAAAATCCTGTTTTGTCGCTGTTCAAGGCACAAAATCCCTGCAGCCTGTTTTCACAAATCCCCCATCACAGTATGGCTTGGGCTCTAATGCTAGTTTACTAGTAGCAATATTTACTAGATAGCTTTCACTGCTGCGCCACTGATGTCTCTGCTTACATTATTCAAGGTTACTATTGTCTTTTTAATGGCTACACTTCCAGAGTTAGGATGAACCCTCTGGTGGGTCAATATAAAAACACAATCGCCACCATAAAGCAGTTTTTCTGTGAGATAAATGATGTATTTCTCAGAATCTAGACAAGTACTTTTTGAATTGTTCTTTCAAAAAAAGTTTTATGTTTACACAGCAATGTGTAGAAATCCTGCAAACAATGTCACTTTCATGTAGGGCCACTAGTGGGTGCTATTTGCTTTTGGAATGAAATATCGATCGCTATTACAAGTGACTGTCAAGGCTACCATTTTTGCAATTGCTCACCTACGTGAGCATGTGAAGAACTATTTACTACGACTGTTGTGCACACGCACGGTATCAGCGTTGAAAAGTTCCACCTTGGGACCTGTTCTCATAAAGTTGCATTTTCAGTGGCTCTGAGCGAACTGACAACCAAAATGCAACAGGATGTTGTGCCTATGGGACCTGAGTCGTGTCTTTTCTGGACAAACATGCAGAGAGATGCTGTAGTCTTAAGTTAGATTACTGTTTTGCAGGGGACACACTAAAGCGTGTCCTTTGCTGTCCTCACGAAATAAAATACCAACTACAACGGGTGAAATTGGGGTCAAAGCAAAACATCACATTAAACATAAAGTGGCAGATAAAAAAAGTGATGAACAGGCACTAATCTCAAACAACCTCGGGTCTCGTATTTGCATCGGAGGAAATGCAATTTACTCCTAATGTATGCATGTTTGTACGCTCTAATGCCACACACGCACACACGCACACACGCACACACACACACACACACACGTACACAATAAAATGTCACTGGTAATGGTCTTTTTCAACTTCTTTGACTGTGACATTTAAAAATCTTTGGAAAGGCAAGGCCGGTTCGCCCCGGGGTGGCGCAGAGAACAGTGAAACCAGCCACACTATTGTTTGTAATTTTAATTGCTAATTTGATAGCAAGGGACAAGATTAGATTGGGGGGTTTAATTTTTCAAAGGAAATGAAAATCGGTTGGAACTCGTGGTCCCCAGCAAGGAATTCAAGTTCTGCCATTCATTGTCGGTGGTTTCCTAAGCCCGCATCGACTGTGGCACAACAAGCGGATGACTCAGCAGAAATGGGGGCACCAGGGGAGGCGAGGAAAGTGAGCGGCTGTCCGGAGATGAGCTTCCACTCCAAACTTACATCTGTATCCCCCAATCTGGATCAATATGAGCAATAAAAGGGCAAAAGAGACACCAAGGATATAGAGCGGGAACACAATTGAATCCTCTCTTATTCACAACAGATCCAAAAAGTCTGCAGTTTTAACAAGAGCGCGAGAGAGAGCATGAAAGTTTTCCAGCAGACTCTGTTCATCTTTGTTCTTCCCACAAAGCTCGGGACTTTTGTCTCCGCATCCGTGAGTCAGCATGCTAAGCCGACTGAGCACCAGCCGTTCGCCAAGCAAACCAGACCACAGGGGGAGGATGAAAACAGTTTGAACAAAACGGTTTCAAGCGTAGCCAGTCATGTTTCCTCCTGTCAGGTCACGAGTGGAGCAGAGCCTCGGTCTTAAAAATAATACGCGTCAACAGGAAGATTTGGTATTCCAAAATTAGAAGAAAAGGTTAAACTGCTGGAATAGAAACAAAAAAAAACTGAATAATAAGTGCAGAAGTACAGATTTGTAATAGAAAATCCAGCCTGTTCTTGCTGGTCTGACTTTGCTCAAAGCATATAAGAAGTTATTCAACTCGACCAAAGTTAACAAATCCTGAACAATTTAGAACACCCTCATCTGAAAAGAGCTTTTTTTGATTGTCACCACAGGCTGGGGAAATGAAGCATGAGTGCAGGTTCCTACTGCACGATCAAAGACTGATTACTTGATAATAGAAGTAGCGGTAATTAGTAGTGTTTCATAACAAACCGTAATGAGGGAGCTATTTCAAAATCTCATCTGAAATATGAAATTAGAGCGCGCCATGAGGAAAGACCAGACTGAATATTTCACCACTATCTGCAGCCCTTTGAAGTTATCTGATTTTATGAGGAGCAGAATTGGCTGGGAGATTAGCATCTCCAACTTGTCGTCTTTTTTTAGGGGTTGCCAGATAAAAACCCGCGTGGCGTGAAATATGAACCAGCGAAGCTCACAAAGACTATGATGAATGTGGGGAACGGCCCGGATCTTATTTTTCATCGCTGACATGCACAAGTATTCATCACAGCTGAGTGATTGGAGTTTTGTGATTTATGGACGCCGTAGTTTGAATGTTCACGCCGTTCCCCTACAGAAGCAGTAATTGGTTGATCAAACAGGTCCGGGATGGAAAATTGATTGTCGATCATTTTGATTGCTATTCCCTGCTCTCAGGTTGCTAAATGTGCAAGTCAAATATCACGTGCCTTCGTGACTGCTGTTTTTAAGCCGGCCCAGGTGGGTTTTTGACCGAATCAGCCATGTCGAAGTTTAATTAAAATTTGCCGACCTTTGTGTCAATTATTCTAATTATGACTGGAAAATGAACGTGACCAATGAGTTTCAGAGCTGTGAAGTTCTCTACACACTGAGCCTCGGTGCAGGACTTTCAGGGGTGAGTCAGAAATGCGGAACAGAGCCTGGACTAGTCAAAAAGCTGTTAAACATCCAGAACAACAATGTGAGACACTCTTTCCTGGATCATTGGCACTTTATGAATCAGGAGCAGAGCATGAATCACTGCAAGCAGAGAGAAAAAGCGAGAGGAAGCCATACGAGCATGTTGGAAAAGAGATTATAATAGAGGCAAGACAGATTTCGAACAACGATAAAGTTAAGGTGTTTCACTTGTCACGATGACACAGATAGGGAGGGATTCATTCTGAGAGAGGATTATCAAACCATTCAGCGTGGAGCCAGACCTTCAAGCTATGCAGGTGAAAGTATCGCACTGAAATAGCATAATTCACTCCCAAACACAGATACAGTAGCAGCAACACACTAGGACTGCTGATCTCTTCCAACCTCAGCAGAAGGAGGAGAGAGAGAGAGAGAGAGAGAGAGAGAGAAAAAAAAAAAACAAGACATGGATCAGAGGACAGCCAAAAGAGCATGAGAGGTTAAATGAACAAGAAAGGCTGATAGATGGCAGGCAGGCCAAAGAAAATACAGCCAAGCATACTGGCAGGAAGAAAATGTAGCAGAAAAGAATCGTAACCGAATAACACGAGAGGAAAAAAAAAAAGGAAAAACATCATCGCCCATTTAGTGCTGATGCAAACACTTACTCCAATAAGTCCTCCGCCATCGATTTCACAGCCAGAGAGAATTTTTTGTTCGATGAACAAGTTATTCAGCCCAACCATTCACTGTGACCATCTCAGCGAGGGTAAATCAATTAAAGGTAAAAATCAAATCTCATTTAATTTTGCCTGGCCAACCCCCTCAGCAGGCTCTTACGTCAAACAAAGTTAAGGGTTTGAAAGAGTGGGAAAGAACGGCAGAAGGGAGCACGGAGAGAAAAACAAAGCAAGCCATGGTTAAATGAGTAAGAAAGAGAATTTTCCTCAGGCAGATGTGTTCAAAGTTTGGTGCCAGCTTCAGAACTAGCAGAGCTTCGCCGCTACTCAACCACATTAATGTGTATGACCACAGTCTGATTTCATATTCAAACCTTTTGATCTCAAGTTTTTTTTTTTTTTTTGCATTTTGCTCATTCTTAACTCTTTCTTATTCATATCTGGAGAGAAATGTGGCTTGAATGTCGATATTTTAAGTAAATTCAGTGTAATACTTGATACTGACAGTGAAATAAATATTGGTAAAAAATTACTTGACAGTATTTTTACTTGAGTGAAGTTAATTCGATATAACAGCGGACTGAAGGACACACTGACACGTTTTCATGTCGGTCGGTTTTAATTCTGCGCTGCCCATAGTGCGGAAAACAAACATGCCGCTTACAGTCGCTGTTCTCCTAACTTTCCAAGTTTCTTGCCAAGCGCAATACATTTTATCACCTCAAGAAAATAAGGGAATATCTTTGTTCTTGGGGAGGATGGGTCCTCCTTCACCCACATGCTCGTGTTATCCGCATTTGCAGTCATTGTGCCTGGAAAAATGTGAAATTCTAGGAAGAAAATCAAAGATAGAAACAACAGGTAAGTGCTAAAGGTAAGATGAGGTTATGTGTGTCACCGCCGCAAAACAAAACAAAAGTTTTACAGAAATACAAAAGATATATATGTATGGACGACAGACAAAAGTCAGAGGAACTGAGGCGTGCGGAGAATGACTGAGAATGAAGCCGGAGACGAGAAGGGGACAGAGGTCAAGAGCAAGGAGAGAAGACAGAACACAGCAGTGACAGTGAATAACAAGGAAAGAAGAAATATGGAGGAGGAAAACAGAAAAATGACAGAATGTCAGAGAGAGAAGAAACATGCACCGGGTGGAAAGAAAAAAAACTGGAAGAAAGGTAAAACTTTGAAAGGATGAATGAGAGAGAAGAAAAGTACTGATGGACTGGAAAAAGTGGTTGGGAAGTACAGAATGGAGTGGAAAATATCGACAGGCAGGGTTTTAATTGGAGGACTTGTAGACCTGTTAACAGTTTGAGGGTGTCTGTTGTACTCGATTTAAAACAAAAAGAAAGAAATATATAAATAACTACAAAAAGAAACTCAAAGACAGAGAGAGAGGAGGATACAAACACAAAGAAAACTGAAAAAAAAAATGATGGAAAGAAATAATGACAGGACAACTGAACAAAACAACTGTAAAACCAAAGTAAAAAGTTATTTTCTGAGCTTTTTTTCATGGGTAAAGTTACACAGATAGAAACACTTCGACTATAATAATTTTAGAACAACTATGCAGTAAAAATGTACATACAAAGGAGAAAAACATCAGCTTTAAGTTAAATTCATGTATAAATATGCCCCTTCATATAAAATAAATGCAAATACTACTTCTCAAAGCAATGATTTTTTTTTGGTTTGTTTCAGAAATCCTCCTAAAGCATTTCTCTGCTCGCCTATATTTTTTTTAAGAATATGTCTCTTTAATTCTGTGGAGAATGTGCTCCATGTAAGTCAAACATACTGATAACTGAACCATTAAAATAGTACGATAATAACCTTTAAATTTCAATTTTTTGCCTCTGTTGTGGCGCTGAGTGTACATGATTTTTTTTTTTTTTACCAGATTTAGTAACTTTATATATTTTCTCAAAACGAAAAAAGAACTAAGTATAATCTCAACATAAAGCCAAATCTAATTATATGATTAGAATGATTGGTGAAACGTCCTGAAAACTCCTGAAGCTGCTGCATAATACATTTTAGACAATAATTCCACTTTACATCATTTCCAACTATAAGAAACAGTAACACAGGAGATAAATTGCCATTCAAAATGAAAAATACTACAGTTAATGAACGGATAATAAAAGTAGGTTAACAATAGTTTGAGTCTTTTTATTTCAACAGAATTGTAATAATCTGGGAGCGCTTCATCTGCCGAGCTAAAGTTTTAGGTCAGCTGACTCCACTGAGGAACGCTATATGAGAGGATTTAGTTAAAGGCAGCTCTGCTGTAGCAATACTGGCTTTCACCAAAGCAGGAGCCAATTACTGAGCGAAGTGCGGCTGTGTTTGATTAGACGGCGCCGGGACGGGAACTCGCAGTGAGGAAAATCTGCAAAGAATTCACTTCTCAACCAGCGACTTGTAGATACTCTAAGATTTACTTCATCGTTTAATGGTCTGAAAGTGATTTATCCTCCATTAAATATAACCAGCTGCAATAAATATCCTAAAGAGAGCCGCGGGTTTACGAGGGGCTCGTGATCGCTGGTGCTTTCTCAGCGGTGATTATCTTGCATCAGGTCTTGTCTTGACTCGAAATATATTTCCAAAAAGCTCAGACTATTGTGCAGATAATGGCTCTACAGTTTCCAAAAAAAATAGAGGAAAATCAATATTATTTTCTTCAATTTCATTGCGCTGCGGCCTGATGTGGACCCACAGGTTGGGCTGAATGTGAGCCGAATACATCAGTGGCTTTCTCCTTTTTTTTTACAGACTTTTAAAGTAATGAAAGAAGGTGAAGAGATTTTTAGATGGTGTTCTGAAAGATGTGCAAACTTAAGTTTGGCTCCATGAAATCTTTGCAAACCCTTTTGAGAAAGAAAGAAAAATATCAGCTCATACTGTACGAGGTTCAGGCTGATGCAATTCTTAATGTTACAGTTTGTGCATGAAGAATATAGATTACTTTATCTGAATTAGTTACTATTTGTGTGATTTGTGGTCTTTAATGCTGCCATGGTTGCACAGTAACCTCACAGCGATAATGACTTCTCTTTTGGGGGGTTTTCTGCACCATGTTTGTATGTTTTCCTCTGTGCGCACATAGGTTAAAGACTAAGTTTGACTGTAAAATGATTGTCTCTGTAACTGCAGTGTGATGGGTTTGCCTACAGTCTGCTCCAGGTTCCACAACCCAGAAGACGGGTGAAGCGATATGGGAGATGAATGGATGGAACAATACTTCTGAGAAAAATCTAACACTGAGTGTGTTTTGACTCCCTAAAAAATATGGGAAAACAGAAAAATGAAGAAAAATATAAAAGAATGACTGAGTGGAAAACGCTTGGTATGTGCCCTTTTCTCTGCAGACATTCCAAACTTTTCAAGAGTTTCACTTTAATTTTTTAAATTAACTACTTGATGCTGAATCCAACAAACACATTTCCTCAGGCGTCTGTTTCTGCAGATTTGAATTCTTCCCGTTTTCCTGTGTCTGAAATAAAACTTGCACTCTGATTTCCTTCCTAATAATTCTCCATCTCTGCTGCTCTTTTTTATCCTTCCTCCGATCACAGTGATTTATTCTCAGCGGCTCGTGTTGCCTTTCATCCGTCACACTTGTTGAGTCTGACACTTGTTGACTTCCCTCTACACGTCTCCGTGGGGGGAAATTCCCAGCGCCACCTGAAGTGCCTGAAGACTCCAGGGAACGTTAGATCAAGCTTTCAATGAACGAGTAAGTAGAGCAACATCAAATAGAGTAAAAAAAAATCAACAGCAAGCCTTTTTTTTTTTTTTTTTAAACGGATGTGTTTGTAATGTTGCACGTAAGGATTGTTATGAAAACTTTACGAACAGGAAGTGATCAAATACAGCCAATCAACTTATTTTCCTCTCGTACAATTAAAAAGAATACCTAAAACTTGCTCTACGGCTCCATATTGTCTCGTCTAATTTCTTCTTCTGTGTCCTCCACAGTTTCTCGCCAGGTTGAAAAACTCGCTGTTTCCATAGAGACGTGGTTACTGCCTCACAACTCGTGGTCAAAGAAGTAGGAGATGAAAAGAAATAACAGGTCAGTCAGACATGCAGAGTTTTTTTTCTTTTTTTGTTATGCCTCAGAAACTTTAGACAAATAAAAAAAAAGAAAGGTTTGAGAAGCTTCCTGACCTTGCTCTGGGCTCCAAATCATTAGATTTAAAAATGTTGCGGTGAAGTGAGTGTGAAATAAAAATTAAATCATACGTACTTACGTCCTGTTAAGCAAAATGAGAAAGCTACAACAATCACAGAGCTATTTAACCCGTCACGGTATGCAATAATCAGTGAAAATCAGAGAAAGTTCTCTCTATTAGGTCTTGAAGTTGTGGTGAAGTCTTGTGATTGGAAGATTTCAGAAGCTCCTTCACATCAAGAATCTAATATTGAGCCAAAATGTTGGACAAGAATTGTAGGGGTTTCTTCTGCTGCCAAAAAGAGAAGTCGATATGGTTCAGATCTGCCCTCCTCTCCTCATCTTGTCAATGCCTCAAAGCATTTGGATCAGCTGGGATCATTTGAAACCGTTATTGGGACAAGAAAGGAATACAATCATCCACCTTTGAATTAAGAAATCTCTTTAAGCTTTGATATACCGAACTTTGGCAATATCACCCAAGTCCTAGAGACTGGTTTATCGACTCTGAGAAAATCTAAGGAACAACATGTCAGTCTGACTGACCAAGGTCATTTTAGAACTGAAAACAACTGAAATATAATGATGACTCGTATAGATCCAATCCAAAACTAAAATAGAAACAAATCCAACAGCAAGGGTTCATAGAGAGCCGTCTTTACTTTCTAATGACAGGAGTCAGTTTGTCCAATATGAGCTTTGAATAAGTGAGTAATGGAAGCCTGGACTTCTGGTGGAATAGCTTACTGTATGAAGAGAAAATGGAATTTATCCTCCAGTAAAAATACTTCAGCATTAAATGGAACTGGAAAAGTAGAGGATGTACTGTATGAACCCCCCCACCTCCCTCAGCAAATAGCATTTTGGCTACTCCGCTGCCATTTTAAATTGATCAACAACACACTAAAATTAAAAGTAAGTTGTGACATCCCTCAAACCTGAACCCTGGAAGTCTTGCAGGGGATTAATCTTCAAGTGTGAGGCTTCTGCGTGCACTTGAAACAACTTCCGCCGCCTCCTGTTTGAGTGCCAGAGGAGGCTGGCTGGCAATCAGCAACTTCCAGCCGTCACTACCTCTTAACACACACACACACACCCACACACACACACACACATAGCTTAAAAGCCAAAGGCCTGGTTAAAAGTCTGACAGCACTTAAGTGTGTAAAATGGCTGCACCGTCTGTTGAATCAGGTTGACATCTCTTTTTATACATAAGCTTTCCCCACCATTGCATCAGTTCCCAGGGTCACTGTGGTCTCACACCAACACACACACACACACACACACACACAGGGCTCAGCAGAGCATGTTGCGCGAATGTGTGCTGAAGCTTTTGTTACGCATGCCGCACACTCGAAGGGAGCACGAACGTCTCGAATGCATTCGACCTCACACCGACGATTTGTGGGAATGCGCACGGAAATATATTCACCAAAGGCTGCTTGGTCCAGGCCTTGACTAAAGCGCCGTGCGTTGCTCCCGGCTCCACTGCATACATATACGTCTGGTGATAATTCCACGTCCGACCCACAAATGCGTTGCCTAATGCAGCACTTTTAAACCATCTGGTTTTGAAATATTACTTTCTTTTTATCATCAGGAGGCCTCAGGAGGATTTTCACTAGAAAAAATGTTGAGGTTATAAAAAACTTGCTGAATTGAACTGCACAACAAAAACTGTTTTGAGGCTTTGAGGTTCGCAGTTGAATTCAGGATTGATTGGAGAAGACTTGAATCACCAAGGACGGCTTTCATTGAAGCTGATTTACTGTAAATTACAGAGCTGACGTTGCACTGATGCGAGGTAGCATGTGCCCCTTCGATCACGACAAGCGGGTGCTGTGTCAGCCGCACAGGGTGATTCAGCTCGGCTCCGAGGCGGGGATATTTCCGGTCTGCATGGTTTGATGGATCGGCTGATGCTTCGACGTAAACACAGAGGGGGTTAAAGAGAGTTTCCGTCATGTGCAGGCCGGTGAACTGACAGACTGCATGAGCTGTTCAAATGAAGAGCAACTCTGAAAAACGGGGATTTTGGTAGAATATGGGAACCTTCTGAATGATATATGTCATGTCAAAGCATTGGCTTTTACAGTTCCTATGTTTCTTATGTTCCTCAGTAACTTCTGGAATACTTGGGACATTGTTAGAGGATTATTTGCAAACCTGATTTGTATTTCAAACATGCGGCTATAAGCATGCGAGCGCAACTGTGTTCCTGGTCCCTGCTCTCAGTGCGGTAATAAATGCGAGACACTAAAACCATTGTGTTACGTTCCACAGCTGTTCCACAGCAGAAGTTCATTTTGGATTTACTCTGCTGCACACTCACTTAAAGTACAATTCAGTGTCCTGTCTATGAACTCACAACATATGTTGTGTTATCATTCAAGTTTGAAATATATCTCATTTCATGCACAAGGGGTCTCGTTCACACAGGTTTTTAAAAAGACTAAAGCTTTAATACAGTGGTCTTGTTATGCAGGTAGAAGAGTTTGCTGATGACTGTACACAGTCCAATGAATCATAAACTTCTACAGCTGTTGAATTATGTGTTTCAGCAAACTTTCCCTGACAGCATGGCTAAGACTAATACCAGTTTGCTGTCTTTCATTATGGCAACACCATTATCTCTATTATTTCTATTATTTTCAAATTTTAATTAAAAAAAAATCAGCTGCTGAGTAATATTATAGTGAGAAAAATCATAATGCATGAAGACATTTGAGTTTTTTTTCTATCAAGAAAAAGACATTTGAGGTTGTTTCGGTTAAATGAAAACAAGCTTCAGATCGTAAAGATGAGAATTTATATTCAAGAATAAGTTACACAAAACTGACAGATGATTACCACAAGGAAACAGGAAGTCCAAAGGGGAAAAAAAATTCTGTTAAACAAATTCTTCAAGAATTTGCATCCTGTCCTCTGATCCACACAGTCGGCTATTCACCTCCAACTCACAAAGACAGCAAAGTACCAACTGCACACTGAACCTGTCACATCTGAGTGCAGCTGACTAATAAAAAAGAATTAAACTGTAGAAATACAAAGACTGCAAAAACAAACAAAAAAGTAGAGAATTCTTCAATAAAATGATTGGATGCTTGAGCAGTTCGTCTCCCTTTTCAGCTCAGGGTCACCATCGTCACTCTGGGAAGGTTTAAACTGGAAACATGGGATACACCCATAACAGGCTGCCAGTCCTTCGAAGAGAAGCCTATAGTTTAATACTTAACCAAGTAACATGCACAGACTACAATCAAACTACAAATATTCCCACCACAAAGCCGTGGTCAAAGCTTCACATCCATCAAAAAATACATTTGAAAAGAGGTGAAATTATGGCATGCTGTGTTCGTCATTGTGCTGAGTGGAGAGCATTCGGATCAATGTCCAGAGGCTCTGTCACTGCAACAGAAGACGCAAAAACAGTAAATTTGACAAAAATTAACTTTAATCTAAGACTGAAACCTTTTCATAATGTGAGATGTGATCAAAAAAAATTCAGGGACCACACTTTAAAGTAATAACTTGTAAACTTGTATCAATTATAAGAATACAAAAAAAGGACTATTATACCAAATTATTGGACAAAAATAAAAATAGCATTAGAAATACATGGAGTATAATAAACACAGTCTTGCATAAAAACAAAGCGAAATCATATATCCCAAACTATTTCACAAAGAATAATGTAGATATCTTTGGTAAAGAGGAAATAGTGAATGGATTTAATGACTTCTTTGTGAATACTGGACCAACTTTATCACAGCATATTCCTAAGGTAAACACAGACAATGATTGTAATATAGCAGAAAATGTAAACAGTATTTTTCTGGAGAGAGTGCATGGGAACGAAATTTTGTCAATTGTGAATAAATTAGCGAACAAAAAAAATCCAACGATTATACAGACATGAATATGCTGCTGATAAAGAACATTATAGATGCTGTTATTGAACCTTTTACGTATATATGTAATCTGTCATTCACCACCGGACTATTTCCTGACCATATGAAAGTAGCTAAAATAATACCACTATTTAAAAAAGGTAATAAAAATGATTTTTCAAATTACAGACCCGTGGCTTTGCTATCACAATTTTCAAAGGTATTAGAGAAATTGTTTGTGATTAGACTGAATAAATTTATTGAAACATACAAAATTCTAAGTCACAGCCAGTGTGGTTTTCGTGCAAATCATTCAACTGCAACAGCATTAATGGAGCTGACTGAAGAAATCACCAATGCTATGGACAATAAGCAATTTTTAGTAAGCATCTTTGTCGATCTTCAGAAAGCATTTGATACATTAGACCATGAGATACTTCTGCAAAAATTATACAAATATGGTATCAGAGGGGTCGCACATCAATGGGTCGCAAGTTACCTAAAAGATCGAAGTCAGTTTGTGGAAGTTAATGACACAAAATCCAACTTTTGCAATATAACTTGTGGGGTACCACAGGGCTCAGTCCTTGGACCAATTCTCTTTCTCCTCTATGTGAATGATATTGTGTCTGCTTCAAATGTACTAAAATGTATTTTATTTGCAGATGATACCACATTGTTTTACACGGGAAAAAACATAAATGAGGTGTTACAAACAGTGGAAAATGAGTTTGAGAAAGTATTACACTGGTTTAATGCTAACAAACTATCTATAAACATTAACAAGACAAAATTTATGGTCTTTACTTGTAAAGAAAAAGATATTGGTGCAAGACTTTCCATTCAAGGGTTAGAGATCGAACGAGTGCATGAAGTAAAGTTCTTGGGTGTTTTAATTGATGAACATTTAACATGGAAATCACACACAGAACGTGTTAAAACAAAATTATCCCAAACTATTGCTGTGTTACACAAGGTTAAAGAGTCTCTCAATAAGAATGCTTTATTACTGTTGTATAATTCCTTAATTATTCCACATTTGACTAACTGTATAGAAGTGTGGGGAAATGCATGTAAAACCTACCTTGATCCAATTTGCATTTTACAGAAACGTGCTCTTCGTGTTGTAAATGGCAGTGGATACAGAGCTCACACAAATCCAATTTTTTTACAATTAGGAACATTAAAATTTAATGAATTGGTTGAACTTAACGTTCTCAAATGTATGTATAAAGCTCACCAGAAAACATTACCAGAAAACCTGCAAAATAGATTCAAAAAGAAAGAAAGTAAGTATAATTTAAGAGGATCAGATTTTTTTTGTAAACCTAAGTTTAGAACTAAACCAAAGGAAAGGTGTATCTCAGTCCACGGTGTAAATCTATGGAACAGCCTTGAGTGTGAAATCAAAACCTCAAAATCCATCCATTGTTTTAAAAAGAGTGTGAAACTAATTCTGATGGACAGATACAAAGACGCCATGTAGGACATCTTTGAAATTTGTGTTGTATGATGACAACTTGTTTTTTTGTTATGTATTGTTTCTTTGTTATGTATTGTATGTAGCGCACACATCGGAAGTTTAAAGGATTCTGAATTGACAAGGGGCAGATATTACAAGCTTTTGCTTCTTTCTGTACCTTTTCATTCATATCTGTGCTGAAGTATGCAGATGCAAGTATGTTGCATTCACTTTTTGTTTTATTTAAATGAATGAAATAAATAAATCAAAATCAAAAATCAAATCAAGTAATGTTGGAATACTATCGAAACATATTAGGACTAGAAAAAGTTTTCCAATTTAAGTATATCTGTTTGAGAAATGCAACACTTTTTTTGTTTCTTTCAAGATATACTAGAACATATATCCCCAAGGAAAGACTGATTCATTCATTCATTTTCCGCCGCTTCATCCCTTTCGGGGTCGCGGGTGGCTGGAGCCGATCCCAGCTGCTGTGGGCGAAGGCGGGGTACGCCCTGGACAGTTCGCCAGTCTGTCGCAGGGCTGACATATATAGACAAACAACCATTCACTCACACATTCATACCTAGGGGCAATTTAGGGTGATCAATTAACCTACCATGCATGTTTTTGGACCGTGGGAGGAAGCCGGAGTACCCGGAGGGAACCCACGCACACACGGGGAGAACATGCAAACTCCACACAGAAAGGCCCCGAGCCCCGGCCGGTATTTGAACCCAGGACCTTCTTGCTGTGAGGCAAGAGCGCTAACCACCGCGCCACCGTGCGGCCATGGAAAGACTGATACAATGCTTTATTTTCCCAACAGAGCAGCAACAAGTTACACCTTTCGGTTAAATATTAAAATATTTCCGTCTATGATTTCAATATGCAAACTCGACGAGGAGAACAGGCTGTGTGCTGTTATACATCACACTGGAACTGAAGAATTTAAACCCTGTACCCTCTTCACTTTGGAACTGGCTGCACCTGGCGCCTCTCCTCAGCAGGTAGGAGACAATTTTTGGGTAAAATAAGAAGAATCTACTCACAAACTGATGAAGTCAAATCCATTCCCAGACACACAAACCGGCGTTCCAATTTGAGAAACACTTTTTTAAGAGTATATTTTTCAGTTTGTTGAATAACTTCATTTGTTGTCTTTTGCAATCTTGTCGTCACTCCAGTGAAGATGGCCCTTCTGCTTCTCATGCTGAGTTTAGGTACCAATTATTTTTACTGCCTGCTTTTGTTTTTTTGGTGTGTCTGTATTTACTTCTGCATGTTTTTGATTTTTTTTTTTTTCTTTTTAACTTTGATATCAAATAAAATGTGCATGAATGAAATTGTTGAGCTGTAGAGAAATGAGAGCAAGTTAAGATGGTTTTGGAGTTGATGTGTGGCAGATCATTTCCATGGTGTTCAAGCGCAATGCATCTTATTTCACTTGATAATGTTCTTTACAGTAAAGATACTGTTTTCTTTTTTTTTTAACAGGACTTTTTCAAATAGCCGCATCAAGCCATCTCAGGTTAATCTCTCCCTTTAATGAAGAGATGCACAGGGATAAAGCACGTGATAAATGCGAAGAAGAGGGGGGAAAATTACTATCTCTGTATGATCAAGAGGATGCTGAATTCATAAAGTGGATCCTGGAAAATGAGACACAAGACAAAAGCTTCTGGATCGGTCTTAAAAAAACTAACAAGGCTCTCACTTGGTCAGATGGTGCTAACTTCCCTCTCCTGAATTTAGGGAGCGAACATCATTTTAACCAAGAATGTGGAGCCATTGAAAACCCAGACTGGAAAGCTTTTAACTGTTCAGAACCAAAATATTTCATGTGCAACAACGGTAAGTTTTTAAAATTGTTTAGATTATTATATTTACTTTGGTTGCTTCTCGCATTTTTTTTTCTTCAAAGTTTATGCTGGATTCCTTTGTTTGAGTGTAATCTGGCATTCTCCCTATACTCAGTTTGTAAGTCCTTTGAAGCCCTGGACTCTAAACAGTATAATCCTAACAGGCTGGAATGTCATCAGAGACACAGAAGTAACTAACTTTGTGATTTTGTTGCAGTGAAAAATAGCAAAAAGCACAAAATAGCGACTGATATATTTTTAGTAAACCATCATTTTGAATATAAAAAAAAGAAATATCTTCATCAGCTCGTGAAGTGAACATAGTTCCAGACATTTTTATTGTTAAAGTTGACCTTGAATGAAACGTATCTTTAAAATACTTTACAAACTAAATTGAGGATTCATTAGTAATTATGTAAATTCTCTCCTTTTGTTTTTGAAGGCACAGATAACATCCTAATTACAGAGGAAAAAAACTGGTGCCAGGCCCAATGGTACTGCAGAAAACACCACAGGGACTTAGTCAGCATCAATGGCAAAATACCCCAGAAGGTGCTTGACACAGGAGGAACCAAAACTTTCTGGACTGGATTCCAGCAGGATTCCTGGCAATGGGACGATGGACAGTGTTCAACATACAGAGACTGGAATTCAACAAACGAACAGGAGACATGTGCAGTTATCTCGCAGTCAGGGATGAAAACATACGGATGTCAGAGTCCTGCAGACGTGCTTTGCTCCAAAGGTAAACAGGAAAGATGATGAAAGACAATTTATAACACTGTACCACTAATCATCAATGCTTCAGAACTGAGCTGGAATTTACTACAAAAGTTAAAATTGAAAAAACAACTTCTTCAATAAAATACCATCTTTTCTCATCTTGTGTTTTCAGGCATTCTCAGAGTCGAACTTGTCCGTGAAAGGAAAACCTGGGAGGAAGCACTCCACTACTGCAAAGAAAAATACACAGACATGTTGTGGATCGAGGATGAGGACGATCAGAAAGCCGTTGAAGACCAGGTGGAGTACATCCTGAGCCGTGACAGAATCGACGGTCCTTTGTGGATCGCCACGCGGCAGAGCGCCGTCTTCGGGTTCTGGATTTGGAGCGACAGGATCGTTTCGTACAGCAGATGGGTCAACGGCATCATGCCCGAGATGCCCCTGTCGTACAAGTGTGGGGTCATTAATCCACACAGGAACTACATGTGGAGCGATGCAGATTGTTCGAGAAAGCTACCATTTCTCTGTGAAAAAGAGATTCATTCATGGGAGAAATGAAGACAAAAAAAAATCAACTTCATTTCGTTTGCAAGTGAAATTCTTAATCATTGTTTCAGGACTTCTAATGCAACATATTGGAATGTCCACATTTTTTCACATATAGTTGTTTATATTTCATACTGCAAGTGTACTCATGTCAATTTAACTACTTCACTATGCTCTGTCAATTAATACCATTTCTTTTAAACCTAAAAAAGTTATATCCAGTTGTGGTTGTGTTTATTTTCAGATTATGATTGACTTGTATCCTTTAAGATCAATAAAGATTTCCAATAACTCTAATTCTGTATATCATTTTGTTTCAAATAAAAAATGGATAATTTACAGCTATGTGGAAACTAAATAAAGTCAGCTGTGGCTTACAGAGAGGAGAAAAGAATATCCATTAATCTTTAATGAATTCATTTGAGTTAATACCAAAATTGTCAAAGCATGCTCAGAAAATGACTGAGATCAAACAATGTTTTACGTCTTGCAAAGTCATTGCCACAGAGTATATGTTGGGAAAATGTCTATACCTGAATGAACCAAACAATTACTACTGAAAATTCATACAATCTCAGGAAAAAAACTATTCTAAAAATACCTCCATGTTCAAAATACAGTGAAATGTGCAAAAAAACAAACGTAATTGTGCATGTTTTTACATTCTGACCTTGACAGCATGGCTTTGGTAGTTTTCTATCTTTCATGGCAGCATCACTGATAGCTCAGATCTCAGTCTGGTGTTGTGTCCACTACTAAATTTTAATGACGTTTTTACAATTTGCTTGTCAGATTGGAGCATCCTGTGGGCTGCTTTTGGCCCACGGGCCTTATGTTTCACAAAGGGTTCTGTTACAAGGGGCGGTTGAGGCGATAGAAAATAAAGATGGCAGAAAAGTAATGCAAATCCAGCATTTACTGAGAAATAAAAAAAAGCAATCAGATGTGGAGAAACAGAAGGTAAAGCAAGAAAAGGAGAAGCCTGGACAACTTCCAGGGCCATTATTC
This sequence comes from Salarias fasciatus, assembly GCF_902148845.1. Taxonomy (NCBI): domain Eukaryota; kingdom Metazoa; phylum Chordata; class Actinopteri; order Blenniiformes; family Blenniidae; genus Salarias; species Salarias fasciatus. Next base: position 11,117,685 of record NC_043761.1, on the reverse strand, counting down.
ACACCGTGGGCAAACTTGGAATGAAGGCTCAATCCGTCACACCCTCACTCATCATTACAACTCATTGTGCGGCTTACTGTGTGAACGTGTGTGTGTGTGTGTGTTTGCTGGCCTCGATCATTTCAAGGCAGCGGGCTTTCTCTTGACTTGTGGCTCGGCTCACTTCTCTGACCAGTGTGTGATGTACGGGCGCGCGATCATAGCTCATCGAGAGGAATCGCAGCTTCTCGGGAAACACACTTCTCCACGGTATAAATCAGCGGTGACTGAGGGCGCTCCTGACCTGAAGCCAGGCACATTTCATGTTGCAAAAAACCGGCGAGCCTACAAGGAGGCTAAGATATGGCAGCAGTTTGGACTGAATGCCAGCTTTAAGTCTGGTGTTCATTCAGCTGCTACGGAAATGTAGCAGTCAGCAGGAGTCAGCCGAATGCAACCTGCAGATATCCAAAGCTTAAATGCTGGAATGGCTTAGTCCCTGTGAGGCCTGCCAATTTTACTGAGATGATTACGCTGTATGCATATGGACCGGAAGGTATGTGTGGAAGCGATCCCACCACTTTATCTTTCTGGTGTGCTAACAGAGGAACAGCGAGAAGGTAATTATTGAAACGAAAAATACATCTCCAGGTTTGTATCCTGTGTCTATAGATGGATTATCTCATGATCTGTACCAAAGAATTGTCAAAGAAAAAGAAAAAAAAATCACTTCAGATTCTCTCTTTCTGCCTGTAAAATCTTTTCAGAAGTGTGATGACTCCTCTGCACTTGAGGCCATTTCAGAATCTTGTATCCAAACACTCACTCTTGCCGGGTTTTTCCTCTGATTCCTCAGTGTAGTGTGACGCATTTCCATAAATCAGCTTCTGAAAGCGTCTGAAAAGTCTGGAAGAACCCTCTTCTGCTTTGTTTTCATTAGAAATATGCCAGATTGGACAGAGCTTTCACATTTCTGTCAATGTTGTGGTGAAATTTTACATTTCCAGACGTTCACTTCCTGACTCGTGGTCTGAGTTTTGATCATTTCACTACTTGTTTGCTTTAACACTTGCTGAAGAGTTTGATTCGTACCGAGGTGAAGGCAGAACATGACCACTAAAGAGGCCATAAGTGGTGTAAATGTGAGAAGTGTCGGAGCCAGGGGGAGCGAGGGGGAAAAAAAAAAAAAAAGAAAAAAAAAAAGAGGAGCAGATGGAGGGAGGGAAGGCGAGACGAGCATTGGGGCCTGTCAAAGCATTAACGTCACGGCGTGAGCTCGAGGCTCCTGGTGACACAAGAGATGAGTGGACACATTTAGAATAATGCTCCAAATGTGCACACACACGGGACCAAAGACACCGCAGACACCTGAGCAACAACTCATAACCCAGTCTTTGACTGTACTTTTTAATAAAATTTTACATGTAGAAAATAAAAACATGATGCAATGTTGGTGGAATCATCTAATTAGTCCGAACCGCAAATCCACGTTCATACATTTGTTATTGTTTAAACCTGATATCAGCAAACCTTTCGAACAGGCTGGGACTAAAAACGTGCATAAAAAGGAGCTTGTCAAAATTAATGAGCTGAACCGGCAGCAGGTCAGTGAATGGAGCGCACAGAGGCCGCGGATCTCAGAAGTAAATATGAGCAGTTCACAGCTTAGTGGGGGGAAAAAAAAGCACACGGCTGAAAAGTGCAACAGCTTCATATTGAGTGACATTTTCGAGCATAACAACTTGGGTATTTCATCATCGGAGTTACGTAATATCATTAAAACATGCAGAGAGTCTGAAGCCTTCACCCTTATTCACTATCTGGAGGTAAACGAAAGGAAATGTTTCTAAATAGCTTTGATCTTCGGGGCATCATGCAGCACCGCATCAAAAAGAGACAAAATCACCGCATGACTTCAGGAAAACCGTTCAAACTACTGTCTGTGAACACAAGCCAATGCTGGCCAAAACAGAACTATAAAGAGAACAAATCTCATAACAACAAGAAGATGAATTACTGTCCAAGAGCATTTGATTTATCACCACAAGGTAAAAGACTGTAAATGTTGCATTATGGGGTGTGGAGTTATCAGTGAAGCCATTTTCAGGCTGCTGGTGAAAGAACTGTCTTAGGTTTGATCTTGAAATGTGTATTTTTTCCTGCTTTGTTGTTCATTTGCTTGTTTTCTTTCAGATTTTTATTTGCTCTTTCCTTTGTCCAAATTCACATCTGTCAACACTCATTTTGTAGCTTTAAAACATGGATTGATTCATGGTCATTACTTTAAAAATAAATGTTCTTAAGGATCAAATGTATTAATGGATCATTAATAGTAATTCAGGAATATGAGCTACATAATGATAGATTAGAAAGAAAACCATCATGTTTTATTTCAAGTTGAGCATACTTTGTTACTACCGTTACTAATGAAATGGCTCGAGGATGTCAAAAATAAGGCCCGGGGGCCAAAACCGACACAAAACATCCAAACAGCGGTTCAGTAAAGTCCGCATTAATTCACACCACACTGCAACAGCTGGTGAAGAATTATTTCACTTGACGTTCGACACAATGTGCAACTGGTGCATTGTTGTCTCCATTGCTAAGTCGTAATAAAAGAGCGACAGTGTGTGTTACCGTGTTGCTCTCGCACTGAGCTGTTACCGTGGTGACCCTCGCATCCTGGTTTTCTTTCCCCGTTTCTCTTTCATTTGTGTTAAATATCAAACCAAACAAATGGCCTGGAATACGTCCTTCTTTCTTTGGAGGGAGTCCGTCGGACAAACGCACACATACACACTCAAGCCGGCTTTAAATGCGTGTGCACAATGAGCCCATGCTGAGTATTATGCAGCGAATGGATTCAAGATGTTTATTATAATTGCTATTCGGTCACCACTGGCTACTGAAGTCCCTGCCCTTTGCTTCGGCTGCGCAGCTCGTTCATAATTAGTATTCCAGTCCGGACCCTAACAACCTTTCATGAGGCTTCAGCCGCTAATGGCTGATTTCACAATATCTGCATGAGTAATGGCATTTCAGACATGTTCGGCGTAGAGATGGCTAATTTACATTGGAAATTGGCCATCAGAGCTGCCTAAGGGTCACAGTCGTAGAGTTGATGCAGAGGTAGTGTGTGTGTCTGTGTGTGTGTACGTGCAGAGGTGTCCTTTCAAACACTATCCATTCTCTCACTAAACCTTTACCCAGTAAGACACTCAGACTGGTCCCAACTCACCAATAATCATCTCCATTATTGTATTCATTTATGCATATTTATTTTCGATTTGCACATTTCTGTTGATGCGTTGAGGCTAACTGTCCCCCACTGCTCATCTCACTATTATTAGGCATTATTTATTTCTCTAAAACCTGTGCAGGTTTAGAAAATAGCCTCTCTTTTTTTTGCCTACTGAACACTTTCACCAGATAAACATTCAGGCTCAAGTTGTCCAACTGTTTCTCTGACAGCATAAATACAAATCCCATTTGCAGAGTTGTCTGCTGTGAGTGTACACTCAGAAATTTTAACAAGTCGCCGGGTGCAGAAATGTGTACATCTGACACCATGCCTGCATTATCCAGCTGTTCTTATTTTAGTGAGAGCTTAAAAAAAAAAAAGGAACAAGCTTGTGAGAGGCTAAAGCCCTCGTTCCTCGCTGAATTTCCACAAATGTGTCCACGCAGTGACGCATTTGGAGCATTCTGGGTGATTTTCTTTTGTTTTTCTCTCACCATTAAAATCGTCTAAAAGGATGAGAACCGTTGCACATGTTCTTCTGCATGCTAATAGTACACTGACAGTGCAAATTCAATCAATTTTGAATAATGTCTTGCATTGAGGACCCAGTGCAATAATACCTGAGGCGTGCATGCGGAAAGGCAACACATAAACAAACACGCAGACGTAAATACACAATAAAACAGAAATTGAGGCAGGACTGCAAGCGCCCGACCATTTTAGCTGTACGTAACACACGAAGCATGCAAAATCACTTCAAGCCATGCTTAGGATTTAAGAGGAGCCATAACACAGCATATGAGGACCAGCTGGTTTCAATAAAGCTTAAAATACACCTGAAGTTTAATAAGTAGCAACAACATCAGTCACTAACCTGAAAGCTTCTTTTGAAATAGAAGAACAACAAGCAGGACTGTGGCTTCATGTCACGTGGAGACCATCTCTGAAACGGCTTTCACACTGATCAGCAACCAAGATTTTGTTGATATATGTGAATATTTGATTGTGTCCTTCTGTTTATATACCAGAAACTGCTGAAAAGCATGAAAACTCACTGAAAATCTTCACGTCAAGGTCAGAGCATTGCCGATGGCGACATTGCTACAACACAGTCAAATCCATTTCAACTTGAGAGAATCTCCACATTTACTGTCCGTCTCTCCGTCTTTTGGTTTCCAGAATGTGTTATGCTATCAGCTTTTACCACTATTACCATGAAACAGCACATCTGAAGCCATTAGCTGCAATCTCTGCTCCTTCTCCAAATCTCCCTCAGCTGTGTACTGTACATTATGATGGAGGAGACGGCGTCTTTAATGGCTCACTGTTTTCCCCTCTTAACGCGGGTCGATCTGCAGTAATGCTAGAAAACCAATTGTATTTAGTGGAGATGTACAGTAAACTGCTCTTACAAGGGTTCGAGAAAACTTGTGGCGTCCACGTTAAGAAGAAACTTTCAGCCAACTGAATTCACATCATTTGAAAAGGTAATCATCGCAAAGGTGAATAATTATTCGTGGGTGTAAGATGTCAAGAACGCAACGAAACAGGATGTGACTCATTCACTTTGCAGCATCTAAGAGTTTGTCACATTTTGTTCACTGTTGAGATTTTAACAGTGTGACTGCCTCGTGTTAGTGCATGTGGCAATGTTCATGATTACTTTGAATGCAGAGATGGCACACTGCACCATTCTGCCACACACACATTAACACCTGTAGCCAATCTAGATTCACCAATTAAACGAGCACACACACACACACACACACACACACACACTCACACGATACAAATATTTAAGAAATTACAACAATTATACTGTATTTTGCAACTATAAAAAAACTTACTCAAAAATACTCAGACAAACTGATCAAGTGATAAAGCTACATATAAAGTCACAGATAAAAAAAAAAGTTTCATATCTCACACAATAAAATGCTGCAGTTTTCACTGCAGTGTGTGAACAACAGTACTAACACTCCACTGTTAAGTGTGCTAATGTCAAGTGTGTGACTCGGAAGTGTATCATGGGAAGTGCACAATTGTGCGACACAGTATTAGTGTTAAAGGAATTCTGATGGAGGTGTATGCAGGATGTGTGAAATATAGAGACGGGATGACGAACTGTAACAAGATAATAGAATCTGATGATGCAGGGATTTCAATTACAGCTACTTCATTCGCTCCACTTCCAGCAAGAACTCCTTAATTTAATTTGTCAAACTAAGTTGTCATACTTGAAGTTTTTTCCTCCTCCTTTCATAAAACATTGAGAATTCACAATGAACTCATATGTTTTAGCCGGAAGCTACAATCTGAGTTTCAGTACCTGTTTCTCGGTTGCTATGTTGTCAATGTGTTGTCAGCAGATTCCTGCTTTTTTCAAATATAACCAACTGTTCAGACAGAATGAGAAAAGAAAAAAAAAATCCAGAAAATCACACTGTCTGATTTGGAAAAAGTTTATTTGCAAATTATGGTGGAAAATAAGTATTTGGTCACCTACAAACAAGCAAGATTTGTGGCTCCCACAGAGTTGTAACTTCTTCTTTAAGAGGCTCCTCTGTCCTGAACTCGTTACCTGTATTAATGGCACCTGTTTGAACTCATTATCAGTATAATAGACACCTGTCCACAACCTCAAACAGTCACACTCCAAACTCCACTACGGCCAAGACCAAAGAGCTGTCAAAGGACACCAGAAACAAAATTGTAGACCTGCACCAGGCTGGGAAGACAGAATCTGCAATGAGTCAGCAGCTTGGTGTGAAGAAATCAGCTGTCTGAGCAATTATTAGAAAATGGGAAACATACAAGGGCATTGATAATCTCCCTCAATCAGGGGCTCCACGCAAGATCTCACCCCATGGGGTCAAAATGATCACAAGAACGGTGAGCAGAAATCCCACAACCACACGGGGGGACCCAGTGAACGACCTGCAGAGAGCTGGGACCAAAGTAACAAAGACTACCATCAGTAACACACTGCGCCGCCAGGGACTCAAACCCAGCAGTGCCAGACGTGTCCCCCTGCTTAAGCCAGTACACGTCCAGGCCCATCTGAAGTTTGCTAGAGAGCATTAGTATGATGTAGAAGAGGACTGGGAGAATGTCATATGGTCAGATGAAACCAAAATAGAACTTTTTGGTAGAAACACAACTTCTCGTGTTTGGAGGAGAAAGAATGCTGAATTGCCTCCAAAGAACACCATGCCTGCTGTGAAGCATGGGGGTGGAAACATCATGCTTTGGGGCTGTTTTTCTGCAAAGGGAGCAGGACGACTGACCTGTGTAAAGGAAAGAATGAATGGGGTCATGTATCGTGAGATTTTGAGTGAAAACGTCCTTCCATCAGCAAGGGCACTGAAGATGAACCCTTTGCTGGGTCTAAAAGCATGACAATGATCCCAAACACACCGCCCGGGCAACAAAGGAGTGGCTTTGTAAGAAGCATTTCAAGGTCCTGGAGCGGCCTCGCCAACCTCCAGATCTCAACCCCATAGAAAATCTTTGGAGGGAGTTGAAAGTCCGTGTTGCTCAACGACAGCCCGAAAACATCACTGCTCTGGAGGAGAACTTGCACAAATGGTGGCTGACTAAATACTGTTGTGTCCCACTGGAGATTCATGACAAAAGCACATGTATAAACATGCATCGGCATAACTCTTCAAAATGATGCGTGTGTGCATAAAGATACAGACATTCAACTAAGCTCAGCAAGCATGTGGAGTTTTCTCATTACATTTTAAATTCCGTTTTCATATTAAACAATTAATGTGTGACTCAGGACATTGGCAGCGCATTATTTGAATTTAATTATCATCAGATAATTATCATTAATACTGGCTGACTGAACTAAATTGATATTAAACACTTGGGAAAATGACATGGAAGTGTGTTTGTTCTAACAAGCCGCATGATAACAGCTCATGTACCCAGTCCAAGTCTGTAATATTCCCCATTATACAACGCTATTAAGTTTGCCACATTTCCCAGAGATGAAACAATCATAGAGACAGAACCGCAGCATACGCTGCTGCACTGTAAATCATTTTGAGCCTGTTTGACTGGGAAAAATGAACTGACTGAACTAAAGTTGATTAATTACTTATGAGCCAGAAAACTATACTGAATCAATTTCAGGGAACAAAAACTTAACTTGAAGTTAGTGTGAGTAAAGCTCCGCAGTGTTTCTGCATATATTACTGCAACCCACTTGCCATTCATCCATCTTCCATACGGCGGAGCGAGTCAGGACACGTCCAAAGAGCGGAAAACACAGACACGCATAATCACAATGACCACAAATGCAAGAGTGTCAATACAAAATCAAGCATGTACATGCAAAAACACACAAACTGCAAACAGGAAAAGCTTTGATTTTCTTGCAGTGCAGTGAAAGTGCTGAGCATTACACCACCATGTGGCTTTGCTGCAGCCTCACAATATTCTCACTCAGCTTCCTCTAATTGCTTTGAATTCTGAGTTAACCCGTTCACATTGTCTCCCACTCGCAAGCACACAAACTAGTGATTTTGGCAATCTACCTCCAATTCTTTGAGTCTCTTCAGACGCCCTCTGCTCACGGGGAGCACCTTTTTATTTCTTTCTCAACAGTCATCCTTTTGCATTTCTCTCCTTGGCTTTCCTGCAGTCTCTCTAAAATACGAAGGCATATATATATATATATATATATATATATATATATATATATATATATATATATATATATATATATATATATATATATATATGCATGCATTCCCCCTGCAGCTTTCTCTTTTCTCTCACAGCTCAACAGCTCCTCCCAGTCCCTATGTGGTTATGGCATCATACTGGTTGCTTTGGGATGTAGAGTCAGTACAGCATGCTCTTAAAGACAAAAGGGAAGATTACTAAAAGATATAAGAAAAGAGAAAGAAAAAAAAAAAATTCTTGGCTTGCCAAAACTGAAGAAGCCTTTTAACATATGTCAAAAAATTGAATTGTACCGACAGCAAACCATGGAATTCTTGAAGTGTTGTGATGAAATGGTGATGAACCAGGCCGGGCATGTTGCCCTCTGCGCTAACACAATTGAGGAGAATAGATGAAATTGCAGAGGATGTGGAGAGGCAATTGTCAGAGAGGCTTAGCGAGTCCCCGTGGCAGACCATTCAACTGAACTAGTTTACACATGCTGGAAACCCAGGCGACTTTACTTGTCTGTCCGCATGCAATGCATCCATCAAGACGGCTTCCAGGAGGATTTTACTCCCCCCCCCTCCTTTATCGCTGCAAATGAAACAACGCTGCAGGAAATAGTTCGGTAAACTGAGCTGGACGACAGCGTGCCGATTGTCGGCTGCACGGGAAAGCGGCATTTTTCCAACGTGGGACCACCACTGTGTGATGAAATGGAGCATCGATAGCATATCGGGCTCGACACAGAGGATCGTAATATTCAATTTGCCGGTACGTGCACCAAGCACAACCTTGCAAATTAAAATCTGAGTGCTTTCTTTTAAACCTTCAACAGGAAAGTGACTGTAGATTAGGCCTATTTCTGAACTCAATGCTAAACACCCATTTTACCCAAATTGAATTTGGTGAGAACGGCAGTGATTCACATTTAGATGAGAAACTCCAGCAACATTTCAGAATTAAGCAATATTTCCTACAATCACAACTTGTGATGTCCGATACCACTGATGTATAAAAAAGAAAGCTGCTATCACCTCATAAAATATGATAGTTATAAAAGCTTTATACGGGGATGTCCCGAGCACGAGGGGAGCGAAAGGGGTTCAACGTTTTCAATTATAGTTTTGAAAAAGACATCAATGCTAACAAATTTCTTTCCTGGCTCTAATAATGATCATAGAACATGTGAGATGTATTTCATTGTATTTATGAGATAACATTTCGCAAATCTTCTTCAATACTTCGATGCACACACTCCCATCGAGGTGGGCAGAACTCCACAAAGCACTTGTTCTTCAAATATATGAAATGTGGCATTAATGACTTTAACCAGCAAAAAAAAAAAAAAAAAATCACAGCTGGGATAAACCACCAACACGCAAAAAGCAGCAGGAAGCTTTTTGAAGGCGACTATAAACACACACACAAATCAAGAACAGCTTGCCTTGAGGTTGTCAGCTGGGATGATGCAGTTAGATTCACTTTATTGAGTGTCTGAATAAAGAAAAAAAAAAAGATATCAAGTAGTCGAAGCAAAGTACTATGTCATGGCTGGAATTGTTTGTTATGACAGTTTAATGAAAATGAACCGAAAGTGTCAGATTAACCTCACTAGATGAGGTCAAATGTTGTTTGATCGGTTTCTGTCTGGATGCAATTACTGAGATATATCAAATGAAGGGAAATGGAAATGTGAAAGAAGGCGAAGAAGAGGAATTGTGGCAATATACATTAATAATATTTACCATAAATACGCACAGAGAGATAATGTTCAGATGTTTTCATGTACAATAAAAGTTATGAGTCAGTCATTATAAAAGCATTTTTAATTATTCAATTACTGGGATATGACTTCTAAAATGAGTGGTTTACAGTAAAACTACACAACGCATCATTTAAATTACTGAGTGAAAAAAAAATAAACAGAAGTGGTAACTATGGCCGTGCACTCAGCAGACAGAGCTGTTTATGGTCTGCTCTTAAATCCCCTCAGTAAACAGAGCGCTGTGAAGCCACCTGTTGAATACGCAAATCTGAGCCACGGTTCAAGTCCAGAGTAAATTTGAGCTCAACGTAATGAGAGCAGGAAGGAGGCTTCGGTGTGAGGCGGGACTCTCAGGGAGACGGACAACAGCTGAAGCCGACCGCCTCCTCAAGCCTCCGTGTCCCTGCAGAGATCGGCGGATTTCCAGCCTGGACACTGGCGTGGAAATGAGTGTACCTGCAGTACACCTGGATTACCAACGTCTGCCAAAAAACAGGCGATGTTCTGACTTAACTCGAGGAGAAACTTGCAAGAAATAAATTATTTATCAACATCAAAAGAAGGCAATAAGGATTTTTTTTTTTTATCAAGTGTATTATAATTTGAGAGGAGAATCTTTAAGAGAAAAAGTGTGAGGTTGATTTGAGAACAGGTTTGTAGATGAATTTGATAAGAAAGGTTTGTACACTTATTAAAAAAGACAAAAAATCAAATCATGGGCATGTGGTAAGAAGAAGAAATGCTGCTATAAGTAAATTTGTAGACATTTAGCAGCATGAGATTGTGAATAATATGATCACGTGAAATAATTATACTTTGATACAATAACATAATTGGTGTTAAATTATTCAAGTCAAGAGAAAGAGTTTAAAAGGGTTCCTGACTTCTGCGTACTCATGATTTGTTTTTCCATTCCTACATTTGTTTTACACTTTGGTGGTAAATAAACCACGACCGTCTGCCCTCTCCTTTACTCCAAAGCAAAGTTACACTGAGGAACCTCTCGCCTTCTCCATCCAGATAAGAGTGTGAATCTCTTGACTTCCCTACTGTGAGTCCATAAAAGAGCAGATGCTGCAAAGCGCAGTTCCAGGGAAGGAAGTCCCATTAGAAGCGAGCGAGTGAATGCACTTCTGATAGAGAGCTCAAACATGATGCAACTTGTAGAACCTAGATCCCATTTTCATTTTTGAACAATCTTGCAAGAGCACTATCAATTTCTCTTCTTCATTAATACACTCCTTTATTTTCTGTTCTAACTTTACAGCCAACCACAATCCCATCATGCCTGCTCTGAATTCTCACTTATTCATGTCTTCAGTTTTGACATTTTTTTTTTTGCCTTCCTCTCCATCTCTGTCATACCAGTTGCATGACCTTACAGCGTGGGAAAGCATGCGTACAGCACATCTGTGGCGCTCAGTGGGTTCCTCCTTCATGCATGCATGCACACACAATTCATGCCAATTTCAGCTGCAATGGGAGGGAATCACACGACCCAGCCTACTGGGAAATATTAATGCCCACACGCACGCATGCAAGGGCCAAAAAGGTTGCGATGAATGATTGTCGATATTATAAAGAAAAAAATGATTATAATCACAGCATCAAAGAGCAACTCCCTTCAAAAAGGCTTCTTGCTCTGACTGCTTCTTCAGAATACTCCTTTATACCTCGACACAACAGCCAGTCAGATACATGCTGCAGAAGAGTGAGTCATAGAAAGACACAATGTGAACCATGGTCACCTAGTTAATTATTTCTTCCATTGCTTCTGTCCTTTCTCGTTCCTACTTCACATTCTTTGTTAATTTGTTAGAGTGCGTCTCTCTTGTACTTTCCTTTTGTCCTGGTTTTACCTGGTCTGTAAAGCTTTCTCCCTCGTTCGTGTTTCCAGTCTTATTCTTTCATTTCATATTTCCTGACTCCTTTCTTTCTTATCTGATGACATCTTTTTGAACAAACTCGCTCTGTTTCACATTACTTTACTGATTCTTCCTGTCCCAGTCTTCTTTTTGAAGCCTCTGCCTTCATCTTTATCTTACCTTCCGCACCACCCAAATTCTAAATCAGGTGGAATCAGTGAACAGGAACAGATTTTGTTTGATGCAAGTGTTGGTAATATATCAGTTCCAAACCGAGTTGTGGATGTGAATATGCATAAATTTGTCAACAATCAGACTAAGCCCTGCTTAAATGCCAATATTCAAAGCAAAAAGGGATGATTTTTGCCTTTCCATTTCAGAAAAAAAACTTGCTCAGTTCAACACGACTAAATTCATTGTAGAAATCACCTGCGAATAAATCTTCCTTTTCTATCTTTTTCTTCTTTCCTTTGTTCACTTCTCCATTTTGACTGTCCTAAACCTACTCTGCTCCCCTCTGAGGAGCAGCCCGGCTCCTGCTCTTCGCCTCCTGGGTACCGGAATAATCATAGCCTCAAGTTGAGCGCTGTGATGGACCCCACAGCATGAAAAGGACAAAGCTGGCTGCATTTTCCCCCGGAGGGGAACACCGTGTCTACCTGCTTCTCGTGGCTTAGAGATGTACACGCACACACACAAATACACACACACACACACAGAATAAGGAACTTTGAGTCAAGGGGGAACGAATCAGTGCAAGCACTGATGTAAAACTCGGAAAATCCATGAAAGAGATCTCAAATCATTTAAGATTCTGTTAAAGTCTAATGCACCAACTTTCTTCCTTTGATGATTAAACTTTCATAGATTACTAAGGGGTGACAGTCAGTAAGGAGCGTTGCACACGCACGCACACACACACTTGTATTTTCATGTGTTGACTAAGGATATGCATTAAAAAGTGACTGAAACAAAAATCCAAATTACAGTAATAGATCTATGGTTTAAGTTGAGGATGAAGTTAGATCAGGCTCACACAAACACACACTTGCACACACACACACACACTGCAGGCTATGTTGTAGAGGAATATTTTCCAATAAAACTCTCCAGAACAGGGGTGTCTAGCTTAAGACCTGGGGGCAAACTGTCTCAGCGGAGGGTCCATTCAGCCCCTGAGCCTTTTACTAAGTTTAAAAAGTACAAAGAAAACATTAAAGTGACACTTGTTTCGAACTTATACATTTGAAAACACACTGTTTTCGGAAGTGTGCGAGATAGAACGACCCCGGGATGTGAGCCAAAAGATAAGAGATGCAGCAGTAAAAGTTCCCTACCTTATTGATAGTGAAGTTCCATTAGCACCAAAGCTGCACTGGAAGTGAAAAGTCAGAAAGAGAAACAACATGGTGACAAGAAAGATTGCAGATCAGATGATTTGCTCCAAAAAAAACACCATCTTAAGCCATTTTTGTTTCTTTTTTGGGGTGCAACAAATGAAAAACAAAATGTTTTTAAGTGAAACTGGAAACTTTCATTGCATTTTTAATTTTCCGTTTACATGACAACGGTGCTCGGAGTCAATGAAAACACACATTTTAAATGTCTCCAAAGGTGAAGCTTTTTGAAAAAGCTCCAACTACACCTCCCTTGTGAGTGTGTGTGTGTGTGTGTGTGTGTGTGTGTGTGTGTGCGCACATGTGTGGTTTCATTACAAAAACAAACAACAGCGCCCACTAGTTGCTCAACAAGAAAACTACATCGTTTTCAACATTTGTCATTTTCATGTAACATCATTTTCAAAACGTCGCTGTGTAAGTACAAGACCTTTCTGAAATGAAAACACAAAACCTTTTGCATTTTGACTTGGAACCTGATCGTGGAAAGCGGGCCTTAGAGTGCCTGCATACATCTGGATGCCTTAACACACCATGACAATACACTCCTCACCACACCATGAAGCCAAGCTCTACAGTCTGCTGCTGTCAATATGTGGCCACGGCAGGACAGAGCTAAGGTAACAAGTATAAAAAGACAAGTTTCTAGAACATTAACATGAATATTTCACGTTTAAATATATTTTTGTGGAATTATGTCTGTTTGCTAAGATTTATCACAGCAGATAAAAAAGTTTCTGTGAGTTATCCAGGTCAGAATGAAGTGTTTCAGTATACACTGGCCAATTTGCAGGTGTGGATGACCCATGGCCTCAGCCTGCATGCCAAGCCGTGTGGACTACCTGTAATTAAAAGCGGGAGTGACGAACAGGAATCCGTTCCTCCTCCTGAGCAGAGGCAGTGCTGTGCGGATTAGCTCAGGTCTTAGTCCTGCCTCACCACCTGCTGTGTGGTAAGCATAATGATTTCGCTCACCATAATCACTGTAGCGTTGGCTGGGATTTTGTAATGCAGCACTGGTGTGTAGCCGCGCATTGTGCATGAGTGGTGCCTCCCGGGGGGGTTATGAATAGAAATGTAAAGCTCCAGGTCTAACATGGTGTTATCAAATTGCTCTTTCTGCCCTTTTGCAAATTCAGACACACACACACACACACACACACACACACACACTCAGCCCTTCTAATCACGGTGCAGCAACAGCAGCAGCAGGGGTTGGAAGTGTAACAGTCTTGATAGATGTTACCCCTCTCACACAGCATGTAAGTTGGTCAAAAGCAGGAGAGGAGTCCTGCTATCACTATGTGGGTTATCCATTATTGATGTGAGGGGGTAGGGGGGGGTGGATACTGCATGCATGTGTGTCAGGAAGACAGAAATATGGACATGAAGAACAAACCACAGCAGGTTGAGGAAGAGAGGAAAGAATAAGAAGAGTGGAAGCAGCATGAGAAGGAAGTAAGGGGACGGTACTAGAGGACAACATGGCGGGGATCAAAATGAGAAAAAATATTTAAAAAAAACAGGGAGGGAGCAAGTAGAATTAGGAGAGAGATTTCAAAAAGTAGAATAGACATGTGGAGGAGGATGAAAAGGGATAAAGATTTAGAGTCTGAAATATGCACAAAAACACTGAAATACATTGCAAACACTTAACTTTAAGCTTATTTTAACTACTAAATGCTGGGAGGAACAGCTGTCTCAGTCTAAAGCTAAAAATATACTATATATTTCTCGCAGTGTGAGCAAAGGTCTCTAATTAAAAGCTATGCATGTTTTAATGCTCACAACAGAATATAAAAGATTAAAGAAGAATAGCAGTTCAGGCTTAGTAGGTTTCTGGATAAGGAAAATGTAAGTGAACAAGAGAAAGGTGAATTGTCTGACCCTCGGGCTCTCAATAAAAAGATGATACAGAAGTTGCTGTTTATGGCAAACCTTAAATGACTTCACATTATTGATTTTATTTCTTGTGCTTATTTCTGCCAACGTTTAACTTCTGCTTGGAATGAGTTTTACTTGCGGGGCACGCACGCATGTATAAAAAAAACAGACATATTCTTCCCCTCGATCGCAATCCACTGAGTGTTTAAAGACTCCGACCTTAGTATTCACCAAGTAAATGTCGTGCCAAAAGGGATCTACAGAAAAGGGAACATTCGTTGATGGCAATTTGAAATTACATCAGGAGGAGAGATGAGTGGACATGGGGAGGAAGCTGATTAATTCCTGTAATTTTAATAAGAAATCATGATAAGTGCATTTCAGATGCCATTGATCTATAAATAACTGGCTTGGTTGGTGCTTCAGAAGTGAGGCAAGAGGTGTATGATCAGAGGTCATATTAGTATTTCAAGCACGGAATGTTCCCTTTGCGCATGCGCAGTTCGAGTATGTATACCAACAACGTCACTTGTGAGCCCTGGGTGACTCTAGAAAGGTAATAAGTTCCACTGTCATCCCAGGGTCGGTTCTTCCAGAATTTTCTAGCGTGATCATGAGGATTCCGAGCTCCAGCTCTGGCGGTCATCCAGGATTCATGGAACCGTAGTTACATTCGCAACTTTCGTTCGATTTCATCCCTCCAGACTGCCAGACGGCGGTGATGAAAGCACGGAATGACATATCAGAACTTAGTAATGAGGAATCCCAGAGACCAACCTCACTGGGGAGCCGCTGCAGAGACAAGGACCACACCCAGTGGATGGGGAGTGGCAGCGTTCATGCTGGACCGAGTGGTTGATGTGGAAGACGGCCAAGGCGTTGACTGAACATACGAGTACATGCCTTCCCCTCAGGTATGGCCAAGAAACATTCAAGGGTCAGGTATACTGCCAGCAGCTCCAGCGCACTGATGTGCTCTGTGCTGCCCCGCACAGACCACCCACACAGACCCATCCCCGCCTTAAGAGACCGCAATACATGATGGCAGTCTCCTGGTGGGCCGGGGCCACACCGAATGGGACACCCTCAGCAGGAAGTCCTGTCCCTCCATGGGTCAGGGCCAGGATGGGCTGCTGCGATACCCTGAGCTTCCAGCGACGTATGCAAGAGTCCCTCACCAGTCACGAAGGTTTTCCCATACAGTCAAATGAAGGTAAAGGTCTATACAGATGACATAGGAACTACTTCAAGCCTTAAATCAGACATTAATGAATACATTGTTTTGACATTTAGACAGAAAAATCTTTTTGAATTCTTAAAAATAGATTTTTTTTTTTTTTTGCCTTTATAATTTCGGACTCCCAAATTTAATTATCCATTTGTTTATAAGAAGTGACACATAGAGGACTTCTAAAATGTTCACAACTGCATTATATCAAGTCTACATGTTTTGTTTTATTTTGTTTTTTCAAGCAAAACCTTCCACTATATTACAGCACATCACCATTTTTAAATGATTTTGAGCCCAGTGTAACCATCCAAGTGATTGCATATCAGGCCACAAAATATTTCTGAATTACAGACTGTTTATTCTGGCTGTCAGCTCAAATGAATTGTAGTTTTTATTTGTATTGCTCGGCAACCTTCCAAACTCATAGATCATCGTCTTTACCCTCTTGTGTTTTCTACACTCCAAACAAGTTAAAATGCAAAATAATGTTGGCATCCAAGGATGGATTTTGTAAACTATGTGATAATTTATTATACTAAGGAGCAGCATTTAAAGTAAAAGTGCTTTCAAAGTGTAATAACTGAAGTTACTATTCCAACAATACATAACGATGGTTAAAATGATTGATAGATATGTTAACAGCAGACAACAAATCCTCAATTGTCCAAGAAATGTGCAATTATATATTGTGACAATAAATAGTAACTTATAAATTTCATTTCATGCTGACCGTACTTTTTACTCTGACCACAGCGGTAAGCAGCAGTCTGCCATGATGCTGACTGTCAACCCTGGAAAACAGGACCTGGACTGGTAATTATTCAGGTTCCCAGCTGCATGAACTCCGGAAAACCCCCCATTGTTTACAGTCTTTTTTCAAACAGTTCTGAGCTGGAAATGAAAGCAGCGCTGATTTCAGGAAGCAGATGTGTGTATATCAGAAGATATTAAAAAATACTTTGGCTGAAAAAGAAGAATGGGTAAAGCAGGTCATGCCCTCTCCTGTGCAAACTCAAGTGCAGAATACTTATAATGCAGAGGTTTCATCGAGGAGGAATTGCTCGGCACTGCCTGAAAATAAAAGTAATACCTGACTTGGTATAAACTATGAAGATGTGCACTGAGACTGAAGGCTGCCAAATATCTGCTCAAGTTTGTTTATGGTAATCAAAATAATATCTCAAAATAATTGGGCGATGATTAATTGAGACTCAACACTGTTCATACTGGTAATCTCAAGTAATGGCATGGACCTTTCCTCTACTCAGATATATGTGGTGACACTTCTTCATCCAAAAATGACAAAACGTTTAAATACGTCAAATACTGTTGAAATTCCCCATGAATGATCTCCTCTCTGGGAGTCCATTTACGAACCTTGTGAGGTAACAGGAGTTGACATATTTCCCCCTCTCTGCAAAGCTGGAATTCAGTGACGCAGAAAAAATAAATAAATAAAAAAAAAATAACATCAAAATGTCTCACCATGCCCCGAAGTGCTACAAATGGCTCCGAAGATCTGCTCCCAAGAAATTATTAGTGTCAAACCAAATGTGCAAGGTATAATTTAGATCTCCTTTCATACCGTTTTATTTTGGTGGCATTTTAACATGCAAAGGAACTAATCTCAGACATACTACATGTGGAACAGTCACAAAAACAAAATGATTACTGACAAATACCGTCTTTAAATCCTAATTGCAGATCTTCACAAAAAAGTGGCTTCAGTTGATTTATATTCCACATCTGAAATCACAAGTGCCCATTAAAAAGAAGACTCAAAAGCAAACCAGTGCTTACTGCTCTGCCTCTTTTCCCCTCCTCCCACTATTATTATTAAGTTAGCAAGAGAAAGGTCAGTATGATGGGTCCAGCAGTGAGTCCAGGTCATAAATAAATATCACCGGATCACGTCGGCTATTAGATTCTTCACACAGCGTCAGGAGAGCTGTTCGTTGGGCTGAAGGCAGGTTTGATTGGTCCGGGCGTTGACGCCATGTGCCTTCGGGGCAACAAAGTTTTTTTGCAGTTCTCATACCTGGAAAACCCCAAAGAATTGCCCTCATGAAAACTGCAACACAACCTTGTCCTCTGGATGTCTCTTTCTCTCTCACACAGGCTCACATTTCATGCCACATTTTCAATCAACTGCTTCAGATATATGCAAATTAACCAATGAGTGCCTCAAATCCAATTCGAAGTTGTGTTTCTGGAGTGTGTGAAAAGAAAAACCTGAGATAATTATGTCGCTTCAGTGTTTTAAACCAGCAGGACGCCCCCTCTTCTCTACATGATTCATGAAACATGCATACTTTTTTTTTTTTAGATATTTTTAAATGATCTCATTACTATTTAGCGCAGTGTAAAAGGCATGCTGTTCAGTCTCTCTGTGTTCTAACAGGCATGTATGGCATAATAACTTCTCTCTTGCCAGCTCTGCTTTCATATAATGAGGTTGCCTTCTTTGCATTGCTAATATTTTCCACTTCAATCGGATGGGTGCACGTGAAGGTGCTGGTCAAAGGAACGGCTTTACTACCTGGAAATGTTAAATCAGTGGATGTATGCTGCCACTTTCAAACCTAAGTTACACACAGTACAGATATATCACTAGCACACAGAAAAAAAAGAAAAAAAAACACTGTTATGCAACATACTACTTATCGGCAAAGACTAAAGCAGAGTCTTCAAGTTGCTTTTATGTGAGAAGCAGTGAATAAGATGACACATCCATCCATCCATCCATTATTTTGGGTGTTGTTGCAGTTTTTGCTGCTTTAGAAGCTTTAGCTATGTGTTATCGATCCTCTCGTTAAAAACGAGAGAAATATATTCATTTGCATGTGAAAGCCTCAGTGAGCCACTGGACAGGGGTCAAAGGGCTGCATGTGGCTCCAGAGCTGCAGATTGCAGACTCCTGGGACATACGTTATGGAAGCAAGCTTGTCACTAGAAGATGCTCATGTTGTGCCAGGAAAGTCATCCGATGTAAAACTTGTGCTAAATGAAACATTTGAATCAC
The DNA here is from genome assembly GCF_902148845.1 of Salarias fasciatus. Lineage (NCBI taxonomy): Eukaryota > Metazoa > Chordata > Actinopteri > Blenniiformes > Blenniidae > Salarias > Salarias fasciatus. The sequence goes on along the minus strand of NC_043761.1, from coordinate 11,098,618 downwards.
AAGATCTGCTTTGATGACCCCGGGACCGGCTTAGTATGGACGACCGTGCGCAGGATCAAGCAGTACAGAAGATGTATGGACGGGTAAATGTGTAATTATGGCCAATGTCAGCATTAATAATGGAATAGAATCAGCATGTTCTGAATGAAACATGTCAAAAACATGTAATTTTGCTGATGGCTGAGTGCCAGTCGAGTGGCAAAGCTATTTTTGAAAGCAGTAATGGCAAGCAGTGGGGGTTTGAAGGGGAAAAAAAAAAATAAATAAATAAAAAAGATCAAGACCCACTGCTCAACAGAACATGGAAACAAATTATTACACAAATACGCTCATGGACACATGAAAAATTACACCTCTGTGTCTTCCCATGTGTGTGCTTGCAAAAACAGTTCGACAGCCAAATCCTTGGGACCTCCAATGGGCATAACATGACATGACCAATCACCAGGACTGCATTGAGGTGCCTTTTGGCACTTACTGAATGGTTCCTTTGAAAAGGATTGTGGAAGAGTGCCATTTTAACCACTGGATGAAATGCCTTGCCTTGGCAGGGGCAGCAGAAAGGGATCGTATGTAGAAAATTGTGTCCCCACAATAGGCAATTCTTCAGGAGCATCAATTTTTCAGACTCAAACACCATTACGGAAATAGATCGAGGCTTTTAAAGGTATGATGATGGTTTTAAAGAATGATATCCATTTGATTTTCTTTTTCCACCCATTTATACCCTTGTTGGTGTATCCAGGAAGATAAAAGGGGCTTAAAATCACTGTGTGGCATTATGGCACAAGCCTGGACTTTTTTGGTTGTTTTGTTTTGTTTAAAAAAGAGGAACCTGACAACGCTGACTCGGGTGCAGCGCGCACACACAGAAATCCACACAGTCCAATTGATTGCTGTGAAATACAAAGAGACACTGCACTTTTATCAGTCGCCATTCCCACCTCTCTTTTAAAAGCTCGCTGTTCACGGAGGACTTAAACCTCGGCTAAGCCGTGGATTGGCTTTAAAATCAATAGCTGTGAATATCACAAGGCCACAATATGAGGTTTCTATATGGCTTCCAAATTATGCGCACCTGCATTTATTTCCGTTCCTCTTGTTCTTTTTCATGACACTAATTAGCTTACCTTTCCATTAAATAGATAGCTTTACCTTGGCAATCCTTCATAACTATCTCATTGCAATGTAAACAGTCTAGTATAGTAATGCTTCATTTTCTTTACTTAAATATATAAATATATATACATAATGGATAAAAGGCAGACATGAAACAGCTCCTTTATTTCAGTGGTAATTGCCAAATAATTTACAAGCTATAATAAATTGTCTCCCATGAGAAGAAAGTAAAAAGCAAAGGAAATTAAAATAAATAACTGCAACACACAATGAGCAGAAAAAAAAACCTTGACCATCAGTGATGTGAAGCATTCAGTTTTTTTCAAATATTCATATTTCATATTGAACACTGAGCAAGTCTTTATCACTCAACCTTATAATATATTTTCATTTAGATGATGTATTATGTAAAAATCTGGATAGAAAAGTTCAGATTGCACTTTAAAAACAGAGGTTTCAACCCAGCGAACCACAGATGTTGGGAAGCAATGACGCACATTTGATAAGGCAACCAATGAGACTTTTATCAACATATAAGTGTTAAAAATTGAGGGATTCTCTTCAGGTCTTGATGACACGAGTTCATTAAAGGAACAACCACAAACACACAACATCGCCTATGTAGCTGAGCAAATGACCATTAATGATTTATTCACATACAGTGAAACCCCGTCATCTAATGTACAATACAAAGAGCAAAAACTCGAATTCCAAAGAAGTAAAACACTAAAAGTTTCTGGTGTCAGTAAAATGTAAGGCTTTGAATTTGTTTCACTTAAAAAGGATGGAGTTTCGCTGCAGCACTCTGCTCTCTCTGCTTCAACAGCCCTCACTCGGATTGGTCTCGCTGACGGCCTACTAAGGACTTAATGGAAATTGCATCTTTGATAAATAAACGATGCCTGTTGTGCTTGTGTCCTCGCATCATCCTCATTACCATTCACAATAGTGGATCATCTTCAAACAGTGAGGCATCAAAGTGAAGCGTCCAGGAAGCGAGCCACGGGCTGATAGAGTTGTTTCAAACTCAGCAGGGGCCAGCCTGCTCTCAACCTGTGCAAGGGTTTTAGTTTTGTTACAGAAGTATTGGCCAAGTGAAGTGATTTTGGAACCAAACAAATGCCTTTCTTATCAAAGCCATTTAAATTATCTGCTCAAAAGTGACTCTTTCTGCTTGCTTCTCACCTTTGAGTTATTATACAGCTGTTATCTCCTCCAATTAGTCCCTCTGATTCTGATTCACCTCTGTCCTCTTGTCCCGTCCAGCTCTGGTTTGGGTCAGCACCAGTAACAACAGCTAAGTCAAACCATTGTTGGAAGACAAGCGTCTGTGACAAATCCCTGACAAACCGCAGTGTGTCTGGCTCTCCCAAGTACAATGGAGGACAAGATAGTGTGTCAGCTCCATTTCCACTGTCAAGGCTCTTACTGGTAAAGTGCGGTCTGAAAGGCAATTATGTTCATCATGGAGACGTCCTTGTAATTTGAAATTAATTCCTATTGTCAACCAAATAGTAGGGGGGTGAGGTCTTACTGCTTTTTTTTTTCTGCCTTTGGTTTGAATCAGGTGAGTCATATGAAGTGAAACCGCGATATAATCCCTTGCAACACTGGTATTTTTTTTCATGCCGTCTCTGTCCACCTAACTTTCAGAGATTTTTTTTTTATTTCTTTTTTTTTTTTTTTTTTCAAAAACGCGACGCACTTGGATCAGATCATGACTGAAATAGAAAAGCCTCATTTAGAAACGGTCAAGCCTGCACACTGATTCAATATCAGCCATGTGTGACTACAATCCGCGGAGCACTGTTACACTGCGAGGGAAAAACATCAGTTCTCAGATGAAAGGTCAACTGAACACCTTTTTCTTGCTACCTCAAGCAAACCCAACCAATACTGCAGGTAGCAGCTGCAATGTCAGTTTCAGCAATGGGGAAGAAAAAAAAGGAGCTATGCTGCTTTAAATATAAATGCATTGGGTTTGACGCGTTCTCCAACACAATCTGAAATGTGTAAACACTGAATTATTTACTGCCATTTGTGAATTAGCAACAAATACTCATTTCTTGTGGTACTGAATTCTGTCAATAGAAATTTAGACATTGTGCTTTATGGAAATCAATGAATTCTGCACACAGAATGTGCTGCATGCAAGTTTTAAATGGGTAAATGTAATCCCGCTAAATCAGATTTGCAACCAAAGCCGAATATGAGAAGCAAACGCGCGTTAATGCCGGATACGGAACGGCCCTCTTCAGGCACCTGCTCCTCCTTTACAATTCCCTCCTTACAGCTTAGTTTGCCAGCTAATATTTAGACAGCCACATGCTACAGCAGATGTTAGCCACACACAGCAAGCCTTAATCAGAGGCTAAGCATGTAACCATGTAGCGAGCTCAAAACCGGGAGGAGTTCGCTCCGTCTTCCCCTCCCTCCGCCGTCTCCACATGTTCATCCTCTTTCAGGCAGCATTAAGCAACCTACAGACTCCTGTAAAGGGAGCCCAATCAAAGTAACACACATGGCTTCTATGTGGAAATCCCTTCAATGGGAATTATTTCATTATATCTACCTTTTTATCTCCTTTCCAGTTATCCCTTTAATTTACAGCCCCCACCTTTTCCTCTTCCCCTCTGTGAGAGCACACACTGCAGCTCCCTTTTTCCCCTGCTTCTCACAAGATTTAGGATAGCTATCTTCCACCGAGCCGCATGCCAGATGCTGACACCATGCAGGCAGCACTGTAGCTATTAACAGCTGTGGGTAAACTCAGCAGCTGCTTCCATAGGTGTTTGCCACAGACTCATCACCCTTGTGCCTCTTAATCTTGTCAACATGTGACCTTAGAGTGGAGCAGATAATCTGCCCCTCAGCGACAGATGTCCTGTCTTGATATCAGATGAGAAGGACGTGGGATTATTGTGTTATCTCCCGCACTTCTATTAACACCATTAGTATTTGAAAGTCTTTAGTCTATAATGAATTGCAAAACGTATGACTTTCTGAATCACCCATTGGGGTATGTGTGTCACTGTTAGCCTGTCCGGTGTACACTCTGACGTTTGCCCATCGCCAGCTTTGATTGACTCCAGCTCCCTGTGAGCAGGAGTTAGTTAAAGTGGGTGAATTCGTCATATGGAAATGGATCTGTACATCTACAGATTCGCTTTTATCAGCATCCACACTCTCCTACCTTATCTCAAACCGAGATATAAGCACCAGACTCTACGCTCTAGTTTCAAAACCTGCTGAGATCCTTATCAGTTGTGTGTATGTGTGAAACTGCACAGGTATTTTGTGTTGTTTTTATATATTCAATGGTACGTTAATACACAGTGTAGCACTGAGAGCCCCATGTTGAACATTTTGTTTCACTGAGAGTTCCCAATTTATCTATTTTAATTCTGCATCAGTAATCAGGCTCACAAAACTGGAAAAGAGCCCAAACCGGCACCAGCCAGCTGTATCTTCAACAGGCAGGCAAACATCTGTAAGAACCAGGATCCGTATCACTGGTGAGTCTATTTAAGGTAATAGCTTCCCCTGGCACAGGCCATCTGACAGAGCTAATTACGATAAAGTCTCGGCTGGGAGGTTTCGCACGCTGCCTGAGAAACCTTAAACACAGAAACTGGCTGTTTTTCACTGTTTTTCTTTCTTTGTTTTTCCTCTCGAATCACTGTTCCGTTCCTTAAGCACTCTTTACTCCCAAAAGGAGGCCTTCCTCATTAAGAGGATGGAAGCGTTTCAGATTTTCTCTCCTTTCTCCTCCTCATCCTCCAGGACAGCAGTGTGGCGAGCGCTTGATTGACAGGTGAGACATTTCTGTCGTTGGCGTCTCTCCCAGGTGTCCCGTTCCCTCGCAGGGGTATGCTTATGCCCGCCCGTGCACACGCACACGCACGCACACACCTAGGACTGCCAGAAACAATTGCGCATACACTGTGACAAACAGCAGTAACTGGGAGTGAGAGCAGCACACCACATTCTGCCACCAGGCCACCGATTCATTAATGTGTCCCAGGAGAAAACCCGCGGAAAAAAGCGAGAAAAACTAAAAATGAAACGCTAAAAATATAAGTGACTGTTCATCTGATGCTGCTAAAGATGAAGAAACATTATTTGTTTGTAACTTGGAATATGTTACCACGTTTGAGTGCCTGTTTATGATTGTGGGATAATGTCCTGGTGTTTCTGTTGGTAGCTCGGAGCCTGGTTTAAACGGAAATGGCAGAAGCACTGAAAACAATGTCCTCTTTTAGTTTTCACTTAAAAACAGGTCGTTTAAACAGGGCGTCAGTGGGTCTGAGACTGAGACGCTCGTCTGCGTGCGAGCAAATCTGGAATGTGAGATCGCTGCTTGCAATTCATAGTTACCAACTGGCTCGAACAGGGAGAACTTGCAAACTCCAGGCAGAAACATCCCAGAATAAATCCTGGGTGTGTTTCCTGTTAGAACAGAGTGCGAAGCACCACATTATATCCTTGAACAGATAATCCAAACAGTTTTAACACGGGCTGTGTGAGGAAAGAAATGTAATCTCAGTGCAATTCCAAATCACATAAAGGTTATCTTATTTGGAATGACTTTACTGCTGTTAAAGAAAATCTCCTGGTTAAAGCACTGGCTGGTGTTTCCCTCATGCATAATTCTGTATTCATGTTTCATAACAACATAAAAACGGGTCTGAGAAATTTTAAACAAAAATGGAATGAAATTGATTTGGTGTCTGCTCACCTGTTCCCTTTACCTTTTATCGCAATTTAATGACGTGACAACAAAGTCACACAAATTTGCATGTAAAGTGGTTTGAAAAATGCAGGAGTAACGATGTAAAACAGACATTGAGCCATTCCTGTTCTCCGATACGAGTGCTAACAAATCCCGATGAGTTTATTTGCCCTTATATGTGGTTCATCAAACACTTCCGGCTGACTAAGTAGGTGTATTAGATGGGTAATCAAAGACTGTTTTAACATAATTTGTTCACAAGTCTGTGGAAAACACCATTAAATCTGTTCCTTCTAAAAATTATCCCATTCTGACAACAATACCTCATTGAATCAGTTCATGTTTCCAGTATATTAATGTTAGGATGTTATTAATAAACATACTGGGATTGACATGCCGTTACATTGTTTGTGGTTCAATAAATTAATTTATCAGTGACTCTGTAAGGAAAAAACTACTGACTGAGACATTTATTTCTCTTGGAGTTTAACTCTCAGTGAACTTTCTAACAGTAAAACTGGCGAACACAGGCCAGATTCAGACCCCCGACTCACTCAGCATCTGGTCATGGATACCATGGCAACAGCATCCTGCGAGCCAATCACCCCTGCTGCAATGAGGCCACAGTCCTCCATTCAGGAGGCAAACAACATACACACACACACACACACACTCACTTGTTTTAAGTGGGAAGAAGTGTGACTTTGCAACGAGAGCAGTTTTCTTCAGCCTCCCACTGTTTTCTGTTCCATTGGCCACGCTAGTAGCAGTCTGAGATTGGTAATTGAATTAGTGGGCTGGAGACAACGTGGATTATTGCCCCTGTTGGGAAGCATTTTCTGCACTGCCTACAGTACAGTTAGTGGTGGCAGTGGCAGCGGAAAGGGTTTAATAATCACACCAAAAAACACAAAATGCTCAAGGAAGAATCACAAGTATTCTTCATGAGGATGCAAAGTTTTGAAATCCGTATAAAATATTGCACCTTGTGTAGAAAGGTTGTGCTTCTTCTTACCAAGACACTTCATTAGGGGCTCTTTTACCTAGCACGGTCCCACTGGAACAATATCTAATCAGGTCACCTTTAAAAATCCATAATTCAAAGTTAAGGTCAACATGAGAAAAGGCCACACTTTATCTCTTGAGCAGTTCAAGATTTCTTTATGCGACTTGACCTCCGATGTCTTAATGAACAGCAATTCAAGTATTGTTTTTCATTAAAAGCAACATTTAAGAAAATAAAGGCAAAATCGGGTTTTAACCTGCATCAATGCTTTACACAGACACATACATTATCCTGACAGAAATGCTGTAACAACCGCTGACCTGCTTCTTCTTTGCACACCGTCTGGCCGCTTTGTGTCGCTTCCTTACATCCGGAGCAAGCGATGCTTCACACCTGCGTGTGGACTCATGGGATCTGTGCTCACAAAGCACTGTGACCTAAAACCAGAAAAATATCCACTCATGTCTACTTTTATTTTTAGTGAAGACAAATCTTTTGCATGAGACTCCGAGCATTCAGTCGTATTGTCCAAGAACTCGCTCCTTCTGGTGGGTTAGGGAGGGGATTGAAAATCGGTGCTGCACACCTGTGCCGACACTTTTGTCATTTTGAGAAGCTGCTAATTAATCACAACTAATCCTTCCTGCACACAGACCAGCTGCATCACTCACTGACACAGTGACAACAAGGTCAAAACATCCACCATCTGCTTCCCTTCAGGAAACACTGGGCGACTCTCAGACAGATTGACACCAGCGATGGCGCGCGAGTTACAGCCTGAGACCCTGTGACAATCATGTGATTCATCAACAATGAGAATTTGCTTCTAATTGAGATGGTCTTTGAGTTTTGTGAACACTGTTGAGCCGAAGCGACAAAAACAAGAGACTTTCAAGACTGAGAATGAGTTGTTAAAACAAGCAGCAACACGAAGGCGGGAGACATACTGGAAGAGATATATGAGTAAACTCTATCTTCCATCTTTCTCTACCACTTTTCCAATTCAGTGTTTGGGAGGGGGGCTGGCACAAATCCCAGAGGATGAAACAGAAGTGAAGGAAAGCAGGGTGCACTCTGGGGAAATATCTCATGTGTACTTACTATCAGTTTAATTTGACCGATGAACCTGAAAGTTGGAAAACCATGAGGAAATCAAGAGTACCTAGAAAAAAGAAAACATGTTCAAATGAGAGAACATGATAACTCCACGCTGAAAGGCCTGGAAGAGGATATCTGCATCCTCAAGGCATTTCACACTGGGTTGACGTCGTGAGGCATGGAAACCACAAGATCATCCAAGGTGTGCTTTATATACAGTAAGTAATGCTGTGATTTTATGGTTTATTTATCCCTAAACAAAGAAAATCAACAAATGAAAGTGGCCATTTGTCTTTGAAACTATAGTGTAATATTATCCACTGTTCTACAATATAAAGGAAAAAAAAAAATCAATTAGAAAAAAAAACAAAAAAAAAAAACAAAAAAAAAACTGACCATATGGGAGGATATTAGTTTTTGTTTTTTCCAAAGTGGCAGCAGCATTAAAGACAATCATGGCATAAATCAAGTTTGTGTAAATTGGGACAATCTTCTAATCTAAACCACTACCTAATCCCAAAAATGAGCTTTCACTTAATTTTAAAATGTTTCCACAGCCATTGTTTGTAAGGCTTCAGGAGACATAATTCAAGCATAAGAGACAGAGACCCTCTTTACATGGCGTTTCAAAGCTAAACCTTTTAGTGTTTTCGTCGCAGAAAAGTGCCACGTTTACACGGCAACATTTTGAAAGCAATCAGCGGAACAGTTGCAGCAATGTCAGCCCATACTCCGAGCAGAATTGTCCCTTTGTAGAACAATAAATGTTCATGTCGAAATATTCTGCGCACGAGAGCTGAGCGTACGGCTGCCTGATATTTATGGGTTAGTGGAATTGTTGCAAATTATCATGATTAACTCGAAAATCAAGCTGAACGTGATTAATGACACATTCTGCCACTTCATTGATGATTGAATTGGCAGAAAATAGGAAGAAAGTTGGCAAATATGGGCAAACAAGAGGTATAATTCACAAAAGTAGGAAACTAAGTTCTGAAATCTAACAATATTCTCATCTCATACTGTATTTCACGACACCCAAATGTTCCAATACGTTCCCGACCAAGGCCAGAGTGTACTCTGTGGTTCAAAACAGAATAAAAAAGAAAAAAAAACGATTTGCAGACATTGTATTTTATCATCTCAAACAGGAGCTTTTTGGAGAATGCCATGACACTGCAACAGGACAGAAAGTGTGCTAATTCATGAGAACACAATAATACACATAGAATTCACAACTTTTTATCTGTGATCTGCTTGTAGGGCACACCATCTTCTTGCAAAAACATGTGATCTGTCTGCTTCACTTTGCCCTCAGCATTATTGATCGTTCTCTCCGACAAGAATGGACTCGCTGATACACTAAGAGTTTCCGTTCTTAGATCTCGCGTAATTTTGAAGGGTGAGCATCTAAAAGGTTGTTGCACGGGTACAGGAACGACAAATTAGTGCACTTCACTTAAATATCAGCCATTTCCTCCCATTCAGAAGCTCCCATTATTACACTGCTTCCAGCGGCGCAGACTTTAGAGGGTATTTTTGTAATTCATAACCAAATAGAACAAACTGTTTGAAAAGATATTTTTTGGTGAGTAGTGCAAAAAAAAAAAAAAAAAAAAAACAAAAAAAACCAACAACCTGTGGTTCCTCCAGAAGCTCAAGAGATCACCCACCTTTTTGCAAAAGCATGACAACAGATCTACACATTTGCAAAACATTCCTTTATTATAAATAAATCTCCTTTTTGTATAAAAACTGGCATGCTTCAACCATGGCATTTTACAGGTTCACAACCCAAGGCTACAACCCGGTTAGCCAAGACAGCAGGAGGAAACACACTCATCTCATTATGCAAGGGCGATCCATCAGACAACGGTGAGACAAGAATGAAAAAATCATCACAACCACAAAAATACTTACAAGTAGAGAACAACAACAAACATGTTTGAGTCTCATAGATTTTCTCTTACATTTCTCTTTTTAAATATCTTTTAAAATGTAATCTGTTAAATCTCTTTTTCAGCCCCACCTTTTGCCCTTTTAGTTATAATGTCTACACGGTTTCTGAGAGTTTTTCTTTTTGTAAATTATTTTTCTTTTTGATCTTTTTTTGGTCTTTTTTTTCTTTTTTCATTTATTTTTTTATGTCCACCACAGCATCCTGTGACACATTTTTTTTCATGGTTTCTTTTCTTTTCTTTTTTTTTTTTTTTTGGAACAGGTAAGTTCATGGCAGGACCAATGAGCTGTGAGCAGCAGGAAGCAGGCACACCGACTGGCTGTTTATGTGGTCCCACCTCTGTGGTTTTGATGGGGAACAATACAAAATGTCTCATGCTTGGATTCCGTTGGGCGCTCATGTCTCTCCGTCAGATCCTCGGCAGCCAATCAGCTTCACTCGACGGTCGCTTGGCCCTGCCCCAAGACACGCCCCTCTTCTTTCCAATCCCCTCCTTGATCTTCGGTGGTCCCTTCAGATGGCATGGTTACTGTAGCTGACATATGTTGTCTTAGTTGATGAAACTGGGCGAAAAATATGTGTATTCAGGGCGCCGATGACGTGAAGGATGAAACAGGAAGGGGAAGTAAGTAAGGTGGAAGTGGAAGATGTGATCGGAGGATGGAAAGGGACAGAAAAGAAGAGGAAATCACGTCAGAAAGCTACACAACGGAGTCACATCCACAGTCCACCGGCTTTCATTCCACACATGGTGTCGCGAGTCCTCTCCAGCACTCGATGGTAAATGTCAGTGTTTGAGCAGCACCACAGGCTACTGCTATGCAGCACTGCTGCGCTCTCATGCTCCATTTTTTAAACCCAAAAAGAATATAAATACGAAGCCCCATTTGCACGATATTTTCATGTGAAAACCGGAGCCGCATTTGTCCATTCACTTCTCTGAGGCCGTAGTGAACAGTTCCTCTGCACGCGCACGAGTAGATTGGACAAATAAAAATTGAAAATCACTCGTGATAGCAATACAGCTTCATCGTCTGTCCAAAGGAATGTCCGTGGTTTCTTTCTTTGTGTAAATAGACACTGTTACAGAAATGCTTTTCCACTTCAAAATTGTGTTGCACAATTACGACAGTTTCTACTGTCGTAAAAAATAGAGCAACTTTAACATTTTACCGTTTACTGTTCTTCCATTCTTTTTGAAACTGGACTTGTATGTAAATAAAAAGCAGGTAACTTTGCATTACATCCCTCACTGCTGCACACACACACTTTTTTTCCTGCACTAATGGAACAAATTTAAAACTTTTGGTTATTTTTTTTGCAAAGTCGTGAATTTAAAGAGACGACTAAGCATTTTAACCTTTCACTAAATAAATGAGCTGTGGCCTGCCTCCCACCCGTATGGTGATAAAGTACTGACAGGAAGGCACAGTCTACTTCTTTACCGTCCACACAATATAGTATGTTAATACAGACAGTGACGCACGCTTAATGGATGTGATCTGAACACACCAAAGGATGCAAAACTCTATTTACATTTGAAATCAGGGAAAGGAGGACATTAAACTGTGTGAATCGTGCTCATGCATAAATTCAGCATTTCATTTGCTGGGAGAAAAAAAAAAAAAAAGCCCATTCTCACATCCTGCTATATAGAAATGGCCACTATCACCGTGACTGCTTGCCATGCAATTAACAAAAAAAATCCGACATCTAATTAATGTTCAATTACAGCCAAATGCAAAAAAATAAATTAAAAAAAAACAACCAACAGTGTATTTAAGCATGATGCATACATGCACACGTACAGTACTAGATGCTACATCAAAAATGCTAATTAATTACCAACATGCAAGGTGGCTGCCAAATTATGTGTTTGCACCTCAATAATGTCACAAAAGCAGCTGTTTGCAATAAATATTCCTTTATATTATTGGGTTTTAATAATTTTACATTGGTAATGTGCACTTCTGTGCATGTGCGCATGGTAAATAAGTGGTTTCACTTGAAATGTTTCTTTGTAATTCTTTCTCCCAGAGATGATGGATTTTCAAGCGGTTTGTGTGTATTATTCCTCTGTGATGCATTTTTGTAATTAAGTTGTTTTCCTTGGGAAGATTGCAGTTTCCTTGTAAGAAGACATACGGTAAATCTAACCTGGATTACTCCATCATGGAAGTAATTATTACTGTTTGGTACGTTTTATATGTGTAATTATAAAACTTTGGTGTTCTCTTACTCACTGTTGGTCTCCATGCTCTCACACAGCTCGGTCTTAACCTCTCCATTTGGTCGATCTCCTCCCTTCTGGGTCAATTTTCCCGACATGGTGGCTGCTGTCACAATTGCCTGCGTAATTAACAATCAGAGATTCAATGCCGCTAACATGCTGCCAGGCTGCTCACGGTAATGGCTCTGCCGTAGCGAAATGTCATTCTTCCAGTCGTGTTAGAAACACTAACTTTGCTCAAACACCCTCATCAGCCAAAACCATTAAAAAAATAGCAAAGCAGGTTATGGAAAATGATATCAGGGAAACAGAAAGGAAAAAAAAATCTTAACTTGGTCTCACCTTGAAGCTCCGTTTTCGTTTAGGTACGTTCTGCTCGGGGTGGAAGAGGATGATGTAGACCTTAGGCATGTAGAGCATCCCCAGAGACACGGAGGCAGACAGGCTGAGGGAGATAGTCAGGGTGGTAGTCTGGATATACATCTAGGAGGACGAGAGAGAGGAGGAGAGACAGAGACGGAGAGTCATTTATCACATTTCAAGCTGTCACAGATAGCTGGTTTAATCTTCCAGTTATTGAATACGCTAGACGAACGGGAAAGAAGAAGAAAGACAAATGGGAAGTAGAAGGCACGGGAAGTAGACAATAGCCTAACAAGGGTGAGATTAGCAGAAAATCAGTGTGGCGACAGCGACAGTGACACACAGGCAGGTAGATCAGACTGTATATGAAATGATGGCGCCAATGAAGCTGCTTAATTGTGCGTGCGCTGAAGAGCTCATCTCGCCGTCTCAGAGCCTGAAACGAACAAATGTCGTGTTGTTTTGGTCATAATTATGAGCTGTTTTTTTTGTTTAGTTTTTTTTAACAGCATCAAGAAGACAGTGGAGATAAAGATCGACTAAACATCCAGATTTATTTTTCACTTGACATAAAAAACATTACGGCAGAATATTCAAACTCGGGGCATTAGTTAGCCGAGTTAGGGCAGGAGATGAGACGAAGAACACGTTCACATATAAACTGTGCAGTGGACTGAGCAAAACTGCGAGAGTCCTCAGAGAGTCCGTGAGAGTAGTTTAAAGGAGGACGGCTTTAATGACAGGCTTCACCCACACCCCTGACACAGCTGACAAGCTCCCGAGACATGGAGCTTATCAGGGGAGCGCTGTCTGCAGTCTGGATGTATATCAAGTCAAACTGTTAAAAATGAAAGAAGGCGGCTGAGAAGGCAAAAGAAACAGAGGGTCGCGAAGAGGGAGAGAAACTTGACACAAAAATTGATGTTTAGGGATGTGGCGAGTGACAAAAAGAGAACAAGAATGAGACTTGAAGAGATCAAGTGAGAAAGAGAGGGTGACCGGAGCGACTGGAGCGGCCGGCGCTGTCAAAAAGTGCTCAGACGCACCGAATGAGGCCGGGCTGGTAACTCCAGCCTGACACCCAGCAGAAACGGAAAGAGGGAGAAAGCAGAGCTGCGCCGTTAAGCATACAACGGCTGTTCACCTGAGGAGAGTCTGAACACCGCTTGTTTGATCCGCTGCTTCATTTCCATTTGAGGAAAGAAAACGTGCATACATTTAGAAAAGACTGAAGTGATACTTTCAGGGTTTGTTTAACAGGTAAAACTTAAGCTCTCTACAAATGTGTGTGTTAATATACACATGTTCATCCTTCATGTCATTTTTTTTTGAAGAATCTAACAAAATTAATTTTTTCAGGACAGATCCACCAGTAGATCAGGCTGCACGAAACCTAACTTACAAATCCATAATTTAGTGTATTTTACATGCTTTTAGTGTCCAATATTAAATATTTTAGAATGGACAAGTCTTGAATAAAATACTGATCCACCCTGTCCTCTGACAGCGGATTAAGCACAGCCCTTTTTTGATAGTTTAAGTTTCATCTGGGTGCCTCGACCTGCCTTCATATTAGTGTCCATCCCTTCGTGACCACAGTCAACCTATTCCTCACGGCTGGATAATGCACCGTGCCAAAAATACCAGCTTAAACTAGTTCGTGAAACATTTGCTTCACTCAGCTGCCCTCAACAGTCACCAGGTGAGAGAGAAAGTGAATTTATTTTCCATTTTCAATGAAGAATCCGAGAAGTTCTGAAAGGAAATCAGTGTCCAGGCTCAGTGTGTATAACACATGAATATATGAAACGCGAAATACCCATCATGCACTATTATACCTGAGACTAAATAAGACCAAGAGCCTGATATTCACCGTTCCAGGCAAGGTTCTTTTAATTTCGCCATTCATTTCAGAATTCAATGAAGGTTGTAATTGTGCCTCAAGATTTAAAAACACATTAGGGCAATTGTTCAAAATGTGCTGGAACTAAAAATGGACACCGCATGAAATAAAGAGGAGACATGACCTCAGGTTTCTCAGTCAATAGCGGCAATGATGTGGTGTGTTGCTGGGTTTAACCACCCGGGAAATTAATAGCTTTATGATGTTTGAAAAAAAAAAAGAATACTCCACAAGTCTGTCTGCTTTAGTAAAAAGTCGTTTAATTTCTCATTAAAACCTGACCGGGGACTCTTGGATTCAATATCAAAAAGAGCTCACTGACAAATGGGATTAAAGTACTTAACAAAGATACAGGGTATCTAATTAACTAATACTTTAAATAGATGAAAACACACGACTCTCCCCACTGGCTCCTTAGATTATGATCTGACTTTGTGATTGCTGATGTATCTGAAACTCACACACTCACACACAAGTGTCTTTGTAGATTTGTGAGTAGGCTAATCCAAATCCAAATTAAAACTAATCCAAATTAACAATCATCATTGGAATTTATTTTTCAAATATGTTCCTTATTAAATGGATTCGATGGGAGGGTTCGGCTCGGAGGAGTTTTTTCCCCCGCTCACAATTATGTGGCTTTATCAAGCAAGCTTTATCAGCACTCTACAACAAAATACATCACATTACAAAAAAATGAAATACCTTCTCGTACCAGAAAAATAGTACTACTACAGTCATTTTAAAACATGTTATTGAAAACAATAGTCAAAAACAAATCAAAACTCTGAATTAAATCAAGGTCTTTACCCTCAAACAAGTCTGAGGTGAAACCAAAATGTTCTCCCTTTCCAGAAATACGTCCAGTAATAAGGTCCCACAGTCGGAACAGTCAACACAAATATATAAGAGCACACAAACAGCCTTCAGGCGACAATTGACTGCACTGACAGAAGCCAAAGGGGAAGGGGAGTGCACTTGAAGTGAACCACAGGCAAACGGATGCATGCATAAACATGAACCCGACATATAAAATACCAAGCTGGTTTCCCGGTCAAACAGACCGTAATAAGGATTTCATACGGAAATTAAACACAGAGATACTCTCTTCCAAGGGCGACCTTTAATATCATAACATCAAGGAGCATGTTGGCCAGGGGGGTAAAAGAACCCTGCCTGCAGCTGCCCTACAAGCTGTGAAAGCCGTTTATATTCACACACACACACACACACACACACACACACACACACACACACACACAAAGACATTGAACATACACCACACCAGGAAATTCACTTTAAGTCTGTGTGAGACATTCAATTAAGGGGAAGGAAAACAGTCATTACCACAGCTAGCAGGAGGAGTTTGATATATTTACATGTTGCCATATTGTTTGTTTCTCACATGTCCTGCCTACAGATTGCACCTAATTGAACGGTGCTGATCCAGGGATCAGTGACTCACCATATCTGAGAGGAACAGATGGAGGCAGAGAGAAGGCAGTAAAGTTTAAAAAAAAAAAAAAAAAAAAGCAAATAAAGAAAATGGTAAAGATGGAATAAAGAGTGAAAGGAAAAGAACGACTCCCTTAAGCTGTGAACTTGCTCTTATCAAAACAGCAGCGAGGCTGCTGATAGCCGCTTCCATTACATTCAGCCTTTGGTCAAAAGATGTGGATTCCTGCTGTTATTTACACACACACACACACACACACACACACACAAACACACACACAACCTGTCGTCCTCCACCTTGCTGTCCAACGATGATAATGACCCAAAATATGTGCACCCGAGGAGCTCTTTATTTTCTCAAAAGTAGCTCAAAGAGCAAGCGGTTGACTGTAGATAGCTGTATTCAATGTGTACCTTTAGGGTTCAAGTATTTATAGATGTCTCTTTTTCTGGTGTGTTATATGAAAAGACTATGAGAAAGAATAAAGAGTACAGCGATATTTGGATTTGTGTTGCTCCTCTGTTTAGTTTTAGGGTGCAGGTAGTGCTGCTTTAGTGAACTTATTAATCAGTACTTCCCGTGTTGGGTGTTTTTATTGGCGTCTAATGGCTCATTTCATTTTCAGAAAAATGCTCATCAAAAGATTTTCATGCCCTTAATGCTGATTAATTTTCAATTAGCACCTAAAGGATTGTTCCGCGGTTCTCAGCGCGGACCTTTTTGGTAATGATTGCAATCATTTATCCACCAACAACACAACCTGGTCAAGACCTCCCTTCTGTTTTTGTATTTAATTGTAAACACATTTTCCATCAACAAGACCGTCCCAGGTCCTTTTAATGTAAGCATATTTTAATCATGAGGAAGAAACTTCCAACAATTAGAGCAGAGAGAAATAACTTTTCTTGAGGGTGTGAATGCAGTTTTTGGTTTCCTCCTATATGGACAGAAACTAAGCTGGATTGATAATATGGAAACTAAAGGATTAGAAAGCCTTTGTCGTCACTGTGGATCAACATGTAGACAGTCGCTTCTCGACTGTACTGACGGTCTTGGTTGTTTTCCTCCAACACGGTTATCATCAGGTTCAACGATCATGTCACTCCTCCTCCTCCGGTCCAGACAGAACATACGGTCGGCCGCTTATACTAAACATCAGTATAAAAATGTTAATTCCTGGGGCACGTGGTTGATCCTGACAGACAGGCCGCATAATAGTTCAACCGTACATCAAATGGGCGTACAGAGAGCATTCTCCTTTTCACAGCTGAGCCACATGATTGTTGAAGCCTGACAGCTAATGTGAATGGTTAATCTGACTTGGCCTCGGTATATGATGACACTGTAACAGAACGTACTTAGAAAGACTGCACCAGAAGCAAATTAACCAAATTGGGCCAAGTCTTTGCACACACTGCGATTTTTACTTGCTGATATGCACATAGCAATGAGACATACAGCAAGTAGGCATTATGTTAATCATATGTTATATAAATGGAAAATAGTAGCACCAGAGAGCTTTTTCTCTGCACCTTTGGTGGATGAATCATTTTCTCACCACAGCTGGTTGGTACACGATCAGAATCTGCTGCTGAGAAGTGACAAGCCCAGTGAGACAGTGATGTATTTTAGCCAATTCCTCTAAAACCAGAATCTCTGGAGTCAAAACTAAAACATGACGCAACTCGGATTGAGGGTGTGTGAAGCCAAATGCGGATTTATCCAAATTTGACACATGCGAGAGGCACATAAGCAAAAAACACAGAAAAAAAAAAATAAAAAATCTGAGCTTCTGAAGTTTCATGAACCCAGACATGGGAGATTTTTGGTTATTACACAGCATCTGTGATTATTGCAGCTTCTTTCAAACCAGAAAGCAAGCAAAGGCTACAGAAATCAAACAGCTTTAGACGGCTGTGTGCCCGGCTTTGCCAACATAGACTAGAGGTTTTCTTTTGGAAAAAAAAAAAGAAAGAAAACAACAGAAATGGCACGAATACGACAGGCATTATGGGTAAATGGCTGAGAAACTAAACAAGGCAAAGGACACTGGGAAGAAAAAACATTTTTTTGGGAAAAAAAAAACAAACAAAAAAAACCCCCCAAAAACATTGGCTTGCAGGGCCTGAGTGAGTGATGAAGAGAAACACACATCAATAATGAAGTGACACAGAAACACACTGACTGAACTAGGCAACAAAGTCCTGCCGCACTCCTCGCCATTGGCATGTTGTTCGGGACTCAATAAAGATTTTCCCCTGGGACACTTACAGGGAGGCTCACACATGTTGAAAAAAACTTTGCTTTAACCAAGCACCAAGTTTTCATGGTTAACACCATCTTGTGTGTCGTTGGCACTGCTCTGCTCTGCAGCGTGGGTCTGAGGAAGAACCAGCCAGCAGAGCGTGCAATCGTTGATAAGTGCATCTAATTGGAGTGAAGCTGATCAAAAAAAAAGACCCTGCAATCTTTGAAAGCTTTATTCACTCATGTTTTACCACAAAGAAATACATCAGACATGTTATCTGAAACACGAGCTATAAAAAAAGTCACCGCCTGGGGACAATGGGTAAAAAAAGACGTTTCAGAATGGAGGAACGCCGTCCTTCCATCTGGACACTTGCATCAAATCGCTGAGCGTTTTCTTAAAGCCGAACTCAAATTCACCCTTCTATGGTCACTGAGTCATCAAGATCTTCTGCCAGATAGAACTTCTTTGCATTTTTGCTTTTTTGTTGTCTGGAAAATTTGACATAAATGACTCCTGGCTACTTTGTCTGAAGTCAGTGATCGGGTGGAGAGAAAGATGGGTAGCAAAAAGAAAGCCGCTTTCAGTCAGAACTGCAGAACTGAGTTTCCCACACAAAGTGTGATATTATTCTCCTCTAGAATGTGTCACAACACTGAGCTGAGGTGTCCTTGACAGGTGCTCGTCCCTGTGAAAATATTTTTCAAGCAGCGTGACTTTCCAAATTGCTTAAAGGTCCTGATCTAACTTCACATGAAGCCATTTAGTAGCAAAACCTCCCGGGTGTGTGTTTCTCTGAGCCTAATTGACACCTCCCTCTTTCTCTCCTCTGGCACCATGGGAACACTCATCATGTTAATCAACTGAGCAGCGGGAGGCAGAAGAGACTTTATTTTTGTGAAATATTTATTTATTTATTTATTTATTTATTTGAAGGGATCATAGCAGTAAGGATTGAATCACTTATGACACAGATGAATATGAAGGATTGGGATTATGCAGACTTCATAGACTCAAAGTTATTGAGAAGGAAACATTGCCCTAAAACAAACTTTTCTGATCAGACTCTGAACAAGAAGAATGATTTTTTTGGTGTTTCAGCTCCAAATGAAACAACAATTTCAGGAAGTTAAGCGAATTAATTCATCTTCTTAGTGGTGAGTTTCCAGACAAAGTTGAATTATATGTAAAATACTATACATGTAAGAAACTGCCAACCTCACAGTGCAAAGCTTTATGGGATTGATCTATTCAGTGAATCAGATCAAATTCTTGCTGTGCATAATTTACATTGTGAATGCTCAAAAAGAAAGCAATACATGGGATTACTAACAAGAAGTGACCAAATAAACACCACAACTGAGAGAAAAGAGCTCTAACCACTGGTCTTTTTCATGTCCGAGGTATAATAGGAATATTTACTTTTTTTATAAAGTATGTTGAATTCAGTTTTGACAATATGCAAGTGATAAATTTGTCCTGATGTCTGATAGCAGTTCCTATGACGTGTTATTAACAGTTATTAGTAGTCATAGGAGCTGTGCAACTCTCCACCAGGGATTATCTTCCAGATGAGAAAACAAATCAATGAGTTCAAACAACATCAAACCCGCGAGTCTAGATTTTTCTGTGTGACTTAATAAAAAAACTATTTGTCTCACAAGGCATTTTGAAAGCAAGTGTTGTGATCTCAAGTCATCTCTCCAAGGCTACTAAAAGCTGCAGATTATGTGTTAAAGGAAGGGAACTCAACAAAAATGCTTTTATGGCACAGAGAGGGGAAATAATCTTTAGATTTCATCTCTTATCTGATGGTCTGAACTCAATCGACTGTAAAAGGAAGCAGCTCCTGAAGATTCATATAAACATAATGTCACTGAATATAACATTATTGCCAAGGGGAAAAACCGTTTTCAAACGCATTAGTGACTGAAATAGTACATTCATATCAAATATAAAAATTTCCATCTACACAAAATATCCCACACTTACAATAACTAATCAATAGTTATTTTAAGAAAATAGGAGCATTCAAGTTTGTTTTCCATCACTACAGGAAATCATCAATATGACTCAAAATAACACACGGAATTGTATTCGCTTCATATATTCTCATAGATATTTCCTACAAGTACTGCCGACGATGTGTTGCGAATTCACTGAGGACTGAGAAACATGTTGACGACGTCAGTGTCTGAAAATAGCTTTTAAAACCATCGGTTCATGGCCAAAGCAGAGAAGACCAATGACAAAAAAGCAGCTCCAATTATAGTGCTCAATTCAAAAAACATCATTTAAAATCTCCATTAAAAAGTGACTCAAAGGTGAAAAGTAGTTTTTAAAATCCCTTTGTGTGAAAAACTTCCTTTTTCAAGAATTTATTCAATCTTAACATGCTTATTAAACCTCTCCACACGTCTGTCACACATACTTCCCTAATGGTGCTATGATGAAAAATTGTAAAGAAAAGACATGGAACTCTCCACTACAATATTTTAACTTCCTGTTGGTGCCATTTAATTGGGCCCGAGCCCACTGGTCACTGTTGTCCGCAAGTGCCTCATTAGATGCTACAAAACAGCACTTAAAGCCCTTTTTTCCTTCATCTAATCCATACCAGTCGAGGATTTGTGTGTGTCAGGAAAGAGTGCGCGGGGCTTTTTATGAAATAATGTTATAGCTGTGTTTGCTGCAGCACAGCTTGTTAGCGTGGCTCTTATCGACTTGCAGATCTGTATGAGATTCAGCCGGCAGCCTCGAGTCAAGCCATTCCTGACTTATGCATAAAAGTTGAATTGTAATGGGTGCTGTGAGGGTCGGCCTGTTGTCAATAGCCTCATTCCTCCCATAAGTGACACAGCCGTGGCCCCACTGTGCACCGCTCCAGCCAATTAAAACACCCAGCAAGGACTTCCACGGAGCAGCATCACTCAACTCTTATCCAAGTCGCAGGAAACGTGAAAGTGTCTTTCCCCTCTGCCGTTCTGACACCGCTTCTTTTTTTGTGCTGTTTTAGTTAGAAGAAAAACGGTCTGGATATCATAAAAAGCAGGTTTCCGGATCAATGGAGGCCTGTGCAAAATAGGCTCAATCCTCTTTTGTAATGCTAAAGAAAACAATAAAAGAGGATGCTGGTAAAATGAGGGAATTGGGAAAGTGACTTTATTTATCTTCTGAATTCTTCTAGCTCGGCTTCCATTTTTAACAGACCACAAAATCTGTTTCAAGATTAAAACTGCTGGAGAAGAAAAAGTGAATGAAAAAAGTTATTTTACTGATCCACTCGGGGGGATTATTTCTCTGCTAGTTAATGTTAACTACAGATACTCGGAGCAGTTAGCCTGTGAGGCGATTGCCTGTTAAGGACATTAATCAGGATGCTATACTGCAGCAACTCATTGGCAGTAGGATTTGAACCACATGCACTGTTTTGCCTGTTTTGTAGCTTCCTGCAGACTCCACTACCATTGAGATGCATCTCACTCTTAAACTAAAATGGTAATCAATTTGTCAGTATGAATGTTTTCTCTCATTTAAATAAAACTAATTACTGTTGCTACATTAACATGCTGTATCGAGAAATTATGCTAATGCGACCCATCAATACAAACAGAGGAGTGGTGTCGTAACAACACAATGATGATCGCCTTGTCCTTTCGATCTGTTCTCGGCCAATCACACACACTCGTGAACTGTTGCAAGCCGTGCTTTGCAGTGATTGGCTAATAGAGGAAGGAGGAGAGGAGCTTACCTCTTTCGTTTTGGAGTGGTTTGCACTTCAACTTCAGCTGTGAATAACCTCCTGTACTTCACACCAATGCGCAGTGAAAAGGGCTAAGAAAGCACAAACTAATCTCACGACAACATCTCTCAATCTCTATTTTCTCAGAAAGAAAGAGGGAACTATAGTCCGGAGTTGAAGCTTCAAATACAATCTACTGCTTTTTCTGTTCTCTGTGGAAAAACCCAGAAACTCGACAAATACAAATAGTTACTATTGTGATTTCTTCCCTATTTTTTCCTATAAAAACCTCAAAAAAAATAAACAGCACAGAAGTGAATGTTGACTATTACTGTGAGAAACTGTCCTGACAATGCACACTATTACACATTCAAATGTAAACACACAAGATATGGCATGAATGGACGTCATCCAGAGTTCGTGACAATAGAAGACAGAGAGCCGTGGCAGCACAACAATTAGAAATTGTTAGGAACTCGTGAGTCGTGCACTCGTCGACTCATTTTTTTTTTTTAAAGCTGAAGAGATAAGAGAATAGTTCGGGGAGAAAGCAGCAGAAGCACAAAATGTTCTTGCCCGTGTGGTTTCTTATGAATAATATGAGATTACAGCCAAAATAACTCAGCATAACCTCTGGAAACATATCTTAGAAATGCGTTTGACATACTTGCTGTGAGTCCTATTTCAAAGAAAGCAACACATTCATTATGATTCCTGCTCCTAATTGCTGTCTAATTTGTGTGGGACAAATTCTGATAAACATCTATTTAATCTGAATGACACAAAACTATTAAATCAGTTTTTCTCCCAACATTACAGTCCTGTTTATCCTAAAAATGACCATTTATCCATTGGCCTACAAATTTTTGTTGACCAGGGGTTCCTGCCACACTTAGGCTGAGCGAGCTCCAAAATCATCAAGCACAAATATTTTCCCTGCATTGCCAGCAACTGGATGCCAGATAATTGCTTATGCACAGCAACAGCCTGAAAGGCAACAAACTTTGAATTTCTCCAGGGATCAGCAGGATCAGCAGCGCTAATTAAATTGAGGGCATCCACAATGGCTTCATTTATCTGTTTTCCAATGTTTTAATTTTGCTTAAATTATCATCCTCATGCTTAATTAATACTGTACAATTTATTAGAGCTGTCGCTCATAACATTTCATGAACTGAAAGGAAACGGAAAATATATACATTCAGTATTTTAATAGACACAAATACTGACTATGAGGTTTGAGTTTATTATGCATATTTTACTTTTTTTATTTATATAGATGATTTACTAGGATTCTGCTACTCCTTTGAGAGAGGAATTCTGTGTGTGTGTGTGTGTGTGTGTTTGTGTTACAGAAAGTGCATGCTACTGTACTTTAATGTATGCTTGTGAGCCTCCGCATGCACATGTGTGAGTGAGTGTTTGTCTGCAAGCGTCTCAGTGTGAGGTTCCCCTCTGGGCGTCCCCCCTTCCTTCAACATCTCGCTGTTTGATGTCAAGATCTGACACTTGCTGTCTGTCTCTCCCACTTCTCAGCCAAGCGACCAAATCCCAACAGAATCCTGTGAATTATTGCAAGATTTTTTCCCTTTTTTTTTTTTTTTTTTTTTTTTTTTTTAAGAAAAAGGGAATATTTTACTCTTTTTTTTTCTCCTACACAGGCTGCTTGGTGTAATTACCCAAAGGGTTGGTGAATTCTGTCATACTGGAGACGACATGACGGCTAAACTCAGCAGCGAAAAAAAAAAAAAAGAAGAGAGACATTGTTCAAAAGTGATCTGTTCTCTGTATGGGTTCCCCGTGCAGAGCCTCTGCAGGAGCTGCTAGCCAAAAAGTCAGAATATCAGAGCATTTCCAAGCATTTTACCTCAAATGTGAAAGATAAAGTATATTTTTCCACAATTTTAGCACAGACTGAAAAAGCTTGGCTTTTGACAATATATTCATTTTTTTCTAATCAACCAGTTCCATGACTAGATCTCAGTGTATGTAGATCAGTCCAGGAGAAAGTGACGGAGCAGCCTCTACCACGGACGGCTTACAGTCAAGTCGGCCCCATGTCTGCTCCAGAGCGACTCCGCACACTAGAAGATCAGGAGAGGAAAATGTGGTGCGATCTGTCTTCTGTTGTCTTCTAGTGTGTGGTCTCTGAATCGAGGAAGATTTACAAAACCCTGTATTGTGTACCAGCCTTTAGATGTATATGTAAATTATATTCAATTTATATCTGTTAGTTTATGTTATTTAAGTATATCTTAATTATATTATATCTAAATTATATTTAACTGTCAGTTATCTTACATCTGTTATTTAATTGTATCTAACCTAAAGTTATAATTGAATCATATTTCATTTTTCTATGTATGGTTGGGCTTTGTAAATTTATATTTCTTTTCTCTATGCTGCTGGAACACTGCAGTTTCCCCCTATCGGACGAATTAAGGACTTTCAATCAATTAAAATCAATCTAAATTATTCAAATGTTGCTGTGTGATAACATGAGACAAGGCACCAATCAAATTTTATTTGTAAGTGTAAGTAGCATTTCTCATTTGCAAAAGAATTAAATACAATAGCTGCATGACAATAGATATCTGTACTTCCATTTAAAAGCTGCCTTTGAATGATCAGGACTCTATGGCTGTAGCTCTGTCACTTCACATGACTGACTTTGTACCAATATGGTTCCTTCTTTCAGTATGAAGATGTCATTTAGAACTGTCCTGACTGAGGAGTTTGCAACAATGTATCATTTTAAATGACGTCATAATCTAATTTGACCTAGATATGCAAATGAGCCTACATATTTAATCATTAAGCATTTAATGTAAATATTAACATTATTTCACATTATGCACTTTCACTTCAATCATTCTGACGCTGTAGTATGTATAACACAACACACCGTTCAATTCAATTCAATAAGGTTCCTTCTTTCTTTGCACAAACTTCATGTCAGCTCAGGTGGACTTCGCAGGGGGAAAAACCAGGCTGAAAGCAGTGAATTACAGTTCCATAGGCACCAGACAAATTAGCCGGTATTTTTTATTTTTTTATCTTTTTTTTTCAGCGTGCGAAATACAATGTGTGGCGTGATACAAGCCCTGTCGAGTTTGCATGGGGCCGACGTGGCTATGGGCCGACTTGACTGTACCCCATCACGGACTGTGGACAGCGCACGCACCCACGCACACGACACGACAAAACTTCACTTCTTCCTCGTTTGCTACCACTTGCAAAACTACCACCACGATCCCCCCCCCCCCCCCCCACCACCACCACCACCACCACCACCACCACCCCCAACACACACACACACAAAAACAGTTCTGTAGGGCAGCTGAGGGTGCACACTTGACAGTCCTACTCATTCACTTCAGCGCACAAACATTTACAGTTCAGGAGATAAACACTCACCGGGCGCCATCTTGTTTTCTTGTGCCAGTCGGCCAAACAGAGGCGGTCCTACTGCCTCAGTCTTACAGGGGCACTGAGTGGGAAAAAGCCCCCCCTATGTTTATCATTTGTATCTCAAACTTGTTTAATATGGTTTTCTTTTCATTTAAAGGCCACAATTATGTCTTTTGTGAATGTACTACTTTGTTTGCAACGCCCAGTAGGAGGGGCCGAGCAGCCATTACTGCAGAGCTCGGCAGAGTGCAGCAGGGTTCACAGTGTTTGAGTGAGCTGAAAGTGCAGATGCAGGTACTTGATAGAGCAAACTGACTGCGAATGCTGTGTTTATTGGTTGTGATCAAGGAGCAATAGAAGAGCTCAGAAAAAAACCAAAGCCCTCTGTAAATATTGTAAATACTTTCTTTTTGCACTTTTTTTTGTGTCACTGGAGTTTGTGGAGCAGTGAAATAAACACCTTAAACGGTCATCTTCGACCACGCTATATTTGTTGAGACGTTTTGTGGAACGAACCCCATCGCAGAGAAATAAAACGATTTAGGTAACTTTGAATATGACATGGTTCCTGGTGCCTGACAGGTTGGTTTGGGATATTTCTGACCTTGCTGATCTACTAAAGCACAACCATTTCTTGGTTTTTAGAGAATGTTACAAAAAAAAATTTTAAAAAAAATTACGTGTTCTTCTCTTGTCAAAATGGACATAAATCTGGGAGGAATGCTCACAGCACCTTGTCTTGACTCAATCTCAGGCCCCTGAGGTCTCGGCCTTCGGTTCATCTCGGGATAGGTGCTCGTGACAACAACACAACCAGCTGCCTAACTAAATAACATTTTTTGATTCATTATTTGATAAGTTTAATTTGCTTATAAAAAATCTCATTTTGTACCAAATTCAAATGGATTTTGGTGCTAAATCTATTATATTAACTGTGGATTTGACAGATCTGCATTGTGTCTTGAAAACTTTACTAGTTTTTAGTAACAGCAACAGGGCCATGGAAGTCCTATGATCAATGTGGAAGAGTTTTAATTAATAATCGGTTCTGAATGCTCTTTAGATCAAAAGCAACTATTTACTTAGTTTGCATTTCATTAAACTTTTAAAGATTTTAAACCATTTGTCAGTTGCATTCACCATATCACCACAGCTTTCAAAGAAACTGCAGCTGGACCTGCTATTGAGCGGAGTACAGATGGCAGCAGTGGAAGTGAACGACTTGTCCCTGGGACAGATGTGTGTCACAGAGAGGCAGACACGACGCTGAAAGGCTCATGGCCGCCCGGCTCTGGTTATCTCCCCAGTTCTCGAGTGATTCAGACATTCCTCCGTTTCCCATCATTCCTCTTCCTCCCACTGCCTCTCTCTTTCTGTGTGCGATTCAATTTCTTTCTCTCGACATCGATTTACATTCACCTCTCTCTATTTCACAAATATTAGCTTGTATCTCTCCCTCCATCATTAGTGTTTGATGGCTGTGTCAATCCCACCCTCTTTGAGCCTCTCTATCCAACATAATGTCTTCCTCGCTGCACTCCCACGCTCCCTGATTCATTCGCTCTGCGCAGCTTTTTGTCTCGTATGTTCACTCCTGCCATGTGACATTAACTGTACGTCTGAAGGCCTCGTTCCCCCAATTCGCCCCTTCAGCACTGTTCCCACTGACGGAACCCACTGCCGCCCTCCTCCTCTCTCTAACTGGCTCAAACTCTTCTGATTACTGGAGATTGATCGCCGGCGTTTACTCCTGGTAAGGATCTGGGCTGTCACCGGGTCTCCACCGAGACCACAGTCAAAGCCATAAATCTGTCTGTGGACGTTGAACCACAACACATCATGTATGTGTGTGTGTGTGTGTGTGTGTGTGTGTGTGTGTGTGTGTGTGCTGTGAATGGCAGAGATGAATTCGCAGGGCAGGGAGATAGATGGTGTGTGTTCCTTGCGCACTCCCGAGAATCAAACAGCAGGGAGGAACAAAAAAGAATGAAGAATGCTGCCTAAAGTCGGGTCATTTGTAATTTTTCTCTTCCCAAAATGGGCGACTTCAAGGCGAGGGCCTCTGGGCACAGCTTTGGTCTGGGGTTACAAAGTAGCTCACATGTGTCAAAGAAATACTTTCAATTGAAGGTTTAGGACATGCAGTGCTCCAGCCTGAATGAAAAGTAGCTGCCGATTCATATTGTTTAGTTCTTGCAGCTATTCCAGCGTCCCGCAGTTCACTTATCCTTACCCGAACATTAACGCTACCGCACATTGCAGTGTTTCATTCTGCTGCTCCAGATCTACAATCACTATTCTTCTATTAAATGTAGGCAGGGAGCAGGCTGATTTGCCATTCATCAAACCACTGAAGCAAGCTGTAGGGTAGGTTTCTACTGGTGGAGGCACCACCGAGTTTCTGGGAGACAAAGGAGCAGAAACATCTGTTATTTTTTTACTTGACAGGAACGAAGAAGTGCGTTTTAAGGAGGGAAATAACTAAAAACCACTAAACAAGCCAAGATGCAATAATTAACATATTTCATAGTCATATTTTATTCACAAAATCTAATTATTGCATCCTGTGTTATTGTACACTTGACGTATTTTCCCACAGTTTCATGTCCATGTTGACATAAAGAAAATATGAATCCCATGACAATGGGTGTTTCTTGCATTAATTACTTTTGGGTGATAAGAACAGCTTATCCTGCAATTGCACATGTAGATATTTAAATGTCAGTGGCGCAAACAAGAGTATTCAGTAAGCAGGTCTAATTAATGAACAATAAAAATAATAATTTAAAAAGAACTGTCCAATGTGTCTCCACAGACGCAACTGGCCCACAATTAATTACTCAAGAACAAATACACCTGCTGTGGGAAAAAATAAGGAAAGCATACCGACACACACACAAGCAGTGAGCGTGCAAGAAGCAGAGTGCGGCTTCTGACTTTTTCGGGAGCAGGAGACAACAAGTTGACCATATTTAGGACATCTGGAGAGCAGGAGAGGCGGCTCGCGGGGAGAGAGAGACAGAGCAAAGGAGACAGAAGAGAAACGAGGAGAAAAATATGTCTCTCCGTCCATCGTGTCGAGCAAAGAAATGATGAGCACACAGAGAGAGAGCGAGCTGGAGTGAAGCTGTACCCTGTGGTTAGGGCTTTGCAGCGAACAGAGAGAGGCAGAGGGAGGATCCGCGGTGCACATATACAGCCTTTCACATTTCCACAGGGCACGGCCGAAGCCGTCTGATTCCAGCATCCCCTGCATGGGAGCATGACCTATTTCAAAACAATACTTCCCCGGCTGATGATGGTCAGGAAATACCTCCTCCTCCGAGTTTTCTCTCACATTCCTAATCTGTATCTCACAGTCATTGTATTTTTTTTTTTCTTTTCTTTTTCTCTCCCTTTCTGCTCACTATGAGTCAGAGCCACGTTGAGCATTCAAAGGAGTGTGAGGGACAGGATGTGAGCAATGGGGAGGAACGAAATGACAGGCTTAAGACGGAGGGGAATGTCAGAAATACAAGGGTGGCTTCAGAGGAAAGGTGGCGAAACAAATGTATGAGCACGAGAAAAGATAATAGGAAGCGAATAGGACAGAATGGAATGCATTGTCATTGTTTCAAAGAAATAACTGCAAAAGGAACAGGGAGAATAAAAAAGAAAATGAACTATATACAAGAATAAATAAAGAGCACGAGGTAGTACTGGGGGTTATTGCGCCTTAAATCTTGTGCAGAGAGGTGTGGTGGTGGCTGCCTGGGGTGGAAAGTGCAGTTTGTTTGATGAAGTTGAGTCTGTGTCTCCTTCCAGAGGGAAGCAGGGACAACAGGTGACGGACAGGTTGGGTGGGGTCATTTAGAAATACAGCTGGCTTTCTTTTCTGATTTTCAGAGTCTGTCTCTGAGGCGAGGAAGTCGTCTCATCATGATGCACTGCAGGAAGGTGAGGTGAGTAAAAAATGGATGTGGCGTCATTCACAGTCAATTAAATGAGGTTCAATATAACCAAGAGATAGTGAAAAAAAAAACATGGTAGTAAAACCTGAGCTGTGTTAATAACAAAATAGGAATTTTTCACAAGATGCTAAAGACAGTGATGGTTCTAAAAACAGAGTAAACTCCAAACATCAGCAGTCATCCTGCTCCATTTACCGTGTATTCACTGCAGGAGAACTTCCTTGTTGAAATCAGAACGAAGGAAGACATACTTTATTAATCCCTTTGGGGAAATTCCTTTTTCCACATCTACTCATCCTGTTTCTAGGATGCAGTCGGCGGCCACATAACAGCACTTCAGGGAGCTGACGGGGGTCAAGGGTCTTTTTCAGGGAGCCAAAGTGGTGAACTGGGAATCAAACCTGCAAACTCCCAACCCACAATCCACTTCTCCAACCTTGAGGTCACCTCAGCAGTGCTTTTGCATTTCCCTTATTTCCCTTATTTCCCTTGAAAGGTTTTTTCCATCATAATGTACGGTTATACAGGTAAATACAGTATATGTCCAGATAATTATATTGGCAATAAACCGTTTTTTAAACTGTGTGATGCATTTTGAAGTATATGCTGTGTTAAACTGTATCGTCAACACTTCAGATTTTTACTGAGCGATATTGCTAATTTCATAGATTTAGCAACTATCCTTAACTGCCAATCATTCCTGAATCTTGAAAAGTTCTTTTGGCAAATTACTGAAAAGATTCTTTAGATAGAAAATATATATTGCAACCACAATATTAGAAGTTGTAAGATTTAGACATCTTGCACTGTCAGGAAGTGAGGCTACAAACCCTCTCTGGGAGGAAATCCCACCGGATTTATTCATTTCTTTATTTATTTTGTTTTACTGGCGTTACAGCTACCCTTCTGTGTGCATCTTCAGCATCTTTAGTTTGTAGCTCTGCGTTGTGCTGTCAGCGCCGACCACAAACTGAAATGTGCTGTGTCCGGCGCCGAGGTACTGAAGAAATAGTTCGGAGAGAGACTTCCATACATGGAGGTCGATCTATGCCCTGGAACTTACACCAGCATTCAAACTCAATGTTCACTTTTGTTTGAAAAAAATAAAAACTGGATCCTCTGCTCTTATTCCTGAACTACATCAGAAACTGACGACTGAGCTATCCCCATGACAACTAAGTCACTGACTCTGGCTGTGAAATATGGTTGAAAAGTCCACGATGACACTTGCAACTGGACCTTGAGTTTGAGATCTCCTTTTGTCGATGCTCCAGTTCGCAGCGCTGTGACTGGAAGCAGTCAGGGACGCGTGGAGGAGCCTCGCTGAATAGGGCCTATAATACAAGCCATCTCACACAACAGGCCTTTAAAAAGCAAGTCAGCAAGTTACAGTTTCACTGCAGGGCTTCATCGGCCACTGCTGTGAGCTTTTAAAACGGCTCGGAGTATCACATATCAGCATTTTAGCACGGGTGCAACAATGTATTCTCTCTAAACTCTAATATTGAGGGGTGATTAGAAAGAGTGTTTTAAGAGAAAGTGAATCATAATGTGCGTCATGCTGTCGTCAAACTTTTAGCAAGCCTGGACTGTAAGCGCGGCAGCAAATGCTGCTCGCATTCCTCTGCTACGAAGCCCGCGCCCTTGGTGGCGCTCCCCTCATTAAAGCCCCATCAAGCCGGTCACATCATTACCTGTTTACTCCGTTCACTCCTCCCTCTCTCCCCCTCCCTCTCGTCTGCTCCCTCTCTGTTCGCCGGCCAGCTGCCAGGCACTCCAGAGGATATTCCAATTAGCAACAACATACAGAGACACGTAAATGTGCACTGGTGGATTTTCCAATTAAATGCGACACAACAGAGAAACACACACACACACACACACACACACACTCAAAACGTGGCTGCTGGACACTGTGAATAGCTATGCAAACATGGCGTGGATGCTGATCAGCCCATCCAGGAGAACAGGACACTTCATCTTGTCGGATTGCATTTGCTCGCGCACGCACGCACACACACACACACACACACACACACACACACACATACACACACAGACACACACAAATAAACCCTCATCGAGTCACGAAAACACACACCGATGGCTTCTGCATCCACAACATTATCAGTTGATGTCTTTTAGAGAGAGTAGTAGGAAACATACTTGTGTTAGGCCGCTCCTGGATAAAGAACATTTCCATTTAGAAGAAAAAAAGAAGAAGAATTCAAAAGAACTTCTTCAATAACTGTTCCAAAACTCTCAGAATTTATGTGGGAGAAAGAAAAAAATCGAGCAAGCATAGGGAAAACACTGAAACATCTAGCCAGAGTATGATTTCCCTGATGTGTGATTAGACAGGATCGCTTTGATGTCAGCTTTTTGCCATGCGACAGAGCCTGGCAACCCGCCTTGAAAGAAAAATGGGCTGAGATGCGGAGAAAGGGAGGAATGAAAATTGCTTGAGTGACGCTCCAAAATGGGAAAGGATTAGAAAAATCGGCTCATTTTTATTGAAGGAAAAGGTTGGTGTGGTTCTGAACGTCGGGCGAAAACATGGCTGTGCTGGTGTTAATGTGGAAGGAAATCAAAGTGTGTGACAGAATAATGGCATCTGGAAGCTTGTGTTGATGTCTATCTCAAGGACACAATGACACTCTTAAAGAGCATTTAGTTTTTTTCTTCAGGCTGAAAAATCATTCCTCATCGTCGTATTTGTCATCTTTACGCACATGCATATGCAACCACTTGAGATCAGCAAAGCAGATGAACGCCCTCACCGCCGTGGCTTCATCCCGGTTTATCTCTTAGTTATCTAACTATACCTCACGGAAAGATAAATGTGTGTGATGCATACAGGGAAGCTGCAGTAAAAAGACCTGCCGCGATTCCCAGCGAGTCTATAAAGTGTTTTAATGTTGAAATCAGAATAGACACACTATCGAGAAATGGAATCAATACACCACCACTGCTTCGGCTCACTATGCACATGCTTTTATGAATCAGATTAGTTATAGGAACGTGTGTATGTGTCTGCACCTCTGTTACTCCCCGTTTCTAAACTGATAAGCTGAAAAGACTATTTCTCTGAGGCCGCCGCACTATCGCTCAATCACTGACACACCTGATTGTTGTTTCAGTGCGGCGGTTTGCTATTTCTCTTTGCTTATGGCCCATAAAGATCATCTGAGAGTTTCTGGTGACCCTTCATCACGGTTATAGCCTCCGTACAATGAGCACTTGTAGCGAAAATGGCATCTTTACTTTTTAGATTGTTTTGCTTGAGGGACGTTCAGGTATGTAACATTTAAAAAATAATCATAAATTAAAAAAAAAAAAAAACCTTCTAGAAATTTTTTTTTTCTTCATTTTTTATTTGTTATGTGAGCCCTGTTCATTTGAAGCATTTTTAATGGAATTTCCTGTAGAGACACACGTCTCACAGTATGTTTCAAGGTGATGCACGGCAAATAGTTTCAGGGACGTTAGAGAGAATTAGTAATTATTTACAGGAAATAACTATTTCACTGAAAAGTAATGAAGCTACTTCATGAATTACTGGATATAAAAGAGTCACAAATGACTTCAGGCGCGCGGGAAGGTGTTTTAAGTAGAGCGGGCTGGCAAGTGAATGAATGAAGGAGTGACGTCATCGCATTTTTTTCCCTGCTGTATAGCGCATCGCCACTCACGCTACTGGCTGGAAGCCATATGATACACACAAATAAACATTAGGAAGTTCTAACAAATTCACATTTTACTAAATTTTTTCTCCATTAGGAGGTAGGCAGCAGTTCGCCATTTGACAAGAAAAGACGAGCACAAAAACACTTCCACAGCAGTAAATCGCTGCCATTTTAAGCGCTGTCCATGGTGCTGAAGATGCCTGACTTAGAATGACTTAGAAGAATAGTGTGTTAATTTTAAACGTTACGTTCATATTCTATGTTAATTTAATTGTGTTGCTGTGTGAATGTGCACCTGGACTCAGAATCAAAACCTTTTTGCCATGAGGCTACAAGAGATATGATAACATTAGATGAGGTATCAGCATTTAAACCTGTATTTTATAGGTAAATTAAATGTATGAAAAAAGTTTTATTTTCTGCTGAAGGTAGGTTAAATGAAGTATTACGTCCATCAGATATTTTCCCTCTGATATCATAAAACAATGTCAGAAAACTCAGGGAGTTAAACGGAAAGACCCTCCAGCAACACTCTTGACTGTGTTGATGTACGACTACAGCAAACTGTAACCAGCCCACTTAAACCTTAGTAATTGCACGATGCATCGCTTGTCGAAGAACGTCGATCAATAAACATTACTGCAAAAAATAGAAATGTTTGTACAAACAACCTAAAATATGTCATGAAATGCAACACTCAGGATGAAATCAAACATAAAGCGTGGCTGCTTGGACACGCCTGATCAGATACATTTGATTTCTGTAATGCAACTGTCAGAAAATTACACTCAGTTATGGGAATGAGCCCAACAGCTCAACCTTCTAAAAGCCCGGACCGTGGAATGGATCCAGTCATTCAGCCAGGCTTAAATCCTCAAGTACTCATAGAAGGATTGTCAGAAGATTTGGCGCTCGATGCCACATAGCTTCAGTTGGAAAAGTCCTCCATCCTTCAATCTCAACCTATTCAGTCCCACTTTCGACCAAAATTGGCAAAGAAAATGTTGGAAAATGCACAAAGAAAAACACACATCTACTCACCCTTTCTGCAGACTGCGAAGTGCCGAAAAATATGGGTATGAAGGCCAACCAGATGATGCAGGTGGTGTACATGGTAAATCCGATGGGCTTCGCCTCGTTGAAGGTTTCGGGGACGCCTCGCGTCTTGATGGCGTAAACTGTGCAGGTGACCATGAGCAGGATGGAGTAGCCCAGGGAGCAGATGAGCGACAGGTCCGAGATGTCACACTTGAGGACCCCACGAGCCGCCATGGGGTCCTGGGTCCGCTGCTCGCCGTAGTCCACCACGGCGTGGGGAGGGTCCACGGCGAACCAGACAAAGACCCCCAGGAGCTGAACCGAGATGAGGGAGAAGGTGATGACGAGCTGGGAGGCGGGAGAGATGAACCTGTGGTGAAGAGGACAACTCACTTCAATGTCATTATCCACAAAATCATTTTGAAAACGAAGCATTTTTAATAACTTTAGGTCCAGCACTCAACAAAAGGAATATATTAGAATTTGAAAACAGTGTTATCTAAATGAGGCCTCAATATCCAAAAATACAAACTGCGTTTTAATTCCGGTCCTTCTAAGGAAACAACCTGTTCCTTTAAACATTTAAAATCCAGATCCTGACAACCTGCAGGAACAAAACATACTGGCACATGAAAAAAGAAAACAAAGGTTTCCTGTGAGTGTTTCCTTGAGCTGAATAGAGCTGAAGGAAAACAGCTGAGCCTTCTGGGTAGCAGGGACGTGAACCTGAGCAACTTGAGCACTATTAAATTCAAAATTACCATTGGAGCCACTTGGTTGACTCTCCCAGAGTCACGCTCACTGAGTGCAAACAGTACAATAGGTGAGCGTGAGTTCATGACTCTCATAAATAATGCATGGAAATAAATGATAAGTAATGATTCCAAGTAGTGTAATAAGGGGGAAGCGGAGGTTAAGTCTGGGGAAAACACATAATTGAGTGCACTCACTCACAGCAACATTTGGCGCCACTAAAACCATCCAAATCTCCATATTGAACACATAAGCAGAGAAGTGACGAATGTTTTAATTTTCCGTTTTACCTGGGTGCCGTCACGGACTTCTTCCCTTGCTCGAAGATGCGGTGTATCCTGTTGGTCTTGGTGAGCAGCGCGGCGTAGCTGAAGCACATCCCCAAGCCCAGGAAGATCCTCCGGAACGAGCACACGCCCACGTCCGGCGTGGCGATCATCAGGAAGGTGATGGCGTAGCACAGGAAGATCCCCGTCAGCAGCACGTAGCTCATCTCGCGGCCCGACGCCCGCACGATGGGCGTGTCGTTGTACCGGACGAACGTGACGATGACGAAGGAGGTGGCGATGATGCCGAGCATGGAGATGAAGACGGGGAACACGGCCCAGGGCGAGTGCCACTCCAGCTTGATGATCGGGATGGGAACGCAGCCGGTGCGGTTGCTGTCGGGCCGCATCTCGTACGGACACAGCTCACAGGTGAACTCTGACGCCTGGAAACGGAGAGACGTGTTTTTATTTTATCCTATTAAACATACAAGTACTGTAAATCTGGCGAGTTAAACGCCTTGTTAAAAAGAACATTTTACCTATTTCTGTACACTTGCTCAAGAATCAAATACTTGTTTTTGCCATGTTTTCATACTAGTTCCATTCAAATAAAGTCTCCAATCTACAGTCAGGCGTCAACACATTATTGATTCCACGGTGAACGCGTGTATCTGTAAAATGAGTATCGACTCCTCGCTCTGACAAGCTTCAGCCGCCGCCGCCGTTATGACTGCTATTTTCTTTTGCCTTTATTGCTTGGTGTGCAGGGGGAACTCTCTGCCTATATACTTGCTCGCTTGCGGATTTCTCTAACTTAATAAGAAGGATGATGGGCTGCCAAATTGCTCCCGCCGATGATATAATTAACAATGGGGATGTATCTTTATAATGCATGATGAGACCTTTTCCCTCACCTCAAATTAGACACAACTCCGTCTGTTTTAATGGCATCTGTGGGGTTCTTTCTGCATGCATAAATATAAAAAAGGGCCACCTAAGTGGATCGCCTTTTTTGATAACTTCACTTGAGTTGAAAAAAAGAAGGGAAAAAAAAACTGCTGTGGAGGAGGAATATTGAAAAAAGATGCCTGGATTTCTTTTTCTTTTCTGAAAATGTCAAAGTCAAATCAGTGAAAAAGTTCTGGCTCAGGTTCATTAATACTGCCCTCCAATATTATGGGGTTCATTATAAGGCAGGTGTACAAAGTTCAACCGGTGTTTGACATTTGGGTTAAAGTGAAAAGGTTAAAACAACCGTCGACATCAGCTTCATCCAAATTAGTGTTGCTGTGGTGGAGTCAGCGGCAGCTAACATCGGCCAAAGGTTATGAGACGGATTGGGAAGTTTCTGCGCTCAGTCACATGAGTTAATGTAGAATATTTAACCAAAAAGTGTAGATAAGTTCCTTCAATTGTAAGGAATCGTCAGAATTTTTAAATTATACGAATGTTTAAGATAGTTCTTCCTCAGAGATGTACCTGGTAGTGGTATCCCTCACAGCGCTCGCAGTGCCAGCAGCACGGCACGCCTTTCACCACCTTCTTCCTTTCCCCCGTGCGGCACGGGACGCTGCATACGGAGGCCGGCAGGGACGGATCGCCTGTCCTCCAACGCATGGCTTCCACCTGAGAGGAGAGGGTTACGCCAGTGATTATTTACCATTTCCAACAGCTGAATAACACCTCCTGTATATGATCCAGCGCAGAGATTGGCAGCCATCTGTTCAAGCTGACATTACTGTGTGTTAACAGTCCTTTACCACTTGGATTTCCCTGTACCTGCAGAAAGTGTGTCTGCAGGGCTTCTTGGAGAGCAATTAGCACAAGCAGATCCTCTGATCGCTTTCCTGAGTGCTGCCAGGCACAAAACTAACACCAGCTAGTCTGGAAGCCAGCAATCAGACCATAATCAGATCTGGCACAAATAGGCCATCTGTATTTCCTTCTGTGTGCACGCGTGAGTGTGTGTGTGTGTGTGTGTGTGTGTATGCATATGTTCGTCCATGTGTGCATTTTGTTTGTTTGTGCTTGCGTCGCACTGGCATCACTATGAATCCCAGAGCCTTCCGTACGTCTGGCTT
Organism: Salarias fasciatus; assembly: GCF_902148845.1. Lineage (NCBI taxonomy): Eukaryota > Metazoa > Chordata > Actinopteri > Blenniiformes > Blenniidae > Salarias > Salarias fasciatus. The sequence continues at coordinate 11,061,573 of NC_043761.1, read as the reverse complement.
GTGTGAGTTTGCATGAGTGCGTTGTAATTTGAGGTGATGTGAGCGAGTGTTTGTAATAAAGTCTGTCATTATATCGAGCCCCAAAGGTTCACTCATTGCTGGCAGTGCCGGGGAAAGAAAAAAAAAAAATGGAGCAATACGGCTTTAAACAGGCAAAGAAGCAGCAGCCCTACAAAACTAGTTGAAGGAAGAAGTCATGTGGGACACACAAAGTGAACTTCACTCCGTCAGTGACACACATAGGAACACACACCAAGTTGAAACACCAACATCGGGTCCGTTCGCAGCGTTTTGTGCTGCACGTAAATCTCAAAGTAGATAATTTGAAGCAATTTATCCTGGCTGCCGCATTCTTTCCTTTGTTTATTGAACGCTTTTAGCTCATTATTTATTCATGGCTTCACCTTAATCCACACAAAAGCAGGTTTCGCACCTTGTTTTGTAAGGAAAAAGCGAATAAATTATGCACAATCCAAAACAACAAAGGCCCAGTCATGAACCTCTCTTTCATTAATTACTAATGTGACATAATAGCAGGTATAATAGGTTCCCGCTTAAACTTCAAGGGGTTCAAACGCGGTGCGCATCAACAAGCGTTGATCACAGGACTCACCAGTTTAACACACTCTCCTCGTCCTGCTCGGAGCTGCCATGTCTTTGTACGGATAACACTGCTGACTGATCACAACCACTTCAACCTGCAGCCGGCACAATGGCGTCCTTTGCTCCTTCAAGCTTAACTGGTTTGTTAAAAAGGCTTAAATGCATCTATTAATTTGTCAACTGTCAAAAAGGCCCGATGGTGTCTGAACGGCGAGGTGGCTGTCTCCTTCTCCTTCTGTCTCTCAGCCAAGCAGGCCGTCCATCAGCCAGCAAGCAGTTTGTGTCTATTAGTCTTCTCATCTGTCATCCGGCCTTTCTAATGAAGTCCTGGGCGGATTTACAACTACAAGCCCTCCTGTGCGTTTAATGAGTTCATGTGCAGGCGTGTGTGTGTGTGTGTGGAAGTGAGTGACTGAGACAGAATGAGAACATTTAGAAATGTTAAATTGTTACATTAAACTCAAGAGGAGCATATAGGACATCCACAAAAATACTCAACTCCGAACGATCTTGAGCTAATCTGGCGATCTTATGCCAGTCTGACCCAGTTTCCTGTTCTGCTGATCATTTCCAGCTCAGTTTGGGGCGGCCCTGTTTCCTGAGTGTGAGTTTTCCAATAATATAAAGCTTATTGCAACGAAACATCGTTTCATGTCCTTCTTTTTCACGTCATGTTCTGTAGGTGTGTGCCCACATGGTCTCTGAACAGATCATTAAAAATGCTCATTTCCGTTTTATTTTTGCTCCTGAATAAGAACAATAACTCAAACAAATCTGTGCCGATAACAAGGGATTTGAAATTCATGGCAGCTGCACAAAGTCATGGTGAGCTTTCATTCTTCTGAGGTATCCGAACCATAAAGTATCAGAAACTTCAATAAAATCACTCATCACATCAGAATATATTGCTGTAAAAGCATATTTTTCATTATGACACAGAAGCCACTGACTGGAATCATAAGAAAGGTCAACCTGCTGCCGGATTACAACAGAGATGCAAGACTAAAGGTTTCCATTTTCCCTTGAAAGCCTTGAGTGAATGAGGCCTTCCAGTCAGTTTAGCGACAGCCAATAAGCCACGTTCCTCACTGATGAGTTGGAAACACCGGATTAGCCTCCTCTTCTTACCTCTGCTTTATCCTGACTGCAGGCAACTTCTGGAGGTAAGTAATTGTGTGCATTTGGGTGGGAGGTCAAAATAAAGGGAATCAGTGTAGTCAGTTCACTTTGCACAGAGGAGTTTTTTGTTTATTTATTTCTTTTTAATTTTGACTCCAGGCAGTGAGTGATTTTGTTTTGGAGCGAGCTGCCAGATAAGCTCAGTAATGGTTTTATTATTTCCATTGATTCAAGCAATAACTGTCCCTCCTAATCAGCTTTTTGCTGATTATCTTTACATTTGCTATTCGTTGAGTAGAATGAAGGCTTTGTTTTTAATCGCAGCTCTGCTCCTTCCTGTCGTCCTGGTTAGAAACAGTGTTTCTGTGATCATGCCATCTGGACAGGAGTGTACGTTTGTATTTTCCTTACTTTCAGGTCTAATTTATTGGTCCAGGACCCGATGACTCTGTACTCAGCGATGGACCTGTTGGTGATCTGGTACTGGAAGATGTCGTATCTTCCCGGGGCGTCTCCGTTCTCATTGAAAACCACCGGCGTGCCGGCGCTTCCTGCAACGAACAGAAGGAAACAGACATTAGCAAGTGCAGTAAGACATTGCACTGAAATTGTTCTGGATACCGGATCGCAGCTTTTTCTCACAAAAAGTGAAGCGCAAATGAAGCAACGCGTATTGCACTGATAGAAAATCACGATTCTACAACGTACAGTTGATGTTTTGCCTGCATTTAAAGAAGTGGCATTTTCTCAGGCAGCAGGTTTATGAGCTGTGATTGCAGAAGTGTCGCCCCACTTTAGTTCTCAGTCTGCGTTTGTGCGCAGCACAGTGCCGTGATTGAATACGCACACGCATGGGTAAGTTTACGTGGCCTCTGCGATTTGGTTTTCTCATCGCCAATAAGGCTCAACACAAACCTTTTATCCTTTTCCCTCGCTGTTCCCTTTATGTATGGATACAATCGAATCAAACTGCTGAATCTGGATTAGTATAAAGGAAATCCAATTACTGTGTTCATGCGGCGAAAGCACTGCATAATGGAAATTCCACCTGTGTACAATAAGTCATTGATATGGCGGGATGATTTCAGGGATGATGAGGATGTATAAAACACAGACGGAGAAGTGAGTATCCAATCGAAAACGGAGAGGGTAAAGGTGAAGACGGGGAAAGCAATTGCGGCCAAACAGAAAATATCAAAAGAATGAAGTATTCAGCAAAAAAAAAAAAAAAAAACAGAAATCGGTTTGAGATAAAAATAGAAATGAAAAGAGAGACAGATAAAAAATAGTGGGCAGATGGCAATTTCACAATATGACAAAAAGAAAGTAATCACATGTACAGGAGTGGGGAAAAGAAGATGAAAAGAAAAAGAATGCACGCACAATGGTGGGGAGAGAGAGAGCAAGCAACAATGAGCAGAGACACTATTAAGACGGTAAGAAAGATAAATGAAGGAAGAGCGGATCAATACAGAGACAAGAGCAGACATCTCAACTCCTCATTGACGCTGCAATTTTTGAATAAAGTCCATTTTAGAGAGAAATAACAGAGAACTAGCGCCAATTCAATGAGCACAAAGACATTGAAACAAACTCACTGACATCCACATTACTGTAAATGTACTATAAACACAGTAAGGACGAGAGGAAAAATCCTTATTCTTGATTTTACACCATCAATATAGATTAACAAGTGGTTAACAAGTAAAAAGTAAAAAAAAAACTTTTTGATTCAATGTTTCATCTATTATCTGAGTTTCTTGTTTCACTCTCACAGCAGTCAGAGGATTGCAGAGTCACTAAGAAACGCAGCAATTAAAACTGCTTTCGGAGCCCTGGCAGGTACTTTTTTCTACATTTTTACCGTGCAGTGTGAAAGCAGTCTGTTTTTACCGGGGAGTCGGAAATGATTATTCAATCTGGATTCGGCGGTTGTGCCATTTATTGGCAATTTCTGAGCAAGGCGGGTAAAGGCTGCGCCTCTTTTTTTTTTTTTTTTTTTTTTTTAAAGGCAGCGTAAATTACTGCAAACGCACATACAATAGACAGGACAGGTGCTGGCATTATCAAGCCAATGCGTTTGGGAGGGGGGCAGGTTGGAAAAGCCCTGAGCGGCTGCGATTAACATTTTGCTTTAAAAGATGCCAGGGCAGGATTAGCAGCCGTATGGATTTTCAGTTGAGGCTTGTTTGGTTTGTTCAACATAAAATTTACTGAAAACTTTTGGTTTGGGGATAGTTTTATGAAGGATTTTTTTTATAAAAATAGACCCAATCTAAACAAGAAAAAGTGATTGTACTAAAACTTATTGTATTCTGTTTTCAGAGGTATTCATTTATCTTTCATTCACTGACGTTTGGTCTTGAAATCACATTCTGTTCTTTGAACAAACATCAGCGGGGCGTATTTCCGCTGATAACTTTGGTGCCTATTATTCCTTATCCGGCCTGACTTGTGACGATAATGTCATTCAGAAGCCAATTTCGAGATGAATGACAGAAAAAAAAAAAAAGCTGACAAGTTCCACAAAGACACCTACAATGCTGAAAGGCCACCAGGACAACGCAGGGTAACATGAGGCGGCAATAAGTCACTTTGATTCACAGAATTAAGGATAAAATCTCAGAGCTTAGTAGCTCGGAGAGGTTCGGGGCTCACGTAAGGCCAATTGAGAGTTTAGATGGTACACAGAGAGGAAGTCTGTGTGTTCCGAGGCACGGGTTGAATGTTTTTCCGGGCTCTTCTTAACTCCAAAGGCTTTCTCCTGCCATCCAAACGACTTAGCCTCCACTGAAGTGTCCTCGAGCAAGATGCCGTTTCCACCGCTCGCCAGAGGCAATGCTCTGCAGCTTCCCCGCAGAGTCGCGGCCCTTTTCCCTCTGGGCGTTCGCAACAGGATGTCGCAAATCCCACAACTTTCCTGAAGACTTGTGAAGAGAAGCTCACAGGTCGCGAACCTTTGTTCCGTAATTACAAAATAATATCAAATGTCGGATGAAAGGCGATGCGAAGTGAAATTTGGCTGAAAAAGATACGTATGCAAAACTGGGGTGAAATAAGAGTGAATCGCGAATATAGGCAAACGGGAAAAGAAGATGAAGAATTAATTTGCGTTTCCAGTTCAAATGGATTCGACGTCAGTCACAGCCGAGAGAAATGAAAGCGAGATAAGAAGGGAGCAAGACGCAGCAACTCTTAGACAGCTTAACGGTCAAAGAAAGGGAGATAAAGGCGAGAAGGGGGGGGGGGGGAATAATGACAGAGGAAGACAAAAGTGAAATAAGAGAAAGCGGGGCAGCAGGAATGCATCAAAACCTGTCCGTCTGACACTGAGATGCAGAGGCACACGGGTCGACTTGAAAGCAAAGGAAGATAGGGAAATGAGGGAGAACAAGAGAGAGAATGTCTGAATATTACATAGCAAGGCAGCTCAAAGGACTCCGAGCTTTCTTGGTGTGGCAGAACAGGGGAAGAATGAAACACTTGGGGGGAGGGGGGGGGGGGAGAAGAGGAAAGGACAGAAAAGCAGAATTTGTGAAAATATCAATTAGCGCAGTTTTCAAAACTCTCCTCGGCCGACAGAGACGGAGCTGATGGAAGATGTGTGCAGATTGCGAGGAAAAAGAAACGTTGGAGAATATCAGGCTGTTCCAAACTCTGAGGATGAATAGCTTCATACCAAAGTTTTTCACAGTGTTTGTACCGGAGACTAAATGTTTATGACGGGGAGATAGAAAATGACACCGCAGCAAGCATTAATAAATCATGGATCATGTGATGTGTGTTGTGTGTATGTGTGTGTGTGTGTGTGTGTGTTTTCGCCGACAGGCTTCCATCTGTGTGCCATGCATCCACAGCACTAATAGGAGAGAGAGAGAGACACACAGACAGGCAGTGGAAGAAACACAAAAAGAGAATCTGAAATGACAGAAGAAAAGTAATAATTAAGCCCCCACTTATCTCACCCCCACAAAAAAAGAAAAAAAAAAATCCCCGTTGTTTCGATAAGAGGAGGTAACAGTGAGCAGCTGGTCGACTCCAGTCCTTTTTGTTCGTTTCTGCTCTTCTCGCCCCCTCTCTGCCTTGTTTTTTTTTTTTTTCCTTTACTTTTTGGCAGTCTTTTTCAACCCAGTTTTCACCGCTCGCTATAAAAACGATCCTCGTGGCCAACCCCCCCCCCCTCCCCCGTCCTTCCAGCAACAGCTGCTTCTCCTTCCTCTGCTCTCTCGTTCAAAGCGTATTTTTGCCTCTCTATACCCTGAGCTCAAGCTCTTTACCTCCGAGCTCTGCTTCACCCCGCTGCTCTCTATCTTAAAAACGACTCATTTTTCAGCCCTCTTCCTCCTCCTCGTGCGTTTCCTGAGCACTCTAACCTCGATCCGTCCCTCGATCTATCCATTACTTCCCCTCAAAAAAAAAAAAAGAAAAAAAGAAAATCATCTCTCCTCTTAGTCGTTCATCATTTTACCTCATCTGAAGAGAAGAAAAGAGACAGAGATAGTATGAAGAAATATAAGAAATCTAAATGCTTGAAGATTCGGAGATGGAAACAAAGCACGAGAGGGCTGTCCAGTAAAACGGCGTTCCAAACAGCAGCTAAAGTCGCAGAGGTAAGCTTTGCAAGGCATCCTCCAGTAATTACACAAAACTAATTTCGGGAGCTAAAATTTGTGTCACGATCTGCATTCACTGCAGTCCCGGAGAAAATGGGGAGGAGAGTGGAGTGCGAGTAAAGCGGGGAAAACACAGAGAGAGGGCCATATTAAGTTGATCAAAAGAGACAAAACAGCCCGACCGGGAGGGAGGAAGAGAGGGGGGGGGGGCAGAAATACAATTTAGAGAAAATGAAAGCCAGCGAGAACAAAAAGTAAAGAAAACAAGAAACAAGGAGTTATATTACCAAATACGGCAACAGAAGAGGCCCCGGTCGCACTGATAACGCTGGTTATATGTTTCACATAACTCATGAGATAAAGTCGCGTTAGCTCAAGTTAAAGGATATTTTAGACGTATATGACTGGTCGTGTGTCTAAGCTTCGTCTTCGCTCCACATATTGACTGAACTGTGAACAAGAAGAGACGAAATCCGCAAATCTTTCAGTGTATGAAGAAATATTAGACAGCTAAACAAACAAATGCAATTGTGCTTCTTCACAGCTCATTATTTTATCATCAAAAGTAGGAAAAATAATCTCTTTACGTTCCGACCAAACACACATATTAAACGATGCAGGCAATGATACTGGACGACCCGAGGCAGATGATGCAACATCTGTTGAGCCCGGCCATAAACCGGACCTCCATTAAACTCCAAACCATTTCTTCCAAGCAACCATGTCATCATGTTGTCCAACAGCCGAAATGGAGGGCATGAGCGAAGTGGGCGAGTACATCAACATGTATGAAGACCAGACTGACGTGCTGAAGGCTCATTTCTCATTTTCTGCACTTTAGAAGGTTCTGAGTCGGGTTTCTGAAGTCTGCAGCCAATGCAGTTTCCTGAAAAGGAAAAATTTGAAGTTGAATTTGATTGAATTTTACAGCCATCAGAGTCAAACTTATCCTCTACTCTTTAGGTTTTCTTAGAATCCACAACTAAACGTAGGATTTACATAAGTTTCGCTCATAGGCTCCATTTTCAAGTGAAAATGGAAAACTTTTATTTCATTCTGAGGGTTGGTTTGCAGGACAACGGTGCTCAAAGTGACTAAGAACATACGTTTTTGAAATATGAAAGTCTGACATGATCTCCTGCAAACCTTGGTTGTAAAACGTAGTTACTTAAGTGCCTGTTGTCTTTCAATTCATCTCAATCTGACGTGGCCATTCTCTTCTGACACCAATACGGCATTTTGGCTCACAGAACTGCAGCTCACGGGATATTTTTCTGTCCATTGGACCACTTTGCTGTAAACTCTATGGATGGTTGTGCACGAAAACCCCCGGCAGATCAGCAGTTTCTGAAACACTCCTCCATTACGGCGAAGAACTTCATCATATCAGTCTGTCACCGCCTCGCCGGGGCTGACACTGACAGTATTTGACATACAGCTAAATGCAGAGCTCAGCGGTGCCGGAGCCACCAGTTAATGTGAAGTGCTTCACATGGCGTGCGCGCTGCGTGAGAGCACCCCCGACTGCAGACGAGCCCAAACCACCTGGACTCCACTGAAATAATGTCAATAATCTGCTGCCGACTCCCTGCTGTGTGTGAGTGGGCAGCAGGGAGTAAGTAGAACATTATGTGTGAATTAGGGAGTTTTATATATATATATATATATATATGTATATATATATATATATATATATATATATATATATATATATATATATATATATATATATATATATACATACCAAAAAATCCCAGAATCCCTGAACCTTCTCCCATCTTAATGTCATGTTAACTCAATTAACTGATAATCTGTCTCAAACCTGATAATTAGAATGAACACAGCCAGATTGCATAAGTATCCACCGTCTCATTATCACACTTGTAATCAATTAATTGCCTGGTTGTGATCTTAAAGGTTGAATTGTAAGCTAGAAAAGCGTCTGAGCAGCAGCTCTGCAGGTGGAGCTCTCATTACAGGCTGTTTGTGACTCCAGGTGCTCACGTCACCCTCTGCATTTAAAAGTTCCTTCATTCAATCAGGACATCTTTTTTGAATTCGAAATAAAAGTATTCTAATTCACAAGTACTCAAATAAAAAAAAATTCCATTAAAAAAACTCTTCTTGCTTATATTAATGTCTTTTAATCTGTCCTGGATTGGCTGAAAATATCTGTTGCAGGTAAGAAAACGTCCGCTCCACCCTCACGAAGCCATTCATTGAATCTTCATCTTCTTTCTCATGTCCGTCCTGACCCAGAAAACTTCAGCAAGTCTGAGTATTTTCGTCTTAATCATTGCTTAGCTTCCTGTTTGCTTTGCTCAGGATGGATGTACTCACTCAGACCTTTCAAATCCCGTCTCTACTGTCTTTTTCACCGTCTCTCCAGACGTCACCCCCCATATAACACGAGATCCATCCCTCTTATTGTTTTCCTGGAGTTTCTCATTCGCCGAGGCCATCGAGCCATCCTAAAGTTTGCTACACCTCCGTCAGCACATCCTCCAAGTCTCTTTGTCTTCTCCTGAAGGTCAATTTGCTCAGCTCCATGTTTCAATTTCTTGTTTTAGCCGCCTCGGAGTTTCCCTTTTTCATTCTCTGCCAAATGGACAGATTTCAAATTGCTTTGATCTCTCATTTTGTTTCCTTCGTTTTGAAGCCGTTATTGACCAAGTGAAGTTCATCGTCCTTCTGCTTCTCTCCCCACACGCTTTTCTCATTGTCTTATGCACTTTTCCCCCCCCCCTCCAATTGACTCTCTGCCGCGGATTCTTTTCTTCATCTTCTTCCAAGGTCATGGCGCCTCTCCACCGCCTCTCACAACCTCCGTCTTCTTTGCTCCGTCTGTCTTTCTCAAAGTTCATTACCACCTGATCTCCGGTAAGTTTCTCTTTCAGAACTAAACTCATTTCTCCCTGAGGTCATTAGGAGCAGGTGAACTTCATCACTCCCAGCTGTTAAGTCTCCACGTCTAATCACTGAAATCCACACTCGCTTCTCTCGCCGTCTCTGCCTTTCTCCTCGGGCCTGTTCAGCCAGGTATAGAGTCAGCCCGTCTAATTAGAACGAGTCGCCTCCTGCGAGGACGTCCGTCTCGCTCCCTCAGCAGGAGCGACGCCCCGCCAGTGATTAGATCAAAACGGGAGTTTTATCGCATGACAAACACACATTTGGACACTAAAGGACAAAAGTTGATTTTCCTCTTGGCTCCTTAGAGGTGTGAGTGCTTTTAAACTACACGGTTTAAACCCATTAAGCTGTAATTCTTGGTGTCAGTTTCAATCAGTCTAAACTTTAGTTACATTTGTACTCAGAGGCCCCGATTGCACTCGTTTAGGTGGCAACATTTTGAAAACAACCTCTGCTTAGACACTGAAACACACTGAAAACGATGTCATTTTCATGTAAGACGAGTCGGCATTGTGTGTTTTTGTAATGAAATCAAACGCATGCACACTTTCAGGAAAATACATTAGAATTAATGCACTCAGTCTTAATTATTTAATGTGCAATTAATGTGATAATGACTGCTGATTCATTAGGATTCATAATTATTGTTTAACCGCACCTCGTCGTCAACGTTTCCAAACCAAATCTCTCTAAACAACGAGAGGCAACCTGACCGAAAGCGAGATAACTGTTTTCCTGTCTGAGACAATTTCTCTGGTCGCACTAACTCTGAATGCTTGAAGGAACGCAAGATGTCACAGTAATATATCTACCAAGCAAAAAGAAAAAAAAAAAAGAGTGAGCAGCAATTTTAAACATGAGGAATAGGCAAGCCATAATAATAACAATCCGTGGTTGAACCCAGAAAAGCGATGTGCCTGACACAGAGCGATCGAGGCTACACATGCAATTTTGGGGATATTTTAAAATAAATTACACTTGTTTTGATCAAACGTCCTAGTATTTCTATCCTATTTGTCGGACAATAAATCCCGGGCATACACAAAATAATGATAGGGGCCAGGTAAACAAATGGAAATTGCAGTTGTTAGCTGATGAGTCGGTGACTTCGGGAGAGGAAACAGGAATCTGACGGCTGAAGGAAACGGGCGAAAGCGAAACGGCAGAAAAACTCAGGCAGACGGAGTCATGACAGGGTGACGGGAAAAATATGAGCACATTAAAGGGAGGAGACAGTGTGACGGAGATGAAAACCAAAGTAAGGCCTTCATTTAGTAGTAGCAAAAAAGCAAAGTCAGAAAAAGACTTTCTGTGCATTGCAAGGAAAAGAAAAGAAGCATCTGCAAACGCTATCTGTGTGTCCGTGTGTGTCTGCACTGATACTGAACAAAATTTGAGTGCAAAAAAATAAATAAATAAAAACATTTAGTATTGCAATAAAGAACCAGAACAAAAATGTAATTGGTTAGGGAGTTACATATTGGTTTATATATCTGAAAGGAGTTATTTTTCATTCCCTGTCACCTTACTTTTAATTTAGCTTGACAACTTCATTTTTTTTAATCATTCTAATGAAGTTTTAACAAGACTCCCCCCTCAAATCAAAAGTAATTCAACTTTTGGTTGAAAAAAAACAACAGTGTGAAATTCTGCTGACCCAAGTGTTTCTTCCCTTCTTCCCTCGAGCCAAAACAAATCTGTATCTTTGAAATGTACATCAGATTAATTTAATCTGAATGATAAAGTGTCACTATGCTTTTCAATGCTGCTGTTACAATCTGTATTGATAGCACAGACATGAAATGTAAGTAAAAGGGAAAAACTTCAATTACAACTCTAAAGTAATGCTTCAAAGTTTTCTTTTTTTTTTTTTGTAAATGAGACAAAACTAAAAAAAATCCACATTTGTTTTGTGTTTTGTGTTTTTTGGGATTTCATGACTGCCAGCAGTCCTGGCAGATGTGAGCATTTTTTCTGTTTGACCGCTGGATTGTTTTCAATGAATGAATGTGTGTGTGTGTGTTTTTTTTTTTTTTTTCTGGATAAGCCAATAAACTCCCGGTCAAATAAAAGCTGGACAGCGCGGGATGTCACTGCTGCTCCGGGGTTATGTGCCTTATTGTTCATTTTATTTGCTCTGCGGCACACCGACCCGTGTTGTGTGCATGTGTCGGCGCTTCCGCTGTAATTCTTGGAGGTGATTTAAGGTAAGCTTTCATTTTTTTTTTTCTTTTTATATATATATAGGCTGCTTATGAAGATATATTACAGGGATTTTCAAGACAAGAGATGTGTGGTGAATAAATATAAATATTGAGACCAGAACCCACTGCCGTCAAGCTAACACTGCCTGAATATATCTGTCTTAATAGTAGATTTTTCTTATTGTCATGGAGGATTACACTTCCCAAACTAAAATGCAATGCTATCAAGTTGGACAAGTTTGACTTTAAATGACTTTGCCGACTTTTAGCAACAACTTTTCATTGAAAACTATCACCCATGTAATGAAAAGAAGAGGATGTCACCCAAGTCCACCCCGAAGATCGAACAGTTCACCATTTTCCAATGAGTTCCTTGTCTCCTTCTTCCTCATCTTGTTTGCTGCACCTCTCGTTCCTCCTCTGTCACTCTCGCCTGCCAGCTTTGACTTTGTAAGTTAAGTTGGTTTGATACAGATCCAACGGGGGAACAATCACTGCCCTAACAGCACCGAATTATCCCCTCCCTCTCACTCCGTCCTGTGGCCTCATGTTGTTGCCTGAAAGGTGAATTGGTATGGATCCAACAGGAGCGGGGAGAAAAGAATCCATGCTCCAGCAACTTTTAACTTATCCTCTCAGCCACAGACTTTAAACTACTCTCTATCTTCGCCCCTCTCCTCCTTTAATGTTATCAATGTCATGTCTGCCCGAAACGGATCGATATCAAAACTACTTTTAATTATAAAGCGCCAACATGCCGGGGCATTTATACTTCAGCACACACACAAAGTAGCCAGCTTAAAAGCTTTAAATCTTCCAGGCTTCGGTCTGATGTGAACAATCCCAATAAAAGCAGCAGAATAAACAAGCACCCAACAAATCCCCCCCGCTCTTAATCGGCACCTCAGAGACCTCGGTAAAGATCCGGGCAACTTAAGAACGCATTGATAAAGAAAGAGACAGAAAAAAAGTTCCAAGGTGAAAGTTCCAGCAGCGTTTTGAAGATATTAAAGCAGACATTGACTAAACGGCAGAGTGAATCAGTGCGATTATTGTGCCAGCTGTTTACAATCGCACTGCTGAAAGCCACCTTCAATTATTTCTACATGTTTCTGTGAACGTCCAAGCTGGAGAGCAAACAAAGCCCGGGCTTGGAAGGTCAAACAACAATAATTCAAGCCTGACTGTGACACAGAGTACAAAACAAAACAAACAGAAAAACACCTGAAAGGAACAACTTTTCTCCCCTTTGAGGGGGATTTATTTCTGTGATTCTGAAACTTTCGAGAGAGGGTTTCCAGAGGAGGACGTACAGACGGATGGTCAGAAACACAACAGCTTTCTGACGAACTGATCCAGCAATTTTGCATTTAAATGATTCAGAGCAGCCATTTTTACTAATATTTTTGAATACCAGTGGAGTAATTCCAGGCTGAGGGAACATTTTCCTGTGGATTTCATCAGTGTTAAGATACTGACAGACACCAAAGGAGACTTGGGGGCCACATATTTACTTCCTGTCACCGTTGCTCCTCTCCAAAAACTTTCTGTAGTGTCATCCAAATGCATCATTAGCTCATGAAAGAGAGTGCAGGCTCAACATCAAACTCATATCATCCCCAACCGGTCTACTTTTTTATTCTCTCTGAAAATACTGCCAGGGTCACTTACAGCTCGTTCCACGTAGGACGACTCTCGGCGAGCGAGAAGGGTTCGGTGATTCATCGGGGGAAGTTTGCGACCTTGTGGTTATGGGGTAATTTCTCTCTCCTTTAGACCAGCAATAACTGAGGGACACACCTGAGCACAAACCTGCTGTTGCGGTGTGAAAAAGGCAATCACTGCCCTGCCCGCGAATTGGATTCTGACACCTCCAGCAACGACAGACACAGATTGCGCCGCAAACAACAAAACGCCGACACACATTCTTGCCCGGATGTATTCATGAAACTTTAATCTCACCTGTAAATCGGACAAGGATTCATATAATCCTCACAATACCGGCTGCTCTCTGCACTCCTCGCCGCTCGACTCTGACTCATCAAACATTATGCATTCTACGCAGTGTCGGACAGAGCGACACAGGAAATGAAAAGGCTGACAGAAAAAGCAGGTAAAAGAGAATCAAGGTGGAAATAAAACAACCAGGAAATATTCAAATTGGACGTCTAATACAACTAGGAAATGAGGAAATATTCATCCACTTAAATCTGTCAACAGTTAGGAAAGTTTTTCAGTACTTAGGACTCAGGACTCACACTGAGATTAGATTGACTCCATTTACTGTATATAAGGTGAAGACTATATATACAAAATAAAATGCAAATGACAGCATTTTTACATGTTAAAGAATGTCAATCGAGTGAAAATCAAAGACAGACCTACTGTACATATTAACACCTGTAATTAAATGAAGATCACTCAGAGCTCCAGACTGACATCTCTTCTTTTGAGCGGCTGAGGCTCGCATGGGGGGCAGAGCACTTTGGATGACAGCTGTAACGATCGCCGTGTGTGTGTGTGTGTGTGTGTGTGTTCACGCATGTGAATAAGTGAATGGAGGCGAGTGTGTAAAGTGCTTTTAGATGGCAGAAGTTGTAAAATTGTGCTACATATGTGAAGATTTGCGATAAAAGAACACACAGGGAACATATGCAGCAGACTGCCAGCAGCTATGGAGGCAGGCAGGGTGTCTGCTCACGTCTCGATGCCGTGTGAGCGTCTCACAACGTTTCCCCGGCTGATTTGCAACAGAACTTGAAAATACGAGCACAGAAATTTCAGCTTGGACACTGATCGCTCAGAGCACAATCTATGCAGAAACTCTTCAACAACTCTTCAACTGAGATGTAACTCTTAAAGTAATTTATTCTGAAAGAGAAAAAGGTGAACAATCTAAGTATTAGCTATTATATTGCTGTAGTGTTCATTAACTTTCCCAATATAAAACACTTTCATTCATGAGTTCAGTTACAGAACAGATAAAATAAGTTTTCACAAAAAAACACAATAGTAATACAGATATGCTTTGAAAAGATCTTTAAAAATTCTTTAAAGAAACCCTCTTTTTCTCAAGAAGGTCATTTCATAAAGGCAGCACCCTGACAGTAAACTGTTTGTGAGCTATTATCTGTGTTGCTCAATGCATTAAATGCTGTTTCTCATTACCTGTGCAAGGTTCAGTTTCTCAACTGACTAGAAAAGAAAAACACTGACGGTATATCTGATGGAAAATATTGCATCAGAGATGTGATACTTCCAAATTAGGCAGCAAATTTAGTATCAGAGCTCTTCCATTTAGTAATTTATGTCGGTTAAAATCCAAACCTATGCCTGGATGTCGGCTGTATGTCACTGGAAAAAAAAAGAGGAAAGTGATGAAAAGCACTAAAATGTCAGAAAGATTTGAGGAAGAGTGAATCCAGCGTTGACACCACACCAGCAAGAGCTCAAGTGAATATCCGTCCAAATTTCTGGGCAACATTAGCATTTTTTACCATGTCAGGCAGTGCTTTGGTATGTAAATATGTGTTGCTCCCGCTGTTAAATAACAGCCTCTATGTGGAGGAGAGCAGGCCGGCCGATCGAAGCGCGGCGCTCACCGTTGAAGCTGACCGCACGGATGTGGCCGAGCAGCTCCTTGCCGTCGATGTTGCTGGCCATGCGCTGGCACAGGCCCGGGTATCCGTAGCACAGCTCCCGGTGCATGCGGTGCAGGGCGTGCGCCATGGCGTACACGGCGTCCATGACAAACTGGACCTTCCCCTCCTGCTCGTAGCTGGAGTCACGGCCGACCTTCTCCAAACCTGAAGGAGGAAGAACCAAGGCGGTTAGAAGTGAAAGAAAAATGTAAAAACAAAAAAACAAAATAAAAGTTAAAGTGTTGCGAGATGAAGAAAACTTTTAAGGGTCAAAGAGAGGTAAAAAAAAAAAAAAAAAGAAAAAAGGAGATGAAAACTTTGCGCGAGACGGATTGACCGGCAGACAGGCAAGTGGGGCACGCAGCCTGACAGTGACAAATAACTCCTCTTAGTCCATTCTCACCATGGCGGCAAAGTTAGAGAAGAAAGAACAACATGTTCTTCTTTACATCTTATGATCCGCCGATAATGGCATTTCTGTGTACGGGGGGGGGGGAAAGCAGGGGAGTGTTTGGAGAGGAGAAAAGACACATCATCCCTCCTCTCACTCAGGTGACGGAGCCATTTGTGGAGGACGAGCTGTTTGGATCAGGTGACTTTTCACTTTATCTACCGTCGCTTCGGTTGAGTTTCTTCCTCCATTCTTTAGGTTCATCGTGATTATAAAAAGGACAACACTCTTTCAAAATTTGCATTTAGCCTTCATTCTTTCACGCTGCACGATACATGCATGCACATACATCCAATCCCTGTCTTCCCCTGACACACACACACACACACACACAAATAACCCTCCCAAATGTAATTCATGGTGAGGGTTTTATGTAATGACTCATTAGCATAATGAGCTAATGGAAAAAAAAAAAGAACAGAGTGAAAATAAAGCCTCCTTCATGCATTAAGATGGAAATTAGTAATTGAGTGTAACATTCATTTTCTCTGTTTTTCATCAAAAAGTTCAAAGAGTGGAACAATGTGAGGAGCCCTGGCAAATTCATTATCTTCCCATATCCCTTCTACGATAGCCTTGTTTATCTGAGAGGTTCCTGGCCTTCTTATTTCCCACTACTACCCCATTTTCACATTTTTTTTTTTCTTGTTTACCTTCCTTTCAGTTTCTCGACAATATTCAGCCACTTCTTTTTTAGCAGCATCCACCTTCAGGCAAGGCAAACAGAAACCCACCTGGGCTGAGCCGGACCGGTCTCCTCGAATCAATATAAGGAATTAAGGCTTTTGGGTTTTCTGTGCGCGGGCAACGTGCTGGATGCTGTAAATCTGCAAGTGTGTGTCGCTTAATAGATGCTTCAGGACCCCACACGACCCGGACATGAACTATTCAAACGGCCAGCTGGAACTGGGGCGTCCAGAATACAAGAACAGCTTCTTCCCAAAAGCCATCAGTGCAATGACTTTGTGATTTTCGATGTACATTCAAAACAGATACCTAAACCATCACATTTAAGTTCACAGTCACAATGTAGTTTTGATGTACGGCCACTAGTGGGTGCTGTTGGTTATTTCTGTACTGAAACAACACAAAACTGCAAAGAATAATACAGATCAACAATAAAATAAAGGTCTGGTAGGAAAAAGTGCAACTCACACTGTGTCAGATGTGATGCATTTGGTCGAATTTCAGTTTTTCTCTGTTTCTGAGTCTGCACAGGGGGGCCAACACAGTATTTTTTTTTTCTTTCCATCTGTAGCATAGTGTTTCTCATCCTTTCGCACTCAATCTCTCTCGTGCTGATGTCCGCTGAAAGCGCATTGTTCTCACCCGAAGTGCAACTCTTTCCAGCCCGGCCAACGATTCATACCTGTGGCTATTTTGTGGCTGCGCTTTACCGGCAGAGGCAGGTTGCTATCAGGCAACACAGTATTGATTTTGTGTGCGCGTATGGGGCAATGATACAGGAGGCTGTGGTTTGAGGAAAAATGCATACGGGAACAGCTGTCTGCTTGAGGCAACCGACCGAAACGGAGGTCAGAACCTATTGAGTTATTTTTCCTGCAGCAGACATGAATAAAACTACTTGTTGCTCATCAGCGGTGGCTGACATGTTTGTTATGTGCATCGCTTGCTTCAGTTTGACATTTAGCAGGAAAACCAGCTGCACAAATGACAGCAACCTTTATTTATCCGCAAATACGCGCACCTCTCGGCCAACAACCTGCTCAACATTCATAATTACGCTTATTCACACCTCGGGAGCAGCTGAATGAGAGGAGAGCTTTCCTTATTAGCGCCTCAGAATGCTGGCCACACGCCCAGTGTTTAAACCTCACAGCCACATCTATGCTTAAAATCACCTCCTGCTAGTCACAAAGGAAAAAAATGATATTACTGCTCGGCCGAGTACAAACCTATTGTGCAGAAAGACTAGGCAAGGGGCTCCACTCGACCAGCTCCTGCATCAGTACAAACTAAAACCCCATAGAAAAAAGTGAAGCAAGTCGATACTAATGCAACTAACTGTCTGGCAAATGCTTTGAAAGATCCTACTGAGAGTTAATTTCCTGCTCTTTTAGCTAATCTCCAGGCATGCACTGCCAGATACAATGAAAGTACTCAACGTGGAGCGGGGCTTCGTGCCTGGTGTTTCTCAGATGTGTTTTGACACTTTCATCTCTGCAGAGCCTCTTTGAAAACCATGCATTTGTACCAATCAAGCTATGCATTCACTCATACTCCGTATGGATCCTTTAAACGTACAGTATGTGGCTGTTCTCACAGTGTGGAAAACTCGTACACAATAAAAACTAAGAACTTTAAGTAAAGCGTATTTGGGGTGACAGTCTCCTTCGACATTTGACCTCTAAAGGAAATCCAAATGTAAGTTTCAGACTGATGATATGAAGTGCAGTGCTTTATCCTTGAATGCTTGGCTTGTTTTTCTACCACCATTACACGAAGTGGAGGTAAAAAAGTATTTTGACAAGTTGTGATTGTCAAGCTTAATGGGACGCGTCCATCATTACTGTGATCTGCCGCCTGCACGGCCATTCTGCTCAGAGGATCCGGGGGTCGTTGACTTTGCACATCACCTCTAAACGGAGTTGGCAAAGACAAGTGAGGAGACATCAGAGAAAGGGTCAAGCACCATTTGTTTGCGCAAGGCGAGTCTATGGGACAGATCAGCAAAAAGTCAATCTCTCGTCCTCCAGTGTTAGTCGAATGTCTGAAAGTGAAAAAAGGGTCAAATGAGAGAAAGACGGGACGAGGGTTTGAATGTTGTTCAAAACCGTCTACAAATAAGCAAATAGTGAAACACTACATGCATAGAGTTCTCAAAGTGTTCTTCATCTTTAGTCATATTCACATGCTAATAGAGTGATCGCCCCGCAGGGCGCTCCAGCTCCTATGGGCGCAGTTTGGCGTTGAGAGTCTTGCCCGAGGAGCCTCAGAGAGTAAACGAACACCAAACCAACAAGCTCGGGACCAACAGAGCCACGAGTCAGACATTTAATCCAGATCTTAAATATCACTTAGTACGAGCCAAAAACACATGACACCAACCTGAGGATATTCCTCGAGATCAATTACTGAATTCCCCAAACTGACGTTTACTGGCTTCATTAACTTTTTTTGACAGTGCAATGAAATAAGACGATAAGCAATTTGTCCATAAAGGCTGTGACAGGGAATCTTCAAGCACACTGACCAGGTATTTTACTTTCAAAGGTCTTTCCCTCCAACGTCAGTGATTACCAAACCTCCAAAAAATAAAAATACGAAAAATCTTCTCCACTTGGCCCACTGGTCATTAAAGAAAAACACTTCACTGCAAATTTACCTGCTCCACAATGCATCTGTGCAGATAATGTCATCATGCTTTTAGCTTGGTTTTAAGTATTTTCTCTTTTCTTCTCTTCAGGCATGCAGGTTTTGACTTGTTTCGACTGGTTTCTACTGTCTTCCTCAGGAATGTCATCCTGCTGGTGGCTGGCGTGTCTTTTATCAACTGGTTACCAGTTGACGGTTTCAAGATATTCCACCACTTTCATCTATGAGTTTGAAAAAGAATTTATGGATTATTATTTGAGGAACCAGAATTTTTTTTGGTTTGGAAAAACTTTTTTCTTCAGAGTTGTGTATTTTATTTGTCCTGTGAGTTCAGCTTTTTATTTTTTCCTTTGCTTTTTTCTACGACAGATTGTCATTACCAGCTGACGAAAGACACTTCCTTCACCGCAACTGGATGAAATTCCTGAAAATCAAGAGAGAATCCGGTCGGCACACGTCAAAGATATGTTGCAAAAGCATCCGTGGCTTCATTAGTCACGGTTTTCAAAGAACGTTTTCCAACATGTGGTACTAACTGTGTGATTTTTAATCATTGCAATAATTGTCATAAACTAGGATTTTATTTATATGAATAAAATGGATGAACATACAGGAGAGAAGGTACTTCAGCTAAAAACATTGTGTTATTGTGTTCTGCCGACTTGAATGTTTCGGTCAGTGAAGCTCCAAATTAAACCTGACAAACTGCCAAGTTGCAAGCAAAAAAAAAACCTGGAGAGGTTAAAGTACACTGGTGACCTTCTTACAGAACAACAACTTGAATTCCACACGCTTCTGAAACTAACGGCTCGTTTCCGCGATGCACCGGCGGATGCTCGCCGCGCGCTCGCATTCCGCCCAAAATCCCCGCTCAAGTCGAAAAGCACAGCAGAAGCATTGTACTTTGAGCCATAGATCAATGTGCCACGCAATAATGAGAATTTCTCCCTGTTGTTCTTATGAGATGTGAAATGACATGATGCATCATTAATCAGCATATCGCAAGAAAACGCAATCCCTGCCCTGAGACGGCTAAACGACTGTTTCTGTTATGAATAGTGCTAACTGGGATAACACCACCGTCTGTTTCCTGGCATTGCATCAGGTGCTGGAAACGGAGCGAGGGGTGTGTGCATGCGTGTGCATCTAGGTGTGTGCGAGTACAACGTGTGAAGAGTGTGTGAAGAGTACTATACAATCCGGCTTTTATTGGATATGTCTGCCCATTGTCTGCAGCTGTTAGCAGAGTTTGACATCAATCAAAGCTTTTCATTTTTTTTTTTTTTTTTTTTTTGTCTCTGCACATTATGTGTGCAGGTGGAAAAACAAGAATAGAAGCCTGAATAGAATAATTAATGTTCATTAAGCGTTCTGTATTTGTGTGAAAATGAGGAAACATGGAGATACACTGAGTGCTGCATATGAGATGCACATAGATTGATGGAGCAAATCCGTACAGGTTGCTATGCGCCATGTCTGTCTTATATATGCTGCACAGCACAGTGCTCCGCTTCCCAGCCAGCAGCTGCTAAATTAAAGTCTGCCTCTGTTAATGACATCGGAGACCACAGGCAGCTTGTCTGGCTGGATGCGGGGAAGGCAGGATTTTCCCCGAAACCTCTGAGAGGCAGAATTACAGATGAAAAGTAACTTTCATGTTTCATAAAAGATTTCCAGGCCAGCACAAGAGAAGCAATCATCTCCACATCAGCCTCTGAGTCATTTTCATATTTTGTGGTTGATTATTTGTTCTTGTTGCACACGGCTGCAGGACGAGCGCCCTGATCTGTCCTGTTTCTAGATCCACACACATGCATTTTTCATCTTTTTTTAATAAAAACCAGAGGCGTCGAAATGCATGATGAAAGTTTTGTTTGAATTTGAAATAATATGCAATTTGGAGAGCTCGATACCTGTGATTACAAATTCAATTGTTGGAAAAAATGATCAGCTTAAACTCTCTTGGCACCAAAATATATATATATAAAAAAACCAGGCCCTTGGAAGAACTCCTTGGAGATTACATCATGGCGGTGTTTTTCATTATTACCGCTCTTAAGAATTGGTATTACATTTCGAAACAGACCTCTTCAAACACCTCTTTAACTGCATGATGCATCACTTGAATCTTCGGTTGCGGCACTTCAGCATGAACACAGAGGTGGCTGCGAAATGAGGCGCGTCAAAGATGTCTGGGTATGGCGTCGACGCCTCCTTCAAAGTTCCAACTTCTGCAAAGTTGCAAACACCAGCAAATGTTGACAAGGCAACAACCTGGAAACGCTCAAGAGTTGCTCAAATTAATTTGGTTTCTGCACTACAGAGATATGCGTGTGTGTAAAGTCTTGTAATCAAAACATTAAAAGTTAAATCTTCCATGATGAAAACTCACATCCACTGATAATTAATAGTAAACAAATTTCAACACAGTTTTTCTAACTTCTTTCCCTTTTTGCTTGATATTTTTCGGTGTTATTTTTGAAGGCGGATGAAAGAATTTTTCCAGACTCTGATACCATCTGGAACAATTTGATGATTTTTAAAAAAAAAAAACAACATAGGATGTGTGATAAACCCCAGTCCTTCACTGGACCAAGAATATTTTCTTCATTATCGGTGTTCGATAAATCAGTTAATGAGCAGGTTTCTGGAGAAACAGATTGATGGCGGATTAAACTGAAAATGATGTTCAAACAGCGATGTTTCAAGTCACCGCAGTACGACTTCCTCATTTTTACTCATTATACTCAGAATGATCAGGATTTTGCGAATTGTAATGAACCTTTATTGACTTTCATTGAAATGAGAGAAAAACATTGTTCTTCTTATCACCTTAATGTGAGCTGCATGTCTCAAGATTCCCTTATCAGGAGAATCTTGTGTTTTATTGCCTCGCTAGTAAATCCAGAGCTGTATTTACGACGAACACTGCCTAATACATTAAGGCACTGAGGTGAGACTAATGCAAGACGGCTGACTGGCTAAGTCGCTTTGATGAATGCCTTCATGGACGAGCGTGCCGAGCAGATTTTACACACACGGTGATTGATGGCATGGCGAATGACAGACAGACTAATGAGTCAAACAAGCTCTTTAATTAAACATCCATTTGAAACACATATTCAATTCCCTCTTTCTCCACTCGCACAACCTAAAGGAACATTTTCTTCTTCTTTTTTTTTTTTTACATTTATTCTCCTGAGGGTCAGAGATGCATGGAGCGCAGATGGATTTATATACCTGAGAATAATGCAAACTCAATTCCGATGTTGATGAATACATTTGCATAAGTTTGCCTAATTAGCTCTGCTCTCATTTTTCAAACAGGTTTCAAGTGCATCACGGAGAGGACAGGAAAGCGAGAAGCTACATTCATTAGCATTGAAACACAGATATGGATCAATTTTTCTTGAATACACTGATGCATATGCGTCAAAACATATGAAGAGTCGTCCACCTACACACACAAATCCTGTTATCCTGTTGCCTAATGCTGAAGTAGCTTTGAGGCTAATCTGCCAAGAGAGAAATGAATAATCAATAGAGGAGAAGAAGAAATGAGCATCACGCAGAGATTCCGCTCTACATGGCTTGACAAGAGAGCGCCGAAGCCAAGAGGTGGCGTCGATACTGCGCCGCATAAATAACAGTCTTCTGATGCAACGTGTGCGTCGTGGAAGGCAGAAATGTTAAAGCACAGGCGTCCTGTAGGGGCTGATCGCTCTGAAGACACACACTCATTAGAGAATAAAGCTCAAATATGTGTGCTGATAATTTATCTCCATCAGTCAAGCTAATGTTCCCTCATGACAAGAAGACATATTTGTGTTTATTGCTCCATAATAGTGCAGAAGCTCAGTGTCAAATATTTTAGGAACATCCAGCTGTAAAATATGTTGATAACAAACGAAGTCAACGGGGTTGTCAAGCGCCGTCTCTCAAAAAATGCTTCTGCAGTGAATCAGCTAGATTTTTCTTGAGGAGAACTTAATAAAATAAAAAAAAAATAAAAAGTGCCTGTTGAAAGTATTTGACGAGCGAATAATTCTCCTAAAAGGAAACTTACAATTCGAGGCGTTTCTGTCACTGCGTCAAAAATGACTTCTGTTGATTAAAAAACACTTTCTTTTCTTCAGGCATGTTGATGTGTACTTCAGTGTGAAGCGTTAATCCGAAAAATAATAGTCAACAACAATTTTCAGTTGGAATCACACGGAGTTGTTTTGTTGTTTTTGTCGCACAAATGGAAGAAAAATGTTGCACAAACTCAGAGCTTTGTTTGGGTGAAAAAAAGACAAAAACTACCGGTATCTGCGTGCATGCCACATTACAATGCCATTCTACAAAATAAATTACAGACTGCTGATGCTCTCAACTACCTTGCAACAGACGCGTCGTGCAAACTTTTTGACAATTGAGAGTTTTTTAACCAAATACAGCAGGTCTCACCCCGGAGCAGCAATCAAGTTGTATTCAAATAAGCAAAAAGGAGTTTATAAGAGAAGTGCAGATGATCTTCTTGCTCTTTCCTGTCTGTCATTTTCTCAGTTTCTATCCTCTAACCCTGATCAGAGGAACAGGAAGCTGCCAGCTCTGATCCTGGATCTGCAGCTTCCTGTATATTAAAATGGGGAGTTATTTTACTGATGACTGCTCATGTGGAATTGTTGAGTTTTTTTTTTTTATCTTTAAAAGTGCCGTAGAATGACTGTACTGTATTTGGCGCAACAGAAATAAAACTGAATTGAACTGCTTGTCATAATATTTCCAGTATTTTCTACGCCACTGCCACCACCGCTGGGCTGCAAGAGGCTGGAAGCATTTGTACAAAACAGATGTTGAAGAAAGAAAATCATACAAAGGGGCTCATTTACTTAAAATATTTAGGAACACATTCAAAAAATAACCAGACGTGTTCATAAAAAAAAAAAAAAAAACTATGTGGAGGACTTCTCTTTTTCATGAGCACACGTTAGTTTAACAATACAATAAAGCAAAGCATTGATTACTTTGACCAAACAACCCTTGATTTGCTGTATTTCATTTACTGATGTGATGTGTCGCGTAATTTGTGGTGAGTGCACGTTGGTAATGTGTCACACCGACACACGACTGCCTGCTGACTGATGATCGTCCCTTTAAACGAGCACCATTCACACACACACACACACACTTATCTGAACCTGGCCACACTCCGGGTAAATTGAATTTCCCTCATTACATTTTTGTTCATGTCCAATTACGTGCTCTCAGACCTGAACACGTGGTTCACTGAGCAGGAGAACATGCACACGCTGTCTCCATGAAGGAAACTCAACTTTTAGAAGTGAATCAAGTGAATCACATTTAGCCAAATCCATAAAATCTGCCGCATTAACCACCGCTGATTCTCAGTGATTCGATCCAATCATGCATCCAGACATTCAACCACCTTTAACAGTTATTTGATAACAGCTTTAAATCACTTAATTGATAATAACACAAAGCATCACCAGTGGCAGAGGGAGAGAGAACATCAAACGTTTCAGAAACGTCACATTTCCCCCGATATCAGGAAAAAAGGAAATAATTTCTAAAACTATGAAAATATGACAGGAGTTCAGATAAAATGGGTTTCATAAGAACTTTGGCACTGCAGTTGAGCCCGCTGCCTTCTTATCCTCGACTTTCATCTTCCTCCTCTCTCCTCCTCAAACCTACTGTCAGACCAAAGCTGGGAGGGTTTTTTGTTTTATGAAGAGCAATTTGCTGCAGAACACCTCTTTTCATGAATAATGTGACGCCGCTGACACATGTGGCTAATGTATATTACATCTCTAGGTTATCTCTGGTATACATTACTGTGGATATTATTCATATTATCCTGAATCACGGTTTTGGCACAACTTGGCTACGTTCACCAGCCCTTCATCTTTCCCTTTAACTTTTTTAATTTCCTTTTGTCAGTCCGTCTTTTAATCTCGTCACGGCACAGCCTCTCCTCCTGCACATATAAACAACGCTTTCTCGTTTGTGCCGCTGAAAGAATGCGTGCTTTATGTCAGCGGGCCCCGTGTTATTTCCACCCCGGAACACGCACGTGCACACACAACCTAATAAACACAGCAAGGGCAGAGATAGGAAACGGAGGAAGACACAAGTGGAGGCAGGTGAGGGACGCGATAAAGCTGGAGGGAAAGAAAATTGCATCAAATAAGACAGAAGGCAGGAAAAAGAATTATAAATAAGAGCGAAAATGAAAGATGATGGATTGTGACTTCGTGGAGGGAAGGTTGGGGGGAAAAATATAAGAAACAGACTCACAGAAAAACAGCATGTGGAGGCAGTGACCTATAAGACGACAGCAGCTCAGAGACTTGTTCAGTCTAACCTGCAGCTCTCTAAATTAGGTACATGTGGAATTTCCATCTGTGATTACAGGGATCTACAGGTACGCTTTCACAGATGAGTAGAGGCACCGACTCACCTTTATCAGCTTTTTTGTGTTTTTTTAAGTCTTACACCATCAAATATGGCAATTCTAAATTTAGCTGACAGTAAAGCAAAACAGTCTAGACTAATTTCATGGTTTTCAAAACCCTAAAGAAAGTCTAAAATATTTGTTTGGAAGATAAAATGTGAAATATTGGTCTTCCTGTCGAACGTTTCTGTAAACCATCCATCTCCCGTACAGATTTATCAAACTTTGAGCATGAAAACTCATGAAAACTCTGCATTAAACAGAAGTCTAATTCAAGTTTGGATTCAAACCACCTGCAAATACAGAAATGTGCGATTTTAAAGTTTGGAAGCTGTTTCCAAATTGGTGCCAGTAAATAAACAGAACTCGCTTCCTGCTGTGTGTAATGACTTCATGTTGATTTCTTAAATCAGGATAAAATAGGAACCGTGTGATTTTATATATTATTTAAACAGAAATGAAGAAAACAAGTTATATCTCATAAACAAGCGCGATATAAACATATTTTGATGGAAGTTTGGTCAGATAGTTACAGCAAAGGCAGCAAGAGTCTTAACATGTCACTGCAGAGACTGACTCTCTGTGAATACAGCAACTTGGACACAACACCTTCTGTATTGCAGATCTGTATGCCGGCCCAGCTGCCACACACACATGCACAAACACACCCCAAGTGCATGTTTGGGAACATTTACGAGAGCGTGTCCGCCGCTAAGAGGACGAGGAAGCAACATTTCCCTGCAGCTAAGCGACGCGTCTTCTCACCTCCTGAAAACGGCTCCAGAAAGTCGTGAAACCCAGTGTGGAGTGTGTGCCCGTGCCTGTCCGTTTTAATTGTCCATCAAACCCTCCATCTGTGTTTTGTCTCCGTCTCTGCCGTCTTCTCGGCCCTCAGGCATTTCCACACGGGAGAGGGCAGTTTATTCAGCCTCCGAGCCTAATAACTCTCCTTCCCCGTCCGCCTCGTTAGGATGCGGCCTATTTGCAGCGAGCGAACATGTGTTTGTACGCAAGGGTAAATGTGTGCATGCTGGGCGAAGTCAGGATCTAATTACCTCCTGGTGTGGATCCATCACCAGTGTTGGACAGAGAGAGTCTGCATCTTTAAAAAAAAAAAAATCACATTTCCACATAAAAAGAGAAATATTTGAGTAGAAAGAGCATCAAAGTGTCACATTTTAGAGGATAAATCCCTCTTTTCACAACATTCAGAGCAGGATTAATTATTTAGATGAAATTAAGGAATGTAAAGAGCGGTTTGGGAGCCTATCTGTGTGGACGTTCCATGTTTTTCTTCGTGTTATTTACTTCTCCTGCTGTGTCCAGGATGTACTGGAAGCAGCTCTCATGCTCCACTTTGGAAAAAGCGATACGAATAGATGGTGAGATACGCGATGCTACCTGGCCTGCATGTGTTGACGTAGCCTCACATTTGACAAACCTTAACGTTTGCTTGGAGTTAAATCACTGCTGCCATCTTGAAATGTGTGAAAAGTGAAGCAGAGAGCTGAAAATCAGAGGGAGGATCTTCTCTGAACTGTAATTTCATCCACTAATTTCACTGGGAGCACAGGATGATTCGTACCTTATTAGAAATGACCTCAAGTCATAGATGTGATTTTTTTCTTTCTTCCGAATTTAGGATGTGCCAAACATCGAATATTTTTAATCTAACAGGTGTAAGAATACCCATGAAGTGCACATCGGCGTTGCTTTATAGCGCACATAAACCTATGCTCCAATGTTAAAGCCAAGTATTTCCTAATTGCCATGAAACTCAGAGTTTAATAAATGTTCTGCGTGTTATGAGACGAGCAGTTCATTCAGCAGGGAGAAAGATCTCTGGCCGAGTGTTACTGGACCCATTAAACCCAGCATGCAACACGTGATCCATCCATAACAAGCAAAGCAAGCATAAAGTATACAGCTGCGTAAAGCATACATTATTACAAATTACTATTTGAATGGCTTCCGCAAATGGCTTCGCAAATAGCTCCTCCAAAGAACTGGCCCGTCGTCACAACTCAGACACAACCACCGACGGTAAACTCTGCTGTTTATGAGCAGATTTTCCACATTGATAGTGAAATTTAACAGTTGCACACGGCAGATTAGTTTTTGTAGCCATGTGAAAGATCTTAGCTGTGAATACAAATGCACACACAAAAAACACACCAAATTCAGGCAAGCAATAGCAACAAGTAGGAGAATGCTGCAGGGAGGACGATGCCGTTTAGAAATAGTAATAGATTTCAGCACTCGGGGCTCACTAAACGATTAAAAACAAAAACAAATTCAATTCTTCCAAAGCGTGAGGTGAGACCGCTCATCTGATTTTTACCTCCTGTGTTCAACATCCACATAAATGATTCCGCTAAAACAGTCCCGTCCCCGAATGCACAAATCTGAGATCAAATTCTTGTTTCAGACAGATGATTTAATCAATGCCGATAAAATATATACTTGTACAGCACGTAGAGATCAGTTCACATTTCTGCCTCTGTATCTATTCCTGAATACCTGCTGCCTGGCATGGTGGTGTAGTTTTTAGTACTGTCAAAGAACACTGAGATCACTGGCTTTCAGTGTGGAGTTTGCATGTTCTTCCTGGTCAATGGCGTGATCTACGGCATATATTCATTTATTTTTCAATTAGCATTGCATACAGCTATATTTAAATCCTCCCAGCATTTTCTATAAACCAGATAACCTTTTCATGTGTTTTTCTGAGAGGATGATAAAGCCATCAGTTGGAGATTAGTTATTAGAGGTGCCAGGTGAGGAAAAAGAATGAGAGCAAGCAAGGTGACTTAAGGTTTCCAGTCAACAGAGTGAAGAAAACCCACAAAAGAAAAATGAAATCTTGGTATCATTCCTTTGAGAGTCACACAATTCATATCCCACACAAAAACCAAAGTAGAAAACAGTGATGTAACACCCTTGTTTCCTGCTTGCGGAGCACTTTAATTCCTCTGTGTGTTCCTCCCGTCACAACCAATGCCAGTCACTGCTGGGACGGATCAGGTGGAAAGGTGTGCGGATCCACCTTCGTGCGGCTTTTTTTCCCCCCTCTTGCTCGTGTTGCTGTGATTGTCCGTCATGCTGGTGACTGTGTGTGGACATGACGAATCGGCCGCGGCGTGATGACGCAAGAGACCAAGTTTAGTTTGTTTAAGGGTTCAGGCAGGGTCCCCCATTCCTGACCACCTCCTCGCCTCCTATTCCCACAAACCCAGCTCTCTCAGGAGCGAAGAGGCAGAGGACAGGAGAGGCAGACAGCATTTTGTTTTCAAGTGAAATATTTCAGCTTGATGAACTTATGAACTTGGAACCAAGTGACAAGATTGTTTCAGAGAGTTGAAAAAGTCATATATTTGTTTGTTTGAGTGGTTCAATAGAGCAGTTGTGTTTGATTGTCTCAAGATAGTGAGGTGCAACCAAGGAGGTTTTCCAATTATTTTTTCTAAAGCCTGATTTGATCAAATTATATAAAGAATTCTATTAAAAGAATGCAAATTAATTATAATTTGCAATGGATTTGCATTAATGACCGAGCAATCAAGACATTTCCACTGGGAATTATAAAGTATTTCTATTGTATTCCAAATGAGAGATATTCTGAGATATTTTGGAAACAGCTGAATAACATCTTGACATCAAGACATTTCTGTATCTTCAAAATATGATTTTGTTTTTTTTTTCTCTCACTCCCCCTTAAGTGTCGCAGTAAGAAAGAGAATCCCCTTATAGGAACCACGACGGCAACAATAACAACAGAACCTCGGAGAAGTCATTCAGAAATGTAATCCTCAAACATGAGAGACTGTCGGCTTATCTGTGATCGGGAGTCTGCTTCAGTCGCTTCCCCCTCCGGCTCCTGCATTACCTGACTGCGACACTTCCAGCCGAACACGCTTTCATTCCACCTTCTGAGCCGTCCTGGCTGATGTGCTTCTCAACATATTAGTCATATCTCAAAAGCAGAAGCTTTTTCCTTCCCCACTCCCGAGTCTGAGTGCCTCGGATCTGTCCCCCCCCCCCCCCCACCACCACCACCACCACCCCCGTTTCTTTTGTGCGCCGTATTCTCACGATGAAAGATGAAATGATGAAAGATGAGAGCTGTGGTAATGTACTCTAAATAAATCATTAAAATGAATTTATTGGACTGGAGAACAGATGTCGGGCACCGGCAGGAATAGCTGCATCCACTATAAAAAGCAACTTAAAATATATCATGCGGCGACTACAATGCTGTGTGATTTTACGTGTTGGAGCATGCTGGGTATGTTTCCATAAAATATGCATGATTTTCATGTAACTCATTTTGCACCAACAGGGGGAAGGAGAGAAAATATCTTGTGAATGAAATAAGGAAGTAAAGAAAAAAGAGAGAAAGAACATGATGTTTACTGATAATTACTGCTTTCACTTGTTTTTCAATATTTTTTGAGTCACTCTCGACACAGATGTTCTATATTTGTTGACACAGGCTGGCTTTTCACGTGCGATGATCGCACCCATTTCCACATCGGCCCGTCAGCCGCGGCACGGCGGTGACCTTGACCAACGGGGGCCGCTGATTGGCTGCTCTGTCGATGATTTGGAGGTCACACACCCCGGCGCTCGGAATTAATGGACTCTGTGGCGGAGTGCAGGGATCCGGACACGCACACGCCCACGTGCGCAGATGTCACGGCTGGTAATAGACGGTCAAAGGGAGTCACGGGCCTTACAAACCTAATTAGGTGAACTAATGGCAGGCGTCGGCCGGGGAATACTCGCTGCGACACTCGTGTAAACACACACGCGCGCAGCAGTAGCAGAGGTTATGTGACACCGAAATTGGATAAGGTTGCATGTACGGGTCATCTCCAGCGGCACTGCCGACTTAAGTCTGACTTTTTGTAGCTCCTAACGGGTGCAGGCTACACAAGAGCTGTGGTGTCTTGTCTTCTGCTGGAATAATAAGCTGCAGGCATTTTGAAATGCGAGCCACACATATCATATTCAGCAGTTAAGGAACACACTCTCACACACACACCTTATTTACAATCACCAGCCCCAACAGATATTTAATATCCTCTCTAGCTCTGAGTACACAACCGATTGCTCTTGTTGAGCTCTATTGCTCCTTGAAGCCAAACAGAGAGTGTGATCAGTGGTTTAGGGTTACTGAGGAGAGCCGGCAGCGCACTTCGTAGCATATACTAATTAAACCCCCGAGTTCGTCCCCGCTGACAAATATTCAGATGCCACAGACAGTCCAAGTAGATGCAATCAATCTGAGGATTTGCATAACTGGAGCATCTTCAGGCTGGTTTTAATTACTTCATCTGGAGGTACTTTCTTTCTGGGGCGGGAAAGTCCAAGAAAAAAGAATGAGTGAGACGGAGGGATGGACCTAACAAAATGTTAGAACTCATCACCTGACAAATGTTTAAAAAGCTCAAAGATACAAAATCTGTGGAATCAACCCATTGAGAGCTTCAGAGCAAAATCGTGGCATCCTGCCTTATTTACATTCTGCACATCATTGCAGAATAAGTTTTTCTTATTTTGAAAAAAAAAAAAAAAAAAAAAAGGAATGTTCTTTTAAATTATATGAATCAATGTGAATCCCAAGTCCTTTGTAGAAACTTACCGGTGCATTTCTTCAGGCTTCCGGGTCGTTTCCCGTGCATTCCCAGTTTACAGTTGAAGTTTTCCTCCCAGAATTCAGCAAACCAGACGTTTCTCCGGTTGTTGGACAGCGAGCGGCTCCGGAAATATCGGTCAAACGCTGCATGAAAGATAGAAAAGGTACGAGTTGAAAAATACATGGCGAAGAACGCTTTTTTCATTAAAACGTAAGATACATGTTTTCCATCACACAGGAGGAATGAACCCGAAATCCTATATCCTGTTTAATGGTACAGTCTGAGGAGGGGAATTGAACCTCGGGGGTTCTGAGCTTAACCATCTCTGAATTTTATCCTTTATAATGTGAGCAATCCATGGCGGTGAAGGTGTTTGTGGCGTGAGTAATTCAACGTAAAAACTGGATCCAGGGTTGCGATCTTCTGTCCTCACATTGTTTTACCCCCCTGTGGGGTTCCTTGAGGATAAGAAAAAGTTCTTGCACTCCCTGTGGAGGTGAAGTATGCAAAAGAAGGCACCGTCTCTAACCCCACATGCACCTCAGTTAAGGATGTGAAATAACCCTTGAAGGGTGGGAGGGCTATCACGCTGATTTGGACAGCCTGTGCCGGCTTTAAAAGCTGACAAGAGCTGCCCTGATTAATCTCCTCCGCTGTCACAGAAATGGGTCCTGCGAAGCACCTGTGCAGCTCCGCCGATAGTTACACTGCTGGGAACGGTGGGCTTACCGCTGGTGCGGCGTAACGGGAAGCATACAGTAACGTCCCCTGCAATCTCAGACGAGATGCTCGCGATGGTAACCGGCGCTCGGTCCCTCGTGTTTGGGCAGAAAATGTGTTTACAGAAATGCCGTGCTCCTAAACGCACCATTTTTTTTTTTTCTTGTGATTACAGTGAAAATAATATTTGGCTTTGGGGGAGAAGTGCAAACCCTCCACGATCGCCGACTTTTCCGTGTGAGCCGACTGTAATAAATCTCAAGTTAAACAAATGAGCGTTTGCTGTGTTTACCAGCTGCGCCCAATGGCGAGCCTTTGAAAAATGGAGAGTCGTTGAAAGCTGATCAAACCTCAGTTTAGTGAGAAAAAAAAAAAGTGAAAAACAAAAATACTGCACACATTTTAAACCCAACGCTGCAAACAGATTTGCGATTTACAACCCTGACCCATCCATCTCCTGGGAGGGAGGGAGACCCACGAGTCAAACCCTGTTCACTGGCAAGAAAATCTTAACGTGCATCAGTGACGCTGAAATTAAACAGGTTTCCTGTAGTTGATGAGAGACTTTCATGAGGAAACCACATCAAGTATGTCTGCAGCAAAGATATATCTTTGAGTTCCTCTGGTATTATCTGAAGGGCATCTCATTCAGTCATGTCAGACGTCACTGCATCGTGGTTTAATGCAGCCATAGCTCACATAAATGTAATATTGTCTGGACTGGCTCCCATCCTTCTCAAGTCCTCAATCAAATAAGAAATAATCTGCAAACATGCATATTTATGTATAGTTTCATGAATAATTAACAAGACCTTACAGGCAAATTTCAAATTTCACAACTTTTTCCTCTCATGATCAGACGTTCACTCCAACCCGAACAGGAACCTAAAAGACTTTCTATCAGTTTTCAAAGGCTCAAACTCTGCAACTCTATGGACAAATCACCAAAATTATTTTCCTTTTTCACCCTTGTTAAGGCTAAATTATTTAATTATCTTTGCGATCTGTCCACACTATACATTTTGTATGTATTCATGACTGATTCCATTAAAAAACAAACTTACATTTTAGAAGGAGTGTTTAATCAAAAATATGCATGCATGTCAACTGGAACTGTGAACTGGAGTCCTGTTGACGATTGAAGGTGACACCCAAGAAGAAAATCCACAAAGACAGCAACTGAGAAACGGAAAAACAAGGCTGACCTTTCTGTGAAGATCAGAAACACATCTGCAGATTAACACCTTTAAAGACTGCTAATTAGCATGTTACATTTTGTGTTATCTTGGGTACAGAGTGTGAAGTGACACACAGGCTGAATGCTGGTTGTGGCAACACCTCGTCTATTTTCAAGCCTTTTCCAGTCATTTCGGTTTTTGTCAGAGAGCCAGATGTGCCAGTTTAACTCCAGCACATGACCGAAAAATGTCAAACTTGGTAAATCAGTACATACTCCATTAGTTTTCTGGTTCTCTAAGAGTTTTCTGAGGACGCCGTATGGCGTTCCCTCGTGGATATGAACCGATTGTGACTTTGATTCATTCGAACAATTTTCTATACCTCACTTTCAAGCTTGTATCTTCAGGAGTCAATTATCTAACAGGGAGCTTTGACAAGGAGCAAATGAGGGATCCTCTCTGGAATTGTTGCCCACTGGGATGAAAAGTGACTGAACATGAGTCCTGTTTTCAGTTTTCACCCTGTCCACTTAATTTAATCTACCAGACTTTGGCAAAAAAAAACAATTCAGACGGAGATTCACGAAGCAACTGACCGCCACTTGAAGATAATACAAGATACTGTCATGAGTATTTAAACACACGACAGTGACTTCCGAACTATTCTTACCGTCCACAGACGCTCGCTTGGGAAGAATGGTGATGGCCCCCTCCGCTACTCTCTCCTGGCCAATCACAGGAGAGATCTTGGAGCCCCAGCTGTCTGAGCCCACCCACAGGAAGTGGCCTGTCTGGTTGTTCCTTTTAGCCGCATCCAAAACTCGCCTGTTCAAGGAGGAAACTGACAATTAAAACATTAAAAAAAAAAAAAAGTCCTGGAAAGGATGAGGAAAACTATTTGCCCAGTTATTAGAACGTGGACTGGAAAACAGTTCAATGAGTTTCTTTGCCTTGGATGACTTAGTGCAAAAGATAAACCAGGGGTGTGCAGCCCGCTTTCAGGAAACATTTGTTTAAATAAACATTGTTTTAATTTTCACTTTATTTGCATCCCGCGCTGATTTTCAAAAATCTCCAGGCTAAAAACAAATAAATTAGTTGAAATAGCCAAAACAGGAAAATTAGATGAAATTGCAAAAAATGGATAAAACAATAATAATAATAATAATAATAATAATAATAATAATAATAATAATAATAACAATAATGTAGAAAGAATGGCTGAACTTTCTGGCACAACTTTTTTACAGAAAAAAAAATATTTTTTAAATACAAATGGGGTGGAAAAGAGGCAAAGTAAAGAGAAAAAAGGAAAAAAAATAGAGAAAAATATCGCTCACTAAAAACTGATCCGACCATTTGGAAATGCACAGTGGCAATAAATCGGCAAATAGGTTAAGAAAATAAAATAGCCAAGATGCATAAAATGGCTAAAACAGGAAATCCATGAATATTAAAGAGAAAAAAAAAACTCTAAAAATAGCTCAAAAATCTGAGAACTTATTCAATCACATTGAAATTGTACCTATGAGACTTGATGAATACAACCTCAGTTTGTGTATGTTTGGTGATTTTTTTTTTTCATTTTTTTATGCTTTCTTTATTAATTTCAGATTACTTGTTTTGACACTTCAGACCATTTTTATCTGGCTGGGTGACTCTTCACATTCAGAAATTGAATTGCGAGATGACTAAGAAGCCGGATTACACTCCTGTTTCTGGAGACGCTGCAACAAAACCGAGCGCAAAACGAGCAGCGCGGTTCTTGTTTAGCTGCACGGCACGTACCTTATATCATCCTCATTAGCAAACATGATGATGGCCCTCGCATTTGAGGTCTCCAGCAGCCGTCTGATGATCTTGTCAAACTCCCCTGGCCTGGGCTCCCTGGGGATCTTCAAGGACTGGGCAATGCACACGCCACCTGGGACAGACGGGGAAGGGAACAGATTGCATCATCATCGTCGTCTATTTTAAAGCCGCCGATTTGCATTCTGAGTCTGGAGAAGCTCTCACGCTCCGCCTCCGGCCGTTTTACACAACTTTGCTCTACATCACGTTGAAAGTCGGTGTTGGAAAGCGAGATGACAGCTTTAACATTCCCAACAGGCTTACAGCTCCGGAGTGAAGACGAGAGACAGTGGACAGGTAGAAGACAGAAGCAACAGAAGTAGAAAGAGATTCAGTGAAGATACTGTATGTCTGAAAGACGCGTCACATTATGGATGTAGTGTTAACATCAAGTCACGATGTGAGAGCGGCTTTCATGTTCGACAAACACTGCAAAACACACACAAAAGTGAGGTTATTTTGTACATTTCACTGTGTTTTGCAACAGGATTATTAAAATGCATTGTTAAAAAAAGGGATCATGTTGAAACTGTCCCCATTTTTCATTACGTCAGGGGTGGTAACACCATTTCAGTTCAGAGGTCATGAACAACCCAATTCCATCATGAGTGGGAACAGACTGTGACGATAGAGCCATATTACTCTTTAATGTTTAACTTCACAGTTTTTCTATGTTATAAAATTGTTCATAAAAAAAAAATCCCACTGAAAATTACTAGAATTTCAAAATGAAGCCACTTCTCATGATGCACACATTGAATTTAAATGCTGTTAGTTGGAGGAATATGCTCTAAAATCTCAATATTTATTTATTAAGAAATGATTTAAAAAAGATCAGCTGAGAAAAACACCAACAGATAAATTCCTTATACTAAACCCAGGTACTGTGGTTACGTCTTCATGTGAACGTTATGTTACAGTGTGACGTCCGCCGCGTTGCTCTCACTTCAAATGACAGACCTCAGGATTATAACTCAGGATTATACTCTGCTTTATGCAGGCTCGGATAATTCCATTGAGCTCGGAGAGCAGGAGGGAAAAGAGGCAGAAGCTCGGCAGCTTTCAAATTTAAAGTAAATGTTTTTCACTTATACGGCGCTTTCTTCACTCCTTCAGTTATCTCAAAGCACCTTACACTGTCAGTCACGTTCACACACACACATTCACACACCAGTGAAGGTGGCTGGCATGCAGCTCAACCATCCACTGGGAGCAATTTGAAATTCACTGTCTTCGAATTTTTGCAGGACTTGTACAATGACAATTTGGATCTATTTTCTATTTGTGGTCGTTGTTAACCAATAACATATCGGCTGCTGATCATTGATTGATTGATACATCACAACAACATGCATCCATGTAGTTTGTGTGTGCGTCTCTATATGTTTTTTATTGCCGTTTTGTGCATGTGTGTGCATTTGTGTGTGTGTGTGCTGGAGTATGAGTGATGTCCCCTTTCCTCCCTGCCTGTTCCAGCCCATTTGTCGAGCGTCACAGTTCTCATCGGCGCTCGCTCGCTCCCGTCTCCATCGCCGCCAACGTGCATGGCTGCTAAAACAAATACTCATTAGCCTCAAATGAAAACCCTCTCAAGGATAATCACTAAAGTGATGAAATCTGCACAAGCACCCCTCCTCCCCTCCTCACACACTCACGAGAGACAAACACTTGAAAGTTCAAGATACGTTTTCAAGGATAATGGCCAAGTTGGCACATATATATATATACACACAAACAAATCCTGAAGAAAGAAGGCATAAAGTATCAATACGCACACGCGCACAAATGCAAATGTTTGCATTTCCTCACGGATGTCCTTGGAGCAATATATGAGTGATTAAATTATCGTTTGTTTTATAGCTTCACACCCATCATCAGTGAGGATCCCCACGGAGAACAGATTGTTCGGATAAAAAAACAAAATCGCATCTCGCCCGCGTGCTTCTGTATGAGAGTCTGAGCACACACACACACACACACACGCCGGGCTGTCAGTGCTGCAGTCTCACTCACTGCTCCTCTTACGGCGCCTCTCGTCTTTGATGGCGCCGAAAAAGCAGCTTGTCGAAAGCGAACGTCGGTTATTAGCGCGCACCTTCGCCGCTCCGTTGAAAGGGAGGCTGTGAGGTTAGATGAGGAGGAAAAAAAAAAATCCATGTTTTTTTTTTAATTAATCGTTCGCAGAATGTCAGGTTGAAAGAGTAGGTTGTTAATTTAGAAAAAAAAAAAATAATAATAAAAAAAGCCTGGAGTAGAGAGAAGGTATTATTTGCTTCATTTTGGAAAAATTCAGGGAGAAACCGTGACGACAAAAGCAGCAGATAATTTGAAGCTCTGTTGAGAAACAATGCGTGCGTATTGTTTGCCTTTGAACTATAAATTAGGTATATCTCCCTCTCTGGAATCTTTGGAACGGTGCAGACAGAGTCTGCAGCCAGTGTCGGCCTCATATCTCAAGAGTCTGAGCGAAAACCTTCATCCTTCACGATGACACGAGAGAGTGATGGCAGAGACGACTTCCAGGATGGAGCGGACCTGCCGGCGGCCCACTTCAAGCCAGTTAGAGATGTCTGGAATCAGTGCCGCTTGTGATCGAAGGAGTTGACTTGTGACAAATGGTTGAGGAAAAGAATCCATCCCACGGCAGCGTGTGAGCAATGAAAGGGTGACACCACCACTACCATGGAAAAATAAAATAAAATACACATTTCCGTATTTTTTTTTTTTTTTTTTTACCTTTTGTCCTTTGTTCACACTAAAAAAAAGTTTGATTTCACTGCAATAATAACTTTATCTGAAACTCCTTTCACCCTTCTGGGTGCTTGACACAGAGCTAAAGTATTCTCAAGACGAAATTGAATAAGTTTTTGGGGTTGGAGCTCTGTGGATAACCTGTCACTGAGGACATTAGCTGCTCATTATCATGTAAATAAACAGAACAGTAAACACATCAATTGGAAATTGGGACGTCGACGCCACCCTTCATTATCAGACTGAATCCAAATGAGCTGCTGCTTTTCGGGAAAGTATGAAAAGCCTGATGAGTCAATCTTAACTTTTTGAGATGCGACGGCGCTTCTTCAGAATAGGAAAGCTGATAATTTGATTGGCTGCATTTAAGCTGAATGCTTCATTGTTTAAAGATGCATCAAATTCTGTTCGACTGTTCAGAAATCCTTATTTACTGAAGAATAAAAGCTGTTCTGGATGCTGCTAACAGTCACTTTATTACACGATTTACCAATTGTGGTGCATTCATCTACAGCAGGCTAATTGAATTATGAGCTCGAGAACCAACACACTAAGCTCTCACTTTACCGCTAATAACCTGATTATTGAGGCTTTGGTGCAGAAGTGAATGCCACAGAATCCTAATTCCTTAAATGTGTCTGCGATGGCGTCTGTTCACCGCGCTGAGTGTAGGTGTGCAGGATATTGTGAACTAAGAACAGCCTTTTGTGTGTGTGTGTGTGTGTGTGGAGGTATAAGCCAATGAGTAATGAGTTTGTGGGAATTCAAGCGGGCGCACGCTGATTAACAGGCTCGTGCGCGTGCACGGAGGCGCCCGCGTGCTTTTGCATTGATTGTCACCTCCGCGGCTGCTTTTAAGCAAAAAACAAAGAGGATGCAGGGTGCAGGTTGAGATGATAAATTCGAAGTTAAGTGTGTCCGGGGCCTCTCTAAATGAAAGCCTTATAGTTGGTAATTAACTCCATTCTGTTTTCAGATTGAATTCTTTCTGTTGCAGGACGGGAAACACTGCTGCCTCAGCGTTTAATTAACAATCCGTTTCCCTCCCACACTCTCCTCTCTCTGCACCATTTCATCTATCGCCCAGCAGAGGGAAGGAACCGGGAATCACTCACCTTTCTCACAGTGTGTGTGTCTGTGTGTCTGTGTGTGTGTGTGTGTCTTGCTGCCGTCATTTTCTCCTCACCTTCAACTTGTCAAACTTTTCACATTTTTTATCAAAGGTGAGGAAAAGACTGATTTAAAGCACTGCGCAGTGCCCTTCCTGGGTAATATTACAACCAAATCAGACATTTTCTGTTCAGATGAAGGCTTGTAACACATCTATAGTCCTGAGAAACAATTAGTTCTTTTTGCATTACTGAGACATAAAATGTGATCCAATCTATATCAGTGTCAAGTCAGGAGTTAGGAAATCTGGATTTAATTTTGCCAAATAAGTAAAAATAAATAAAGGCATGAAATATTAGAATTGTAGATTTGTTTGAATACATGTTTAACAGACATTTCCTTGCTGCTGCACATGAACACAAGGGTCACTTCTTCAGTCCAACCTCTGATATGTGCTGAGTGTTTAATAATTGATGCTTTTTCAGATGTTTTATTTATTCTATGAGTTTCGCATTTTGTCAGCCATGAAAAGAGGAAAGTACGTATATGACGACAGGCGCTTCGGCCCTTCACTGTAAATATTCATAAATGTTCCCTTGTTGACTACGGCCTGTTAAAAATTCGTACATGCAAAGGCAAGACGATAAGGTATACAGCTGGACGTCCTCGAAGTACATTCCGATTGTTGACTTGAAATCCAATGTTAGGTTAGGTTTTACGCTTTAATGCAGACTGCAAAATCGTTTTTTTCAGTTGCGCGAATGCTGAGCTCTATACCAGCAGTGGCATATTCTTGGAACGCTTGAATAACTTGTCATCCATGCAGCTCACCATGCACTAAACCTTTATTCAACACTGCAGAAATACTACTCACTGACACACTCGTGCAATTTGTGAAGTTTTTTTTTTGTGCTTTCATTACAGCTCTAAACTGAACACAGAGATGTTAATGTGGTCTCCTGCTAAGTATGACTAAAGAAAGCACCTTTCTAGCTCGCTGTACTGAAGCCCCTGGAGTGTGTGTGTGTGTGTGTGTGTGTGTGTGTGCACATAGGCTATAGTGCATTTTAAGTCAATTTCATCTGAATCCCAGACTTTTTGTGAGTAGTCTAGCGGCATAATTCTGTGCTTTATATGATCATGTAACACAGTGAAAGAATGGCAGTGAAATCAAACCCCTCGCCTTTAAATGAAGACACATTAAAGGCAGGGGCTTTGATTTCGCCACGGTTTTCATTTAGATACACACACATTATGATTACTCTCAGCAAAACATACAACGTGCTAAATGTGAGGCTCTGCCCTCAAACCAAAAACAAAGAGAAAAAAAAAACACACACACAAAGGAAGAAATTCATTTCATTCTCCAGCCTCACAAGTGTCTCTTTGATGAAGCTCCACATTAATGTTTTCTGCACAATTATTATTATGGGGGAAGGCATAAAACAATACGCTATAGAAGCATACAGACATGAGCAGTACATATACACAGACTTTTTCTTTCTAAGCCTCATTAACAAATGCTTTTCAAATTAAAAGTTGACCCTACTTTCCTATGCTTTGTTCACAGCTTGGGGCGCTTTGCAGCCTGGGCCTTTGAAGTGTGTGTGCGTGTGTGCGTGCGTGTGTGTGTGTGTGTGTGTGTGTGTGTGTGTGTGTGTTTCATGCATGTTTATGTGAATCCTCTTCTCACCAGTACTTGTCTTTGCATGCATCAGTGTGATCTCCTGTAACTACGTGTGTTTTATTCTCCATCTCTGGTGTGGATTAAGTGATGCAGTAAATATTGTGTTCTGTTTTTTTGTGTTTTTGTTGTTTTTTTTTTTTTTTTTTCTTTGCACTCGGAGTCGGAACTTTTCCTCAGGCCTGCTAATGAATCATTGACAACACCCACAAAACCGCTGTCCCAAGAAAATTTGCATCCTCCCATTAAAGCATGCCTCAGAGCAGGCAGGTCTTAGAGCATCAAATGGGCTCGGAAATTTAGGACAGTCCGAACCCGAACGCAAGAACCATTATGCAGAGACCTGAACCTCGCCTCAGGTGGAAAAGCTTATTTTGAGTGCATGATGGACTTAAGCTCAGAATGTGGTGATGTGGAGAATGCAAAGCTGCCTGAATTTATGTATTTTTTGGACTAATACAGGGCGAATCGGGTGTAGATTCCAGAGCAGGAAGCACCGAGGCAACACTGTTCCTAATGTTTGAGTTTTAGTACATCTTCAAGTATCAGCTTGTGTAACTGGGAGAATGTTTCACAGAGCATGACAGGATGTTAAATATGGCATCAGTATGCTCGCAAAACATATTGTAGAGTGGTTTGAATAAAGTTTGAAGTGTGAATGCAGCTGGACTTGAGCTTTATTGAAATCGATGTGCATAATCCAAGAGCTTCCACTGCGGTTTTGCCTCCTTTTTATATTTTATAGACTGTCACTGAGTTCTCAGCATGGTGAGAATACCGCCGTGATCCCACATGTGAAGTTATATTGCAGAATATATGTCACAACAGCTACCCAGCATGCAGTTCGTTTATATGCTTTGGTGAACCATTAACAATGACATTGAGAGCGAGAAGTGGTCTGGACCTGAGAGCCAAAAGTACAAAAATGCCATAAGATATATGTAGAAATACAATTAGTATAATATCAGGATTAAATTAAAATAAATTCTGCAAAGTAAAGTGAGTTATTCACATGTTTTGCAGAGCAGAGGTCTATTTTTTGTTGTTGTTTTATTTTTTTGGCGGTTTAACAAGTGAAGGACATTGATGTATTACTCTCCGTATTTCCCCGTGTCATATAAACTTTGACCTTTCTGAGTCTTTATAATTCACACCCACAGTGTGAGGCTGCAGGGCAGGACCGCTGCATAATGGCCGAAATAAAAATGCTTTGACTTTCCTTCATTATTTCATCCAGAGGACGGAGCAGGGCTGTTTTCCAGGCGACAGATAAGTAAAACGCTGCTCAGGGAGGCCAGACTGGGGACTTGTCCTGAAAAGCGTTGGCTGTTTAACATCTGATTTGCCTGCTATCTCGCAGAAATTTGCAAGCGGCTGTTGTCGGGAGAGAGGTGGTGGCAGGTCTGTCTTCACTACAGGGGTCGAGCGGCGGAGCTGAAGTCAGCACTTGTTCTGGTCTGACGGGAAACAGGCTGCGAGGAGCACTGCGAGAAATCTGAAAACAAACCTGCTTGTTGTAGATTCGCAGATACAATTGGTTCCAATAAGCACTTTCATTATCTTCATTTTTCATTGAATGCATGCTGCATTTGTGCACGGGAAGAAGAGGAAGTTCATCTGTTGTTCCAAATGAGGTTGAAACTCAAACGGCGTGGAAACGCGGCGCCGCTTTAAAGTGTGTTATCTCAACCTGGCATGCACCGAGGTCAGCGTCGCTTCACACGGACTGTTTACTGACAAGTGCAAGCGGGGACTAGTTCTGTGAGTCATCCGGCACGGGGCGAGTCTGTTAACGTCTCCATTGAGTCGCCTGACCTTCGGGCGCCTGTCACACATCGCCGATACTTCCAATCAATCAGATTAATCCCATCGGCTCTCCGCTGGATGGAGGGAGGCCGGAGGTGGAATCGGACGGTGCAGGCGGCAGGAAATAGGCGGCGGGGGAACTCAAAGGAGCGGACAAAATGAAGGATTGACAGACGAGCGGTGGGGAGGGAGATAAGGTGGAAGGGAGATGAATCCAAAGGTGGGAAGGAGAAAATGGAAAAGGACGGGCAGATGAAAAGATGTAGAGTCTAAGGTGAAGGGGGAGGGAGATAAGCACAGGATGATTGGATGTCAGACCCCAGATAAAAAAGCACAAGGTCAACGTTAAGCTCAGAGATCACAAAGAGGCAACATGCCCACTTCTCTGTCTGGTACTCTCTATTCCCTCCCGTCTCTGCGTGTGCGACTTCTGAGCGTCGATCTCTTTCTTCAACTGATGCAACAGTATCTGTTTGCCTCAGAGAAGAGTTTTTTTCTTTCATTTTTTGGGGGGGTATTTTCTCTACTCCAAGCTCTCTCTTTCTCACAACACACACTATCTGACAGTAATCAGACATCCAATTACAGCAGTGCCCTCAGACTCGGGTTATGTGTGTGAATATGTGTTTGTCTTTTTCTGACAACACACACACACACACACAAGCGCCAGTACAAGCATGAGACTCATGCTGATGCCTGTTACTCCCCAGTCCTCCAGTCCACGTCTCATCTGGAGATAAAGATAAAAGACACACACTGGCAGATGCATCGCAGTCAAGCAAAAATATCAGATCATCAAACAGAAAAAGAAATAAATAAAAAAATTAGAACAGACTCGCACTGATAATCATATATTCGGTTCAAACACATTGAGAGAAACTCACAGAGGATTAACAAGGATTGTTCACAACAGTATGCTCTAGTAACTCCTCGATGTGTTGCTGTGTTGTCGCACTCACAATGTCAGAGAAACGGATTAATTCTAAACCGAAGGTGTTTTTGACATTAAAGTGACCTGATGATACAACAAATCCCCAAAAGTAAAAGGCTATGCAATGTTGTGATTTACAATAACACTGTATGAGTATATAGCTGTGCATGGCGATGCACTGGGTAGGGTATTTGCCCCAAGATCATGGGGAGTCTCAACATGTTAAATCCACATGGATAATTCACCAGTCATAACTTCCTGCAGTATAACGTTCTCATGTTGAGAAATATCCCCTTGAACAGCTGTACTAGAAACTTACGGCCACTATAAGGGAAAGATCCTGCAATTAATCTGCAGTTCAGATGCATCCAGACTATAGGGCGGGTAATCAGTATGGATCACGGATCAACTGCAATCTGTTTCATCACTAACGAAGCGTGACGTGTTTAAACTATGCAGAACCATCTGTATCAAGAGTTATATTTATGTTGAAGAGCTGAGGCGGGCTATTTTTGCAGATGTTGTATTACCAACATAAACACAAAAAGATAAGGAGGCCCCAAGGGCAATTTATCTCCGATTATGTTATTGAAATGTTTGGTACAATTAAGTTGACAATTAATTTGAATAGCTGACTACATGATTTCTCCTTGTTGTATTTGATGTACACCATTCCCTGCAAATCTAATGTTTGACAACGAAAAGAAACAAAGTCTCACAGCTGCTGTAATGAAGATTGTTTTCTGCAGGCAAAACACCCCATGGCTCTGGCAGTCATCAGAACTGCACAAGTAAATAAAGCCAACAATTAACATTTTATGAATTATTACTAAGCACATAAACACAAAAATACAGAAATCTGAAACGTGCCACTGGCACAGTTCATTTGATTTACAGCAGATCGGCAGAATCGGTCACCCTGCAGCGCACAGTGAGAGAGAACTGTGAACTGAAAATTGCACATCAGCATGTCACTCATTCAAGTAGGAGTTATAGCTCTAAAGAGACGTTTACACATGCACGGTTAACACAATAGTAAATTCATCGATAAGCCCGCGCAAACAGCCAGCTCATAAAATCTTCAGCCAGTAATTTGTTCCCGTTAGCATGTGCCAGACGACACAATATATGGGAAGCATTATGGCTTTTTGAATAGCGGTGACCACACAGGCTTATTGCGGCGGCCGATATCATCTGCGTGGAAAAAAACATGACGCCTCGGCGGTAATGAAAGCGAATTGCTTGGCTGTCCATGAATGCATCACAGGTTGTGCGTAGGCCCTTTGTGTGCACACGTGCACATCCATGAGTGTGTATGTGTGTGTGTGTGTGTGTCATACAACAGGCTCCTGACATTGAGGGCGGCCATTGTAATGCTAATGCGATGCTTTGCTACAGTTAGGATAGCAGCAGTGTGTCAGCCTTTTAAAACTCACTATATGCATGTAGATTTAGGCAAAGGGTCGTGCACCGGATGAACATTTCTTAGCTGGTTGAATTGAAAAAATGCAAATGCAACACCTCGGCTAAACTAATCTTGTAAATAAACTGAAATTTTTTTTTAAAAATCTGTGGGAAAAAATAGAAAAAAAAACCCCTAAACCTTGTTGGGAAACTTGCAAAGCTGTCAATTTTCATTTCACTGAACCACATATGTGAAAGATAACGACAGCCAATATATCTACTTAAAGTTTACATTGTGGTTAATAAGATGAGACGAACTAACTTGCTTTCAAGG
Source organism: Salarias fasciatus (assembly GCF_902148845.1). Lineage (NCBI taxonomy): Eukaryota > Metazoa > Chordata > Actinopteri > Blenniiformes > Blenniidae > Salarias > Salarias fasciatus. The sequence continues at coordinate 11,016,828 of NC_043761.1, read as the reverse complement.
ACAATTTCTATTCTCAGTGCACATCTTCACTGCACTCCCTGTATGGGCCATTATTTGCATTAAAGCGGTGGAATCAATGCGCGGGCAAATTGAATTATACAGCGCCTCCACTAGTTACAGTGATTTAATCCAGTTTCAATAGCATTAACAAGCATCTGGAAATATCAACCTCATTAGCATTCACTGATTTTCATTTAAAGGGTCGCACCCGGCACGGAGTGTTTTCTTCAAAGTAAATAGAAATAATGCCGTACTCTCCGGCCAGGTGCTGTGAATGCACTATTGCTTTGGCCAACAATGCTCCATGCATAGATTTCACCAAAATCAATACGTCTTGCACATGAAGTATTCTTCAGGTATTGACGTACGCTCTGTTGGCCCTGGGGCGCTGCTTCTTGCAGCATTACACAGTGCTTAGTGCCAAAAGCTGAGGCGACAAGGAGCAGGAAAAAAAAAAAAAAAGCAGTGCTATGTAAAGGTGCATGAGTCAAAGGGCTCTATTTTCATGACGGAGCACAGAGGGGCTTTGCGGTAGTGAAGTGACATTTTCGACAGACACACAGAGGTTTTACTTGTGACTGCAAGCGTTTGATATTTTGGTGACTTGTCCTGAACTTGACTTCAGTTTAGTAGGCAGAGCGATGCGGCAGGGGTTGTTATAGCGGCAAAAAAAAAAAAACACAGCAGAGCAATTTCAGTGTTCGGGATTATGGTGATTTGACCGTTTTACAAGCATACTGAACTAGGTGATGAGAATGCAGCATTTCTTTTCTTTTTAGCTGCACCACAACTGGATTTTGACATTACCTCCTGAAAATCAGACTGGTCATGATCACTGCTATTATTTCTTTTCAGAGTAGTCCGATTACTGATCATTTCAAATAAGTGACTGGCTACTGGGCAGTCGCCCATGCACATTTGAATAGTTTTTATTTTTTTGCAGTTAGAAAATATGAGATCATGCGTTTGAAATATTTGCAACACAAATATTTTCTCTCGCCAGTCTTTGGGGACATTTCTGTACTGAGTCTGCATGAATATTTCACATGACGTCTCAAGTGTTTTGGATTCAGGCTTGCCATAAAGACCGATCCTGTCATCTTTTTTCCAACCTTCCACACACTCATTTTCTGCGTCTTCACTCAACCTTTCCACCGCAAGCATCATCCCCTTATCTTCATATCGCAGAACACTGTATTCAGGATCTGCGTGTCTCTGAAATGTCAGCGCAGCAACTTCGCCTGTCACCTTTTGCTCTCAGCGGCTGGCGCTGTGTGTTTCTTCTTCTCTCCTCTCCACCGTCCCGCTCGCTGTCCTCCAAGTGTGAACAATATCAGTAGCATGCGGTTTGCTTCACCATCTTAATTACACTTCGAACAAAAAAGAAAAAAAATCAACATCGAGAGGAGCCAGGAATCAAACAGACAGTGTGTGGTCGATCCATCTAATCACAGCCTCAATATCCCCACCATACAGGAAAAATTAGCTCGTTGTTTGCTTGGCAGTGAACCGCGGATCTGGTAAACATGTTGTCTTTCAGGGTAGTGCTGACACAGCGGCGTGCCAGCGCTTCCAGCTAACACCGACGGAGCTCACCGAAAAACTGATAAACTGATACGTATGTGCTCGCTGATACAAAGACACACACACACACACATCTCGGTGCTTTTTTATGCCACTGGATTAAACAGTGAGTGTCCGTGTGGGTGTTCGGTTGCGCTGAGTTGTGACGAAGGACAGCGAGGCCCGTTGAAAAGGCTGGAGAGACGGAGTGCATTGGCATTTACTGAGCACATAATAAGGTGAGTGCGTCACAGACAAACGGACACAAATACAGTCTGAGTAGCCGCTCACACAAGAGGCACCTTCTATCAAGCTGATATCATAAAAAACAAATCTCTTTACGTAAAAAAGAGGCACACAAAAGCACACGTACACACACACACACACACGCACTTTCGAGTGCAGCCAGTCAAGCGTGTTCGTTGAAAAAGGGGTCAGTGATGGTTTTACAGTCCAGAAAGAGAAAACTCAAAAAAGGTTGATTGAACTCTGACTGAAGATTACTGAAGAGAAGAGAAGAGAAAGTTCTGGTCCCTCGAGATGGATTCAGGATTTCTTTTCATAATTTGAAAATGAACGTTCCAATTATGTGGCTGCTAAAACTTCCTCTTGTAATTTGCTGATATTGAGCCAATATTTTTAAAATACTTGTACCAGTCGGTTGTAGATTAAGGAACAAAGACGTCCAGGAAAAGCTCTGTGTCAGTGCATTGTACATAAACACAAACATAAGCACTTATAGCTTTAAAATTTCTCAAAATAGACATGTTGTGCCACATGAAGCAGGACTGACAGTCTGATTCCATCACCGCTGGCATGGCTTCCTTTCAAAAACATAACTCCAAGACCCTTTTCAACATCTAGAACATTCAAACACTCCAGGAAGCGAAGGAAGCAAGCTTTACAGCCACATACTACTCATTACGATGCCCCCCAGGACTTCCTTAGGAGCATCCAACCACAGACACACTTCAACAGCCTGTCACACATTAGTGTCAAAAACACACAGTAATACTGACAAAGTGCCAAATATTGAATGCTAACGTTATCTTGGGAATAAAAAAGCCCAGGAACAAGCTCATTGCACATTTTTGGATGAATCCACACCCATAAAGTCAAAATGAATCCAGTCAATTTAGTCGTAAAAGAGTTAAAGACAAAATCAAAAATCTATTCCGGGCACGGTGCCTCAGCTGAGCAGGGCAGGCCAAGCCAACAATGAGAAAACATGCATTTCTCAATCAATACAACAGTCAGTAAATCAATAAAAACACTTAAAGTTACTTTACAAGCATAAAGAACACGAAGAACTTGGATGGAAACATTTTTGCTTGATTGGGTTTTCAGGATATTTTGTTGGTGTAACTTTTTATTGTGACACCAAGCAGCTGCCTTTTCACAAGGACATTGTGTTAATATCTAAATTTTCACAGGCAGGGCTCCATAACACACTTTGTTGGCTCAGTTTATTATTACGACACTTTACTCGTCATGTGAAGATGATGTATTGCCAGTTAAAGTAACTCTAAGTATATTTATTTTCTGATTGGCTCACCTATATTTGAATTATTTCACTTTTGACTCGGAATATTTAATTGTTTAATCAATCTGCTGGCTTTTGGTATTGATCCTTCTCTGATAACGCTTCTCGGAACGAGGCAATCAATAAATCTGATGTTCACTGTGAGCTATACCTGTATATTAAATTCACGCCTGTGAGGGCGCTCACTCATTTTTATTGCACATATGTTACAGCTTTGATTCGCAGTCGTCTTTATTGATTTCCAATTGTTTTCCATCCTTCTGGAAGCTCTTTCTAAACTGACTTGAGATGTGTTGAGCCGTGCAGGTGTGAGTTTTGCTGGGTCATGTTCTCGTATATAGTGTAAGTTTGATCACTGTATGTGGGTTAAGGTGTTTTCCTTTCCCTTTATTTTCATTACAAAACATCAAACGCGGTCTGTTTGGGCGCCCTTTGACCCCGGAAACCTGGAAGTCTGAGACTGATCTGCTCCTCCGAGAGCCCCCATGCTGCTCAGGGCCAATCAAGTCGCCACATAACACCATTATTTCAGCCTTCTCCTCTGCGGGGGTGTCAGTATCCGTCCATCGATTTCCCTCCTTTCTTTAATCCCGCTCTCCAGCTGCATTCATCTTTTCTCTCTCTCACCGTCTACCCCCTGCCTTTTCATTCCTTCATCCCTCTCTCTCTCTCTCGGCTTCACTTCTTCTCACTTTCTCCTGCTATTGACTTCACCCATCCCATTCTCTCTACCTCCATCATCCAAAAACCTGTCCTCCCGCCATCCTGATCTTCCCACCCCTCCTTGCTTTGGAAGCTCTCCATGCATCTATCTCTCCCTCAAAAGCCCTCGCGGCTGAGGCTCCATAATGAAATCTCAGCAAGCCTTATTGTGTTGATTAAAGCTGTCAGAAAGGAACTAAGAGAGGAAAAATACAGCCTGCAACAAGGGAAAACCAGGGCTCAATGGTGCGTTGCCAGTGCCCTTGTTTCAGCAGTTGTTTAGCCTTTCCTCCCTTTTCAGCTATTTTCCAACCCATTCCTTCCTCCTCTCCTCAGTTTACTTATACACCCCACCTCTCTATTAGTTCCTTGTTTTATTCTCGACCCTTCAGCCTCACTCCCATCATCCATTTCAAAAATAAGCAGGAATCTCTCGAGGTATGTCCTCCCTGACCTTAACTTAATGTAATTTTATCGAACCGCATCCCACCTCAACCACCCTCCTCCAGCTGTTTGCCTAAACGCCTGACCATACACTACTGTTTTCATGTTTTTGGGGCACAACTACAAAGCCGCAAAATGTTGTGTCCTTAAAAGAAGGATGCTCAATCAGTTGAGTCTAAAAGGAAAAAAATAAAAGTGCAATTTTCAAGATGATGCTGCTAAAAGTGAAGTGTGGACGTTGGAGCGAAGTCCCTGATGAGGTCGTGCTTCTTAGAAAAGTTGAAGCAAACTGCTTGACCTACTGGGTGATTCTCCACTTGTAGAGTTAAGAATAGTTAAGAGCAGGAAGGACCTGCAGCAGGTGGTGAGGGTGGCAAGTTACATCATAGGATCACTCCTCGACTCAGAGACATTCAGGCTCATTTTTCGCTGCATCATTTTCAAGTGAAAATGGAAAAGTTTTGTCTATTTACACAACAAAGGTGATCAGAGTCACGGAAAATCCCACATCTTGGATTCGGCTCCCTTCTGCTTCCCTCTAGAAAGAGATAAACTCTTTAGCGCTTCCAAATAAACACTAAATAACAGCTTTTACCCCTTAAGGAACCGGCACCCACCATCCACCCACACGAATCCCCGCTACATGAAGCTTGATGTTCACTAACCCCCAATCCCTAAAATCTCATTTGCAATATTTTCATACGATTTGATTAAATTTTGTACAAGCAGTTCGAGCCGCTAAACCCTATTTGTGTTATTTCAGAAATAAAACATGCTTTTTTTCTATTTACGACAAGATGTGGCAGCATTTATTTTCTGTATAATCACAAACTTTTGTGTGCTATATTGTTGGTATCACAGCAGAAGTCCTATATTCAGTGAACGAGGCGAGAGTTTGAATAGCCATTTAATATAACGGCACTTGAGATCATTAGCGCTGATCCTGACCTGCTGTGGCTCGGCAGGCGACTGATCGATCGATCGCATCACTGAAGCTTTGTCGGAATTATTGAGAGCAGATTTTCACCATTTCCAGAAAGAAAGATAATGTTAAGACGAACCCTGCAATAGATTCTCCAATTACAGATAGGCGAAGCAATATACTGATTGCTGAGCAAAAAGCAAATCATTTATATCCTATTATCAAATCACAGATTTTAAATCACAGGAGAAGTAGCACTTTCTCCAAGAAAAAATAAATCAATTTATAAGGAAAAGGGGTTAGAAGTACTTTCGGTTTAAACGTAAAAGCATATTATACCAAAAAAGTGTTAAAAAAAAAAAAAAAAGCAGAATAGGAATTCAAAGGGCAGAATAAGCTGTCATCTTTTCTCTCAGCTCTGCGGTTTTAATAAATGTCAACTGACACATTGCCCACCATTTTACAGCAGCATGTTTTGGATTCTGAATGTGTGCGTATTACAGGAAGGGATGTTGACAGAACAGATTGTTCATAAATTAGGGATTTACACCATGTGTCAACATGCAGTCTGTAATTCCCAAAAAAAAAAAAATTTGTATCGACAAGAAATGGGATTGTCACAGCAGCACACGGATGTACACACTGTACTGCTGTACACACACCAAACAGGGCACGAGCACACATAATCCATTATTACACCATGACTCCAAAGCAAACATAGCTACTAATACATGTCTGCACACACACCAAGCCCCCCACAAACACAGCAAAGGGGGGAAAAAAGATCAAGCACCATCATTACCAGGCAGACCTGGAAGGCATTTCCTCCAGAGGTTAAACTTCTATTAACATTACATTAACAGACAGACGGGCGTGTGACAGCCCGACATGGCTGCATATCAACTGTTTCTCTTTCAATTACAGAGATGACAGAGAAACCACAGGCAATCTAACCAGACATCCAGGGGGGGGGTTCTTTGAGGAGGCTTTGGAAGCTGGTCCTTCCAAAACGGATCTGGGTGTAAAAATTAGCTGCGACTCCCACATATTATCTAATGAAGACATGATGACGAAAGTCCAAACTACATCGTTCAATCATAGACGAAAAAGTTGTGGAAAAAGTTCAAATCAAGGCAATATATAGGTCTTTGAGGCTCTGATATTGCAAGGATGTGGTCATGCTGTTCAATTTTTCATTTATTTATATTTATCATTTCTGTGTTGTGTCAATATTGAGTCAGTGAGGATGAGAACAAGCCTAAAAAAGAAACTTCATAACAGCAACCACTGGACAGAGATAGATTAATAAAATATTATGAAGGGATATTATGAGAAAGGAAGGTATAATTGTCTGTGAATTCACATTCAAATTGAGGAGGAAAGGCTCACTGTAATTGACGAGAGGTAAAACGCTCTCCAGTGTGATCCGGCTCTCATTTGCATTCACAACAGGGACTCGCGGCCTCGCTCAGAAACACAAATGAAACTACGGCATGAGCTCCAACTTCAAGGATGACCGCAATAAACAGCCGACCACAGCTTCACGGGCTCTACAAGAGGCAAAAGAAATGTCTCTAACAGGAAAAAAAAAGGTAAGAATGTAATTGTGTTCCAAGGTGCAACAGCTTCTTTCTGGTCTATTCATTCATAAACGTCGTGGAGGTGACCTGTCCTGCCTTCCCCCGTACAGCGCTGAGATTGTCTCCAGCCCTCTGCGACCCTGGATTGGATAAAGTGCGATAGAAAATGGATGTTGTGTAAGTTTGAGTCAGCAAACCGGTAGGAGTGGACAATTATCCAGAAAGTATGTATGCCGTCCCATCCCCTGTTAAAGCTGGCATTGCGGCCGAGGTTACAGCGGCGCTGACGAGGACTGGAGGCCGCGGCATTGCCTCAGTCTGTTATAATAATATCATCGGCAGAAATCCCAGAGGCCGGGCGAGGATCCGGGCCCTCCCAACCTTGTTGAAACTGAGGATTGCTACGCTCACTAAATGACTGGATCATTTCGAAACCTCAAAATATTCAAAATGAACCAAAATCATGTAATTTCAATTGAATGGCTTCATTATTTTTAAGAAAATTACAACCAAACCTATTTTCCTCATCATGATCATTACACTAACTGCTCGAAAACCCACTCTGGATAATGTGCTCGTTCGCACCAGGCGAGGCAGGTGTGTGCCAGAAGCTGTGTGTTCAATACACAGCGAGTCGATTCGATATGGAAGCTCCATGGAGGTTCATGAAAGAGATGGAGCATGTGAAGCCCCCACCTTAAATCAGAGTGAATCTGTTTATTTGCACAGTAAAACATGTCTCCTCGACATTTTGTTTTATTCTATAACATAAATTCAATCGTGCATTGTCCCTGGTGGTAACAGGCCAGAAGTCAGAGGCGAATCCAACCACTGAAACTCAGTTTACATTTGGTTTAGACAAAGGCAAAAATACTCACACTGCATCATTATCTGTGCTCATCCAATATTCCAAGCACGCAGGCTGATGAGTGATCAGCTACCGAGGCTTGTAAAAGCTTCGGTACCACGAGTGTCACAGGAAGTCCCCGGTCGCTAAATGGTTTACTGTGGCACGGGCCAGAAGCTAATCAGCGTGTCTTTACATTCACCAAGACGGGAACAGGAAGTTTCTGCTTCATAAAGGAGCTAAACGATTAATTACTGATCAAATTGAGTAAAGGGTAGATTAATTACACGTCATCGGAGAGATTCATTAGCTCATATACTACCCAACTGTTGCACTAATAACTTCACGAGACTAAAGATCAGGCTCCAGTGATTACAAAGTTAGATGCTGGGTATCTGTTACATAAAGGCAGAAGGCTGAATTCATTATATGATGCTGGTTAGGCCATTCCGTCAAGTGATTGTGCCACAAAATGAATCAATAACTTGATCAGAAAGTCATTTTGAGGGTTATTGGAGGTCTGGGCAGGGGGGCTGTTTATCAGAAAGGCTGAACTATGGGAAAACACATGACCCAGCCATTTCTGCAACAACTCAAATCAATGGGAGGATGATCAGGAAAGATATTGGCAACATGAGAGCACGGCGAGCAATACTCTCCTCAGCACAAAGCAATTGAATGGCAATCTATCTCAGCTAAAGTCAGGAGACACACACGCTGGCACGCACACACACCCACAGGTACAAAAAAAAAAAAAAATTCCACTAAGATTTAAAATATGTCCGTTTTTGGTGCTCGGACAGCTTAAAACCAGAGCACTGAGTGTGCTGGAGTGTGGACAGTGGCAGGAAGCCTCTGCACACACTACCCTACATAAAGGCACCTCCAGATCCTCATAAAAACAGAGAAATCCCCGACCGCCACCCAATCTGCTGTCTCCTGGGCAGCTCTTGTGCCTTGTAAACAGCTGGATGGCTCTTGGCTAGTAAATAAAGCAAAAGGGGGGGGGGGTGAGGGAGTGGGCGGCAGGTAGCAGAACGGAGGGGACCGGGAGCAAAGGAGAGGGTTGGAGCTTGAGAAAGGCATCCCATTCATTAGGCATTCACAGTGTGCACCGGAGAGCCCGGATACCATGCGGTAAGGGAAAGAGAGGATTACAGTCACTTGGGTGGGGGGGGTGGGGGTGAGAGGGGTAAGGCTGGGCGAGCGGAGGGGGAGGAGGAGCCAGGACGGGGAGGAAAATGGAGAAGCAAAGTAGAAATGCCACGAGATGAAAAGAGAATTTGGGAAATGCATATAGCTGAAGACAAGGAGGGACGGCGTGAGAAAGAAAGGAGGACAAGAGAATAGGTGAACTGATCAGAGTGAGAGAGAGAGAGAGAGAGAGAGCGAGAGAGAAAGAGTGCAGCCAGGAGGGATGCTGCGGCGCCATAAAATGCCAGCTGTATGCCACTGCAGTCTCTCCCCTCTCATCACCGCGCCATGTGAGTTACTGTGTCTGCTACCTGACACACACACACACACACACACACACACACACACACACACACACACACACCCTCTCTCGGTTTACAGCATGTTCGTTGATTACTTGGATCTCCTCTGCAGGTCTTTACGAGCCGATGGCGACAGCAGCATTTACTGCCCACTCGTGGGCACGGCAGTGAGTGCGTCGCCGTGCGCGTGCAAATCGGCCCAGCGTCCACTTCCTGTGTGCATGCCGACCAGTCGCCCCATCAAGCCTAAGTTGTTTCTATGAATGCTACCCTCCGGTCTTATAAAACCTCCCATCTGGATAGACGAATGGATGCGCAGACACAAAAAAGTGCTATCTCCGAGTCGATGCGAGCCGTGAAAGCTCTATTAAAGTGTGAAATCAAAGAAGAGGAAAAAAAAAAAGAAACCCACAGGAAATTGTTCTAATCCATACACATTTTAATGAATGAGTGCACCATATCATTAGCTTTGCATGAAATATCAAATATGTACATCTTGATTTAATGCTGCCCATTTCCCCCCTAAACCTTTAAGATTGAATATCTGTCTTCAAGGCAGCCTCAGCTCCACTTCATTTCAGCGTGCTCAAAAAAAAAAAAAAAAAGCACCCTCAGAGACTTAAATTTGCCTTGAAAAAGGTAATCCATCACAATGAACAGTTCATCGCCTTTATTTCGTTTATCAAAGTAACACTGTCACTGTGCGGTAATGCAATCGGAAGCCGGAAGAGGTTTTAAAAGCTGCTGCATTCAGGAACAATGTCACAGTTTAAGAAGAATCAAGCAGCGGAATGAGGCTTTTTAAATGCATGAAACAGGCAAATTCACATTGTCCAATCCAAAATATTTATGTACAATCACTCACCTCGCAATACCTTAGTTTGTTTAATCAGTTTTCGGGATGTCTGAGCGTGCTGGAGCTTTATGGAGAGTTTTAGGACTGGCTGAAAATTTAATAGCTTCACCAAATTCATTGGCACTGGATTTTCAGCTGTTTTCAGATAACTCACAAACACAAGCTGCACTTGTTTTATGTTCATATGCTTTGCCATCCTGCATCTTATTTCCTCTGTTAAATTATATCACTGAAAGATAAGATACAATAAGAATACAATCTGATTTAAATGAAGTCTAAATCACCGGACCAATGAAACTATGGGAACAGATTTTCTATTAAAAAACAAAATCCTTTAGTTTCGTTGCCTTCTTCATACAAATAGTGGCTTTTGGAACCTATACTATAATCCAGAGGATTGACGAACGTGTGCAGCAGCTTGTTTTCTCATCTTACAGTGAGAAGGCCTTGATTTGATTCTGAGGCTTATCTTTGTTGAGTTTGCATGTACTTCCCATCTGACTTTGTCCAAAGACTTTGACAGTCGATTGTAAAGCTGTCAGTTCAATGGACCTACCTGATAAAGTGTGTCTTCACGGCTTCAAAACTCTTTGCACAGTGCGGTTCGAGACGGAGGATCGAAACACCAATCTTGGGACTGGAAGATGACTCACTCTGCTGCTGCCTGTTAGCGGTCAGGTGTATACAAGTGTTCGACGATCACTTCTTGTGTTCGTCCTGCGACGGATTGTTAACTTATCAATGATGTCCCTAAAATAGATATGAAGACGTATGGACCACATGAGAAAGTCTTTATCCCACTTAGTCACTAATCATTGGTTTCCTTCATACTGATGCACAGTGTGATAGTCTGTGATATTTAATGCAAAGGCTTCCACTACACACACACACACACACACACACACACACACACACACACACACAGACAGCCACAAGCAGAAAACGCACACACAGTGACTCAAACGGTTCGGTCTTATCAGTGCTTCCTTCAGTCTCTGGTTTTAAGTCTGTCTCATTCCCTCTTATCTTAATAAGGTTGGTCTTAACTCCAATGTGATGTGCTGCCCCTCCTTGTTAATGGATTCACACACACACACACACACACACCAATAATCCTTGCTTGCTCATACATTTAAAACATACTGTCACATTTGTGCACACACACACACACCAAACTTCACCTAGAGACACAGTCAAGAGAGTACCTGGAGAAAACCCATAAGACGGAAGAACATGCAAACTCCACACAAGGTGCTAATTTAATTCTACAGTCCCTCTCTTGGTCTCTTGCATCATTTACTGTTTGATTTAATCGCCCGCTGATGTATTGTTTCAGTCAGCGGCTCGTCTAAAGTGGTTGTGAAATCGGGATTCTTTGGCTGCACGTTCACGAGAGCAGCGAATCTGCAGAGCTAAGTGAGTGCGGCGGCTGCTTAAATCATAATTTGATCTAATGAAATACAGTTCTGGCGAAAGATGTCCTGTTCTGTTTGCCTCTGGAGTGATCTGAGTAAATTCCACAGGTCCTTCAAATCAAGTTACAGCTCAACTGCTTTTTCTCTCTTCTTCAAGTCATCTATCTCTCTATCATCTATCTCACCTCTTCTGTCTTTACACTCACTCACTCCTTTTTCCCAACTCCTTGACCACCATCTGTTCACTTTTTGTTCCCCCTTCCCACAATCCCTTTCCCATCCAGCGCTCCTTGACTTCATCCATCACTCTAATTTGTCTCTCACTCGATTCTTCAGGTCTTTATCTCATTCCGTTTATTCCTCTTCATCCCTTATCTACCTCTCCTCCTCTCTTCCTTTCCCAATCCGTCACCACCTTCCCTCCACCTCCACTGTCGGCAGCGCGGCCGTTTCACGCTCCTGCCCCTCCGTCCCGACTGTCACGCCCCCCCGCCGCTCATTCGTCTTCGGCTCTCGGGGCGAAGTGAATTGCGATCGGTTCCTCCCAATCACTTGGCAGGCGAGCCAGGAGACGAAAGCTGCGTCAGTAAAAGATTATGAGGCAGATCCATAACAGCTATCAAAGCTAACAAGGGGGAGCGCCGGATTAGACGCACGCGTACTCGCACACGCACACAGAGACACAGTTTTCCTCTAATATTAGCACAGCTTACACAAACAAGGCATGGCGTGTTCTTTAATGAGCTTTCAAGACGCTTGTGGATTTTGTTACCTTTGGACGGAAACGCCAGAGCTGCTGTTTTCAATCTAAGTTAGCCATAGTTAATTCAACCTCTTTTAAAATACAGAAAAGTATCCCTCCAGTACTTTTAAGTCATGTTTGTTCTTGACCCTTCAACCTTACCTCTCAGTTTCTGGACTTCTTCAAAAAGCTGAATCATCCTGTGGTACAAGGTCTTCTCTCATCAAGGAGACAATCAAAGAGAGACGGACAAAAAAAAAATATTTACTGTAGTGCTTCAACACTTCCCTTTGATAAGACAAAGTCAAAAGAGAGAAGTCTTTACTCCGCTCCTTCTTTTTCCTTTCACCTGTCCTGCACTCCATCTCCGACTGACCTCCGTCGACTTCTGTTTTCCCACTCCCTCGTCCCGCATCCCATTTCTGCCGCCCGATTCTCATCCGACCAGAGAAAGAATACAAATCGACGCCGCAATGAGTCAAAGTCAAAGAAAGGAGAGGAGAAAGTTTGAAGCCTTAAAACATTAAGATGAGGGAGAGAGAGAGAGAGAGAGAGAGAGAGAGAGAGAGAGAGAGAGAGAGAGAGAGAGAGAGAGAGAGACTGTCAACACGGCTGTCTTAGTGATTATGAATATGAATATTCGTTCTCATGAATTGAAAGAAAAGTGGAATAATTTCCATCACATGACATCTCCTCTCCCTCCCTTCCCTCCTTCTCTCTCAGTGATTCAATCTCTCGTCTCCCTTTCCTTGTCACTCTCGTTCATTCCTTCCCGCATCATGACAGGAATGCAGAGAGCGCTCCTCACTCGCCCGCTGGGGTTTTTCCTCCCTTGGGATTCTCTGATCTCTCTCTCTCCCTCTCCCTCTCTCTCTCTCTCTCTCTCTCTCTCTCTAGCTCTACCTCTCTCTTTCAATTTCTATTTCAATGCCCTCTGTTGGCATCACAGTTGAACAATATTGGCAGAGTATCAAAAGCTTCTCTCGCCTTTTTTTTTTCCCTCCCTTTCTTTCTGCCGAGACCTTTCACCCTCTTCACTGAATATTACGATCCATTTTTCTAATTAAACTGAGATTAATTGACATCAGATTTGGACATCAGTGGACACACCAGCACCTGCACACACACAGGCAAACACACACACTGTCTGGTTTGCAGTTGCCTCTCCTCCCTCTTTAAATCTTTACTGAAAACACACTGAGCCCTCTCTCTCTTCTCTCAGGCTTGTCCTGTACTCCCATCTGTCTCTTGTTTTAATTTTTTTTTCCTCCAGTTACGATGTGCTTCCGAGTCAGCGAGTCGAGTGTGCGGCGAGGCAACAGGTGCGCGGCGTGTGTGTGCGTCCCAAAAGGCTCCGCCGGGCCCACCAGGCCCACCAGGCAAACAGGGCGGAATTTGCATTTCCTTTATCACCATGACTACTTCATGGAATTAATCAGCACCTGCAACATTTAATGTCACCGGCTGACCAATCACAGGCGCTCGGCGCATTTGCATTACTCAACCAGAGGGGTGGGGGGATCCAGAGCGTCCCTGATTATTCACGAGGTTTAGTCACAGAATTAGTCACATTTATTGCATGCTTAAAATAAAAAAGACGCTTTTATGCGAGAACTGGAAATCTGTTAAGTTATTATTGATTTCCATGAAAAAGATGAGGAGTCACAGTAAATGATCTCAGGCTGCTTGTTTTTTTTCCCCCATTTTTAATATTTAATTTGCATGTTTCAGATTATTGAATATTTCTGGAGGCAATTACTGCTGCGTGTCAACACACCCTCACGGTGTGTGTTATTCTCAACATTTCAATAACTTTCCTCGTGAAGAAACTGTCAAGAGAGTTCAAAGAGTTTTATTTCGGCATTTAAAATCTGCATTGTGCATGTGGCATCGATCGCCTGTCTGCGTCTCCAGATCTTCACTGACAGAGCTATATGAGCTGCTCCTCTCCCAAGCCTCTAAATCAGACTGTCGTCCAAAGCCCGACCACCCGTCTGAACCCGCGCTTGTCCAATTCATCACATGCAAACACACCACGGGTCTGCTTGTTACACAAATCATAACACGCAATCGATGTGTTCAATCTCAAAAATTCAATTCTCCTCTAGAAGAAGCAACTGGGAGACTAACGGATGAGCGTGGCGGTGAAACGCTGATCGAGGGACGAGTAGGAGTTAAAAGAACAGATTCTGGAAGCAGGTACTTCACATGTTTCTCCTTCCACTGTAGACATTACTTCTTTTCCTTTGTCATATGGATAAAATATCCATGGGCTGGTTGCACTGAATGGGCAAGAAATGAAGAATGCAGCGAGTTACTGCGAGACAAAGAAATTCTCTCCTGTTGCTTCCAGCAGACGCCGACGACGAGCAGTTCACATGGAAACCAGTAGAGAAGAACTCCATCAGACCTTCTCCATTATTTAGTGCTTTATACATGTATGTGTGGCAGGATGGGTGTGTTTAGTGTTGTTCTCAGCCTATTGGCTGGGGGGGCGCTATAAAAACCCCTTGTACGTCTGGGTCGTTCTCTGGCTCGTGCGCTTCCGGGTCGGCTCTGGCTGGTAGCGGTGCTCCGTGAGAGCAGGTAAAGGCTAATTCCCCTTCTATGAAGTGTAATATCGTACTGGTCGTGATGAAAGTTATGCCCTGCAGTGTCGCGATGGCTCCGGGGGGAGCGCTGTAGATCGGGCGCGTGGGTCCCGATGGTCCGGCGCTGGTCTGAGCATCTGCCCCGCTAACGGATGTAGGAAGCGGTATGTTGTTGTAACTTTACGTTAATCAACAGGTGTGCAGGCTGCAACAAATCCTTTTTTTACTAGGTTCTGCCCTGTTCGAGCCCCGTTTCCAGCGCAGGCACACCACGGCTGTCTTTGTCTCTGTCTCTGTCCGTCCTGGAGCTGCTGTCATGTTAAACGTTATCCTGTGTCGTGTCCTCGGTACGGTGGCGTGTTGGTGCGGGCCAGCCCAACCACGCACGGGACTTTGGACCGAAATGATGCGCTCACCTGTAAATTAAGTGTTTTTTTTTAAACAATAATTTGAACGAACCTAACTCTAAGAAAATAAATTATTTTCACTTGGAACCTCTGTACTCCTTTAGTCAACCGGTGAACCTGTGTGTCCTTCTGTGTCGCTGGGAAAGCTGAGGGGAACATACAATTATCCAAATTGACCCCACACACCACTCTGTTGCATATGTAAAAAGATTGATTTGATTGATTTGTCCGCAACACTTGATGATTTTTGGAGAAGCAGTCTAGTTTGCTGCTGTTTGAATGGACGTCGTTTTCCAAACGTTGCTGTAAAACAGAAGTATATTTTCTGAAATTATGCACTTTTACTTGAAATGTTTGTGATGAACTGCAGACGTCAAACCACCTGCAGCTTTTAAAGCATTTCAATCAGCCAAACCACGCAGACCTGGGCTCCAAATTAGTTCCATCTCTCATCTTTTTTTACTCTTGTTAGTACTCTGAGCTTCAAATTAATTACTGACCCATCTCTATCTATTTCTCGCCATCTCTCCTACCCGCACTGTCGTCCTCACTCTTCTCCACAGCGGCAGGCTAAATGAGTTGTTCTCTCTCATCTTCATCACTTCTTTCTCTCTCAAACTTTTCATCTCTCTGCGACTTAATTGTTCTCCGAAGGCCATCATCCTCTGTCCAAAATCCACGCTACGGCTAATTTTACATCTCATTCTTTATTTGTCGCCTGCTGTGCTGTCCCCGTTTTCCAAAAGCCATCAAGACAATTCTCTTTGATTATCTCACCACAAAAAAAAAAGAAGGGCCGGTTGTATTCGGATGACCCTCGCTGTCACTTTCCACAGGCCATCAACCTCACTCCTTCCATCCTCCCCAAACCTCTCCGCCTCGTTTTACATTTCACTGAATCAGAGAAAACGGAGAGCGGCTTTGTCCTTGCATTGATGTTTGTCCTTCTCTATAATGCCCGGGGTGGCGATAAAGCGCCGGGGAAAACAATAAGCTGTGATTATTTCATATCGCGGCACGCCGGCGCAATCTTCGCACAATGACCAGGTCTGAAATCAAGATGAAGGGAAATGTCAGCGCTGCGAGTCTCATTCACAAAAGGCCACGTTTAAAGAGCGGCAGAAAGGCGTCTTTATTAGCGCGCTAAAGTGTTTACAACGTGGCCTTCAAATCAATTACCTTTATTCAACAAATTATCACATTTGTGTAATTAACACATTAAAGCAATGAGCACAATCGGCTTTGTGATGAGAGGGAGCGGATGGAATTATGCTTTCAACACGGAGACGCATGAGGATTACTCCGCTCGCTCAATCAGGATGTTTCAGTTTCAGAAGTCTGACCTCTGATCAGTAACATCCAGCCTGTAAGAGCGGAAACGTCCAAGAAGACTCAGATGACCCCCCCTCACTAAACGCCTTTATTCATTCAGAGCTGAAAAGGTCAAAACAATTAGTTGATGCACAATGTTTGGTTTGACATTTGATTTAAAATGTGAGAATAAGTTGAAATAAAATCAGCATTTTGCATCAGTTATATCATATTCATCCATCTATAGCTAATTAGATTAATGTATATGTTTGTGTGTGTGTGTAGGGGATTTTAGTGAGTTGATATTAGAATCTACGATCAGTGCAGCACGATCTCTGTAAAGTTTAAATTCATCCCAATGTCAAAAAATCTGACTTCCAGTCCAACGCCAGCCTTATTTATTTAAACTAGAGTCCTGAGAGGGTCATGCCACTCTGACATTCTTCTCCCTGACAATGCACCGAGAGAGGAGCAAAAGTCAGAGGCGGAGAGATGGAGATCGTACGTGTCTGAAATGTTCTCCACAGTCAAACGGTCAGGGGTGAGGAAAGGTGAGAAGTTGGATTTTTTTTAAAGGAAACTGCGTGATCGTTTCAGCGCTGGTTCAAGTGGATTATCCTAAATACGAGAATACAGTCCAAAGAAACAAGGGTGTATTGACAAGGAGTGAAGCACAAGGTCAGTGAAAGATTTGTTTCCCCACATCTCCAGAACACATGAAATGTACTCGTTTGAGGGATGTTTTGTGTTTCTCTGTAGCATTGCAGTCTCTTTTGTTCCATCATGCAAGCAACGGTTGTATTTCAACTGAAAAAAAAAAAAAAAAGAAAACCTATTTGGAGACTTGAACACGTGGGACTATGCTACAAAATTAGATGATTTTAAACCAAAGCACACAGAAAAGAGTAACTTAAAGGGGCGTAAAAAGAAGCTATGTGCTTTCAACTGCTGTCTGAAATGGTGCAAACTCGCTGGATTGCTGCAATTCCCGCAGAACACGCCGCCTCCACAGAGAAAGCAACAAACACACTCAGGCAAACAAAGGGCCCAGAGGGTGTTGTTGCTCTTTCTATGGTAATTGCATGATCAGGTATTCCGGTTAAGGACTCTCAGGAGAACTGCTAGACACTATGTTAAACAGTCTATTCTGTCAGTGAACCTGTCACTGTGCTTTTTTTTCCCACTTGTTGCTGTACGAATCCCTACAGGTAAGACTTTTGTTTTTCTATAATCTGTTTTTTTTTTTTCCTTTTTATTCAGCACCTTTTAACATATCTGTCAATGCAGATGTATGTGCACATAGATTTAAAGTCTGTTGCTTCCAATATCTGTACATTGTTAGTTTTCATTGCATGAAATAAACACTGTTGAATGCAAACACATTGGCAGCCTCCCAGTTACAAATGTCATTAACTCGTTAATTTGGGTCCTAATTGGCTCATTAGGATTTGTAAGTCAAGTCGCAGATTGTCATTAAGAATTCTATGCTGATAATTTCAGAGCTTGATAGGTTTTGACTTCTCAACCCCTGCGGTAAGACTCAACAATGGGCTCCTTTACGCAAGGACGAGGATCAGAAAATAAATCTGTAGCCATAATTGATGCCTGTAAAGCAGAAAAAGATTATACAGCACATCAAAGGGCTTTCAACTTGTAATTTAAGTATCTGAAAAGGTCACTAAAGTGGAGCGAAGTTGTGTGAAAGGCTTCATCATCGAAACTGCAGGGGTCAGTCAATGAAATAGTATGGGTTGAAAAAAGCATTTTATAGAACTAAATGTAATGACGTTGCACAAACAGAAGAAATCATGGATTTTCTTTATAAAAATCAGCAAATGTATGGTGTGAGAATTAAGAAAAAAACAATGATATAATGTAAATCAAAGCAAAGACTCCAGCATGACCTCCTCAAGCTGAAGCTTTCGGACTGACCTTCGCGGTCAGATTTAAAAAAAAAAAAATCAATGTGCGAGTCCTCGCTGCTCTGCAGCCTCAAAAATATTCTCAAACTTAGCATGATTTGCATCAACCAGAGGGAAGAGTTTTGAAAGAATAAATAGAAAAGACCCTGGCTACAAAAAAGCGTGTCTGAGTTGTGGGTGAGTGGGCGATTGTTTAGCCAAGTGGATCCCAAACTTTTTTTTTTTTTGCACACGACTGCGGCAGGAAAGCAACAAACGCTCCGCGGAACCTGACGGCATCTTTGTGTGTATTTGCACCTGCCTCGACACACCAGCGCGCAGAAAGGCCGGGCACAGACGCTTCATGCTTTTTTTTTTTTTTTTTTCCCCCTCATTAGTGCTTTTACAATCCTCCTCGACAAGGGCACACACACACACACACACACACACTCGTGCGGGCACACACACTGAAGTTTCTTGGTGGTTAATTAATGCCATGAATGGATAGCATAAGCTGTGACTAGCTAAAGGAGAAAACCGGGCCGGCCAGACAGTAATCACAATGGGCTTTAACTGACAATACAGGCAGACTGGTCATTAATGAGCCGGCGTGCGCGCGCACGTGCACGCACACACTGCAGGATTCGCTCAAACCCACCAAAAAACAAAGCATCACTGCATACATAGCATTAACAAACATTAAACCACAACGAGGGCATTGGTTTTCACACAGAGCAGACTGAAGATACAGTACATGCACGCACACACACACGCGCACACACACACACACACGCAAAGTGAAAGTAAGCTTTGCCCATATTCTTTAAGAACGTCCAAAAAAATAAAAATGCCTTAAGAAATGATTATGTCAATGACGTTCCTGTGGGCCTTCATTAGAGCTTATTCTCTCTCACACACTCACGCACACACACACACACAAACACACATGCATGCACACAACAGCATTTTATCCCCGCGATCCAATTACAGAGGCTGAGGCTGTAAACCCTTGAGGCAGTTTGATAATATACAGTGTGTGAACAGGAAAACTGTAAAATCACAAAGGATGAGACACACACAGTACAAACTGTGTATTATAAAAAAAAAGCGTGCTCATGCACATGTGTGGCAGGGTTAATAGTTTTTAAAGCATCCTTGAATCAGCTGGTAATTAATGGAGAGAGGAGAAAAAAAAAGAACTGGCAGCTTGACAGCAACTCAAAATGAACTTCATTGACTTCAATGTCATCGTTTAATCTGACAATTTTTTTCATTTTGAACCCTCAAATTGTCCCTGATTTGAGTTTAAATGAGGAGCTTGATCTGAAATGAAGGACACGTTTAACAAATCAATAAAGAAAACTCTATTGAAAAGTATAAATACATTTAAAATCTTGTGCCAAATTAAAGAAATTTCATCATCATACAGTTTCCTAAGAAATTATTGATTCAGTCTAATGAGTAGCGAGCTTTCTATGTGTAAATTTTCAAGTATTTATTAATTCATTCATTCTACAGTGAAGTCAAATACTGAATGAAAGCTCGAAATGAAAGCTATTTACTGTCATAAATATTTAAAAAATATTTATATTATAATCATCCAGACCAGAATACAGATCATTTTAATAAACTGGAAGGAGAGCTGCCTGGCTTCATCTGGGAGCTCGTCCCAGAACATCATGTCCGCAACAACAGAAAACATTCTCGTCTCTGGATTTTGGTGTAGTTCCTAGTAAACGGACAAGTTGTTCTCCTGAAGGGGGAACAGAACGGCGTTCGCTCTCCCAACCCACAGCAAGAATATCCTCGGTCCGTGTCTGAGACGAGGGCATCTCGACTCGAAGTTTATAATTTCTCCATCTTCTCCGGTTTAATTCCACGACAAAAAACAACATCTTATGCACAGTGTGATGAGATCAACCAAACTGACGTATAATGTTAATATTATGACACACTTCTAGATTTCCAATACACTAGCTCTGCAAGTCCATACAAAGCGGGGAAATTATTACCTGCAGAGACTAAAACATATTTTTTTCTAAATACTGATCTTAATGCCAGGTTCCGTCAATCCTCACAGCGACACATTTTCATGTCAAAACTCCAAACAGCGCTCCGCTATATATTTTAATTTCTTTTACCAGTGAACCTGACGTCAATTCAAGCTGTCAACAGCTGCTGTTTAGGTTTTTTTACAAACCTTTAAAACGTGGAACAGTTTAAGGTTTGATCCGGCGGAGACGGATCGGCGGTCGAGGATTTGAAAGGATCTGGAAGAATATTCAGCCTCTCTGCAGAGATCATCTCTGAAATGTTGACAATGAAGTTCTCGGGAAATTGAAAATGATGCATTTTTTTTGCAAGTTTCAATTACGGCGAAAGAAGCGTTGCGAGAATAAGTCAGGCTTGAGTGACGGAGCGGTTCGATGCCGGCGTCTTTTGTCAGCGGCTAAAAAAAGCACTGACGCATATTACAGGTCGGCTCGCTGCGCCTCACACTGCTGGGACAGAAAGGGGAGCGTTACAGCCGCTTATGTACGCTGTCAAATCACATGTCCTGTGGTGGCGCAGTTGTTTATGCAGCCTGTCAAAGGTAGAGAAGCGTGGAATCACAGCCGCCCTGCAATGAGGGCTGAGACCTGCGTTTGACCCCAGACGTCACCCTGAAGGCGTCAGCCTCAAGCGTTTCACCACTGATGATTTCATTTTTTCACCTGTTGCTTGTTTTACCTGCCCTAATATTTACCCTATTTTCAAAACTGATGTTGTATCCGGCTGCTGGTTGTATTTCCACATAGCGGGGTAGATTTAGACAGATGCAGAGCAGCCTCCCCGAGAAGAGATGGGACTTTATCGATCCGTCCGAAGAAAGTAGGTCAGTGTCGAGTAAAAAAAAAGGCATTAAAAACAACAAAGGCTTTGGATCTGGACTTTAAAGAGAAGTAACGTGGCACTGAGGTAAGTGTTCGTCATGCTGAGATAAAATGATTACTTGACATGCATTGTGCTGGGAATTGATCTCCGCCATTGTGAAAGTGTTGATGGTGATAACACTGCGCAGCCTTGAATAAAAGCACTAAAATTACAACAAAAAAAAAGTATGTTGTTATTGTGCTGGCTTGACACAATGAGCACAAAGAAAGATTTAAAAAAAAACAAAAAAAACAAACAAATGCTGTTTCTTGTTATGAAATAAAAATCAATTCCAGGAGAAGCATGAGACACGCGTGACGCCGGTGAACGAACCGCTGCAGGAAAATTGCAGGGAGCAGAAACATAAGTAAACAGTTTTATCACCGAGTCGTCATGAATCCGCGGTGGGCATACTTCTCTCTGATGCATTGCTGTCGTCACTCCCAGGCTGTGAAATGACTTTCTGTTTGCAAAGCGTGCATCGCGCTCCCCGGCGACTGCCGTATGGGAACGCCTCCCACTCCTGGGCATCTCTCAGACAACGTCAGCCGCCTTAATGTGCGACTGTACACTTCTTTATTCATGACCTGCCATCAAAAGGAGCACATCATATTTACCTGGGTTTTATTTATCATCCTATTATTTTTACTATCAATTTTATTTATTACTTTCAAATGTTTCATATCCTTTATTATTATTATTATTATTATATCAAAGCACCTTGAGACTTCTGATTCTGAACACAGCAAGACAAATGCATTTATTTTGTTTTCACTTCTGCAAAAAGCTCGGTTTGTGATTGATGGCTGACACCGTAGAGCCAGAGGTTGCATTCGCTGACTTTAAAAAAAGGAGAATCTACCTGTTGCATCGTCGCACAAACTCGGGACAAAACAAATGAATCTGACACTGATTTAACCTGGAGTTTTTTTTCCCACAGCGTGACAAGTGTCACAACTCCCACTCACGCTTTCATTACCTTCCCGGATTGGCACATCTCATATGCTGCGCGCACACGGCGGCGGGGAAACGCTCTATATGAGCCGTCAAATCAGACAAACCGACTTTAAATGACACCATGAGGCTGATGCGCCTCTCTTGAGGGCAGATGGGCAACGAGAGAGCCGTTTGTTTAAGCAGCATCGCTGTGAAAACTCCGCTGCCTGTTTACATTTGCTATAAACGACATTTAGCAGAAGATTTCACTGCGCAGTTAAATCACAATTCCACATCCCTCTAAATATATGCTGCAGTGTGAACTAACAGGAGTATCAGCATAAGTTTCACAAATGTATGTGTGTGTTTGGTTTGTGATGTCCTGGCGACCTGTCCTTTCCCCCAAAGTCAGCTGGGGTCGACTGGAGCGAAGAGATTTATGAAATATAAAACAGATGGTTGAACGGACCACAAAGCTCGCTGTAACCTTTCCAACAAAGCTCCGCTTTTCGAGAGGACTCTTTCAAGTCAGACTGAAAGCAAACAGCAGATCCTGGACAGAGGCAGCGGAGTAACTGTGCAACTGTCAACCTCACTGAGAATTCTTAATTATTACGAGTATTAACTGAACATGAACATGTTGCGCTCCACACACAGTAATCAAGTTCCCGGTTCGTTCCCGCGTGTCGACCCCCATCAGGAAAGTTATCAGTTGAAATGTGACGCGCGGGGCGTTATGGCTTCACACAGCCAGGCACACCCGCCGACCCCTCGAGACATTCTGGCATTTTAATAAAGTGGAGGACCCGCCGCTTGACCCCCGCAGCCCGGAGGTCCACCGCGTTCAACAATACAGGTTAGGGCGGCGGATTTTATGAGGGTCAGGGAGGTGAGGAAGAGGGAGACGGAGACAGTCAGGTCTAGATGAAGCAGTATGAGGACGTGAGCTGGGGGTTGAAAGGAGAAAAAAAAAAAGAGAGAGAGAGAGACGTCAGTCGTGAGGAATGAGCAACTAAGAGGTGTGAAGACTCCAGGGATGCAGGCGAGTTGAGACTCCAGAGCCAAACCCTTTCATTGGACGCTGCTGCCCACAGTGTGAGACGTCATGTGTTTTCGCTCTGGGTGGGAGCTGCAGGTCGCTACCAACACCAAGGGAAGGTGGCAGCCGTGAGCGAATACACTCTTCTCTTTTAATCAAATCAATGATGCTTCACAGCTCTCAATGTAAGGATTTCTTCTATTTATTAGGTTCAAGCGCTTTCCCTTTCAACGCAAAATAACCCCGCCTCGGTCTTCCTGCTTAGCGCGTCTCCTTCGCCTCGTTTGATCTAAATTCGATTTGAAGTAATATCAATCACTAACAACTGCCTTTACCTGACTCCGAGCGTACTTTAAGCGCCCGCAATATTTAAGAGATCCACTACATCACGAGGAGCGTCCAACCGCAGGCAGCTGGAGAGTAAATCATTGCTGAACGGTTTGCAGGGCTGCGGATCAATAGAACAAAGCTAATCTCACTGTCACTCAAGGACAAGCTAATTCCTCTGACAGTCAACAGAGAAAGCCTAATTTGACTGGATGACGGAGAGAAAAAGCCGGTCGGATGGTTCGTCAATACAGCAGCAAATTTTCAACCCGGACGTTTTGCAAACTATTTGCTAAGCCGGTGTCAGTCTGGATCAACAGGAAATGTTTACTTCCTTCACGCGAAAAGTTAATATTTTGAGGTAAGCCGGCGTCCGCTTCTCACATAAACTAAGTTTGGAAGACTGAAAACTAACTTTATTGTTTGGCGGTGTGCTCAACGTCTTACTAAAATTGGATTTCATTGGTATTCTCCTGGAAGGGGAACATTACATCCTTGTTCCATTTATAGTCTGACTTGCACCTGCAATTGACTGCAGGGCGAGTCTGTCTGCACTACTGCTAAAATCGAGAGAGAGAGAGAGAGAGTGAGAAGTCGAGGGGCTGATGAGATTTTTATTCCCTTCCCACATGCCTCATCTTTCTCACTCTGCATCTATCTCTTATGGCCTTCTCTCACAGCGCCATTGTCTTCCATCGGTATATTCTCCTGGCGGCCTTCCAGGTGTGGGTTTGATAAGACAAAATGCAGCAGCAGGAAAATCCCAGGTAGTTAAAACCAAATTTCCACCACGTTCCGCTGCTTCTGATAATGGAACAACTTGCGTGTCGGGGCTGCCTTTCGGAATAATAAAGAAGAGGGGACGGAGCAGAGATTTATTCCATTGTGGACTCAGGTTTTGGTTTGTCAAATATTTGACAAGGTAAATTCCAAAGAGCGGACGCAAACTCTGAATCATTACAGCAGGAATAAGTTCATCCCAGTTTTGAGCAATGAACGGAATCAGACACGTTGTGGGCAGATTGTAGAAAACAAGGGTGTCAAACATGACGCCCGCGGGTCAAAAACAGGCCCGCCAGATGCTCCAATATGGCCACCAAACAAAATTGTGAGATTTTCAAAGAAAACATTGAGACACTTGAGTTTGGTCTGATCTTCAATTCCAGTCTGTCTCCATGACCGCCGCAGCTTGTTCTTAGTTTGTTTGTTTCACAAATATTTCATGATTGTGCGACGACTGGCTGCGACTCAGCCGGCGGAGCAAGTCATCTTCCAATCCAAACACTGATGGCTTTTAATATTCCGTCTTGTCCACACGCTGGAGTGCTCTTGTGCAAGACATTAATATTGCACAGATTTGCATCCATGGAGTGTGAACACTGCGTCGCAGCTGGCAGCACTGGCGTGTTAATCTGTGACTGATGAGGAAAAACACATTGCGACTGCCGAAGCAGTAAAATGCACGACGGCAGTAAAGTGGATTTACAAGATGGACTCAATATAAAAACAGACCTTTTTTTTTTGTATATTCCTCTACCGTCCACTAATAAACCAAGAATGAGTCACCTGAAACAGTGAGTCATTGAACAAGATAGAAAACATTTTATGTGAATTCCTTTTAAAAGGATTTATTGCCATAGCTGTATAAAGTTATTTGTCCCAGGTAGAACTTCCAGAAAAAGTTTGAGACAACTCCCAAGGTTATTTGTGATTATAATGACAATTAAAGACGCTTAAACACTTTCAATGGTTCCTCTTTTAATAAACTACGATATATTTGACAATATAAGGAGTTTGTTCTCCGTTTATGACGAATGACTACCTTGAATATAAGCACGGCGAATGGCTATATAATGGATAACGATTCTCTACTTTATGTCCCCGTGGCTCGGAGTCGGAGTGATTGTCTGGTTCTGTGAGGCTGGCAGTTGGACAGACAGCTGCACCAGCAATTAAGCTCATTCACAAGCAGGCAGCTTAATTATTTGAAGGATAGTTGTTGAAGGGGCTCGATCTGAAAAACAATCGCAGACAGGAGCGTGTGCTGCTCGGCGCTTCTCTGATAGAACTGTACTATTTAGAAAAGTAATTATCAGAAACATATTAATAACAGCTTTCGTCTCGACAGTAGGAATTGATCAAATGCGTCACGACTCACTTTAAGAGGAGGGAAAAAAGTCGAAACAAGAAAACAGAATTTCTTTCACCTAAAGCAGCCTCTCACCCTGTGGGATGCGGCACATGCACACAATGGGACATGACACTTTGTGGGGCGACATAGTGTGTGTGTACGCACACACACACACACACACACACACACACACGCGCGCGCGCACAGGCGTGGGCTGAAATGCGTTTGGAATCACACGCCCTCGACTGAAGACATATGGTCATTCCCACCATAGGGAAGGAAGTGTAATAAAATAAGCCAGAGAAGCTTTGGCGGGATCAGCATGATATCCGTGTGTGTGTGTGTGTGTGTGTGTGTGTGTGTGTGTGTTAGTGCTCAGTGTGGTGTTTCCGAAATCATCGACCCTTCCGTTCCACGAGGAAGCCATTTTGCCTTTACGCCTCAGTGAGCCTGTGACTGCAAACAGCTGAAATAGACAGAGAGACAAAAAAAAGGGAAAGAGGTGTAGCCCAGCTGAGAGGTAAGTGTGAAGAAAGGAGAGGTGAACAGAGAAATAACATCTCTGAACCAATGGCAGGGAGGGAGGGAGACCCAGGTGTGTGTGAGATCTGGAAAGGGGGGAAAAAAGTGAGAGAGAAGATATGGTAGTGTGTGTGTGTGTGTGTGTGTGTGTGTGTAGGAGCGTATGTAGGCGCAGGTGTAAGTGTGTGTAATTTCACTAAGCCCCTGGATTTGTCTCTTCAGAGCGATTCTGACGCTAAGACCATCACACTGCAGGGAACTGTTACACACACACACACACACACACACACACACACACACACACAAACACACACACACGTAATGACATAAACCTGCACACACAGCAGGAAGCAGCACACAATCACCATCAGTCTATATGCTATCGCAAATTGTTTCAGGAGTGAGAGGAGTGTTAAAGGCGAAAAAGCTTAAAAAAATAAGCTGCCACTTTCTGCCTTTTTAGAATTTCTTGAACGATCTCAGAGAATTCATAAATACTGACAAGACAGCTGTCATAAGGCAATCTAAGCTTAAATTTTGATTGAATTTATTACAGTAAAACTCTTTCAGGAATAATATAAATCTGACTCTGCAGGTTCTGAAAAAGGAAGAGTTAACCTGTAAAAGTGCCTTGACATGACTGTATTGTATTTGGCTCTATATAGACGTACGTGAACTGCAAACTTAAGACTTGTGGTTGTTGCTCGAGCCTCCATGAGTCTCACCTCAGTGTTCCCTGTGATTGTTTCCACCTGTCTCAGACGATCTTGTGATTTGTTTCAATATGCTCTCAGTCTGTCTTTGCAAATTCTCATTTCCTTGTTCTTTACAGTCTTAGCATCCCGGTCTCTGGCGTGATTACCTGGTTAGTGTCTGTTTGGTTTTATGGTATCCCTGTCATTATCCCTGCCTCATCTGTCTGCTCGTGTTCCAGTCTGATTGGCTGTCTCACCATCTGTTTGGGAACCTGTGTTTAGATGGGTTTTGTTTCTGTTGTAGCTCATTTCAGAGGAACGCGTTGACTTTATGAAATATGTGTCAGAAAAGTAGAAGTCATGGTAAGTTCAGAACATGTCGGCCTCTCCCACTGCCGTCACTTACTCCATTAAAATCCTTAAAGTTCTATTTGGGCTAAAATTAAGCGTCAGCACCATCGTCTCCGCCGATGATCCATCTGCATTTTCAATTATAGAACTTCACGAAAAGGATGTGCCCGTAATACCAGCCTGCCTGTTAGCTGGAGAAAATCTGCAAGCGCACACATTCGATCTGGAGTGTGCGAGTCTGCCTCAACATCTGGAGGAGCGGCCACATTAGCAAAAGACCAAATTTAAGATTGATAACACGCAAATTATTGATGTGAATCTGCACATGCAAGCTCAGCAGCCATTCAAAAAGGGTTAATCACTTTGCATTCCTCTGCTACTATGCACACTCTCCATCAAAACGTTCTAAAGTTAATGAGAAGGACGAGAGAGTGTATGCATGTGTGTGTGTGTGTTTGTGCATCAAGTACTCGGGGAGACGCAGACTTCAAGCAGATTGTTTTGATCTAAATATAACTGCTGCTAATCAGGACATCAGAATCATCCAGAGAAAGGAGATATAGTATATACTGTGCATGCGCACACCCGTAAACATTTCAATGCATAACACACACACACAACAAAGACAAACTTTTCATGTCTATCATTATGCATGACCGAAGCGTCGCCCTGCATCCTTTTCATTCTGTCAATTCCAGTCGTTTCATCTTTCAGGCTTTCGGGCTCCGAAAACAAGTGTTAGAAATATCCTGGCACTGGAAAACACGCCAGCAATTCACATGTCGTTTCTCAAGATATGATTACAAGTTGAGAACTCAAATCAAACCCCAGAGCTAACCCTATGCAAACTGTAGCTGTGATCTGAACTAAAACATGCTAATTGGCTCTCAATTGGAAATGATAATCTCCATAATCCTCAACGCAGAGCGAGAACATCACCTGCTCGGCAACACAGTCACAGATACAAACATACATATGGAAATTGCCCGCGGTGCTTCACACAAGAGTTAATAATGCGACCTGTTGAGACGAGAGCTCGTCATCTGTCGTCGGCGGCAACCAGTGCATCATTAGATTAAGATGCGCGTATCGACGTGCGTGTGCGTAAAAATGGTACAGTCGCGGACTGACTGCAGGCAGGGGAGAGGATGACGTGCAGCAGCAGTCAGGGAAACAAAAATGACTGCAGACAGACACACGCTCTTCTCTTCCTTTTTTCTTTTTTTTTCTTTTCAAGGAAAGCTTCCTGCGTTCCGCTCTGCAGTGAGAACAGCCGCAGGCACGTGCGGGGTCCACCACCAACACTCAGGCGCACACTTGCAGGTAGCCCAAGCCACAAAAACAGTGTTTGTCGAGCTGCACGTTCCTTTATTTTCTACCTCATGAATTTAGAATAGGGTCAAAGCCTCCTGGAGAAGGACAGGTGCACACAATTTTACTCTGGTTTCCTCAATTTCTATATTTGTGGAGATTTTTAAAATAGAATCCTCAGTTGTGTTTTTTTTTTTTTTCTTTTTTTATATTAGCCCGAAATGCCACTCAAAGAAAAAACATTTGGCAAAATGTAATTTTCCCTAAAGGTTATTCCGACCGTAGAGTTGCACGAACGCTCACAGGCAACTCTGCCAATATTCAGCTGCAATGTGTTGGAAATAATTTTAGGCGAAACGTCACAGGGGGAAAAAAAAAAAGAAGCTGAAAATACACTAAATGTAACTTGGCAAACTTTTTTCCAAACCCCTTCCTGCTCCCACTTCTCTTCCCTCGCCAAATTAAAAAACAGTCACGTAACGAATTCAACCAAACGTCTGAATAATTTCCGTGGAATCAATTTAAAAATCAATGCATCGGTAATGCTCACATCTTCAGCTTTGACTAGATGTTTTACCGGATGGCTGTCACTGCTTAAGTGCATTGGATGCTCACATATGCAATAAATAATTATGCCTAAACATCAGAGCGAATTCCTGCCCGGCTTAAATGAGTGGAGCCTGAAGCGTCAGTGTCAACGCCTCCTGAAGTTTGTTACAGTGGCTGCTTATAGAAACTGAGGCATTTTAGTTTAATTAAATTACTGTATGACTTTACATATTAATACATTATCAAAGACTTTCCATATTCATCCTTGAAACTACATTTATTCATGAATATATAGTTTTCAAAATTAAGCTGCAGTGTCTGGGTTTGGTCACTTTTCACTTCTTTCTTTCACATCAAATCAACTGATGTGCTTCTTCTTGATTCTTCATTTGCAGGAGTTAAGTAGCTGTCGGCCAAAGCAGCATCATCCTACACTGATTACGTGCTTCAAAACATCTCAGTTCAAAGATGGCTTTAAACTACCTGAAGCCCGCATGGCGCCAGGGTTTGTTTACCATTTTTCTCCTGGCGTTGGCGTCCAGCGTGGAAGCCACAGATGTTTGGAACTTCCCGCCAGCTTGTGAACACAATGTGAATGACCGAATGGACCGTTTTAATTGGGGTTATGTTGCCAGAACATTACTTTGGTCCAAGTCTTACTCTGTCAGCTGTTAGAAAATGCTTCAGTTGGGACCAACTTCGAGTGCTGATGGCTGGAATCACATAGTTATCTCCTTAAAAATTTAGTGGCCAATGAATAAATCAACCCATGTTGGACTGTTTAATAGTAACTTCAATCACTCTGAAGGACACTTATCCATCCAACAGCAACAAACATGCAGTGACAGTCACAAAGGAGAAGAAAATGTAACTTTATTTGAAGCAAATATTTTATTCAAGCCTCTTCTCTTTACTGTCCACACATTAAGCAAATGTCCTTCTATCAGGCATGAGCGCCAGAGCATGGAAATACGGCATGATGAAGAAACAAGGGAAAATAGCATCTGCACCGGTCTGAAATATTTATGGTCACCTCTGCTTCACCTCTGAATTTTAAGCAGTATTCATATGGTTAACATGGAGCATATTTATAGATGCGAGTGGGGTGCTTTGCCCTGAAATCACTGTAGCCCGAGGTGACGTTTTCATACCCTTCACTGTTCATGTGCAACCTGCGAGTGAAAAAGTATCTAGTGGATGTCTGCAGATTAGAGAAATACACTAAAAGAGGACTTTATTTCTGTTTGAATCACTTGCTGGTGTCTAAAACTGGAGCATTATCATACATGTGCATTACTAACTAGTTGCTTCTGCAACAGCTTCATCCAGAAAAGATGCACACATAATAATCAATGTAAAAGGCAACAAACAAGGGAGAAAGAAAAACTCCAAAAGAATAAAGAAGCTGAAGTAAGTGAAGATATAAGGCCGTGTCTAAGCCTGCATAAATTCCTATCCCTCTTTTGAATAATAACAGTTTCATTCCAGAGTGAAAAATGGCGAAGGCTCGGGTAAATGGCGAAACTTTTAAATCCGCGGTTCCGTGCTGGCAGAGTGGGAATAAATTACACTGTCAGAGTCGAGCTATGGAGACACGGCTATGTTTGTCAAAGTGTGGAGCATTGGAAAGATCTCCCATCCTGAGCCATTACCCGTCATTTGTCAGGTTCCGCCGCTAACTCCGCTGCATAATTGGGCCGGCGTTACCTCTGTCACCATCAAGCGTCATTTAGATGTAAATATGAGGGCAGGCAGTGTGAGAAAACTGCAGGACTTTGAAAAGTGACACACGGCTGACATCTTCTTCCACAACTAAAATTGCATTAGGAGTTTAAACAAGTTGGGGACAGAGATTGTTTGCTATTTGAAGCAAATCTAGATGGGATCAGATGAAGAGGAATATATTGTTCTAAAAGAAAATTTAGGGGAAATCAGTGCACTGGATTATCACAGTTCGACTGGTTGGATGATTTCTCCATATTCTTTAACGTGGAGTCAGAGTCAGGTAAAATGTAAATAACTGATTAACTGGAATCATTGGAGGACAAGAACCAAAGAGAGAAAAGGTGGTGAATATTCAAAACAAAACAATAAATCATGAGAAAATTAAAGATCATTACTTTCATTGAAACTAGTTGAGAAAAATTGAGACGTATTTCACATATGTTAGCAGAGAAATTCAGGAAATACACATCCAAAACTACAAAAAGGAAAGAGTGTGAAAGAGTCAGGTCGGTGTGGGAGAAGCGGAGACAGATGGAGATAATCGATTACTCTTCCCACATCCCAACATTTCAGCCATCCGACACGGATCGTTGTCGGAGTAACAATACAATCACAGTGCCGACTGAGTTGTAATTCTCCCCCATTCAGTCCCAGCTAATAAGCCTCTGCCAGCCCACCATCCATCAGCCGGCTGGGCGACGTTGTGGATGTGTGAATTAGTGTGTATGAGGGAGGCGAGAAGACTCGTGGATGATATGAGGAGATGCCCGTGAACATGTGTTTGCGGTTATCTGCGTTTGATTTATTGGAAGGAAAGCAGAAGTTGACAATATTCCCAGGCAGTAAGTTCATCAGCGAAGCATCAGCACAACAGGTCTGCCAGGTGGAAGACAGCGGGACTCATTTATGTGCAAAAAGAGCCGTGTGCATCACACCTGATCTGGCTCTGGGTACTGCAGTAACAGCAGCTCTGGAGAGGAAGTCTGCAGAGCATGACCTTCTCCAAAGAACACGTTAAATCCCTTAAATGATTCCATACAGACTGATGCCGGCTTACCTGAACTAAGGACTAAGGAATCAAATGAAAGACACAAAAAAGTTCTACGTGAACAACAGCCACCAATGTAAGAAGGCAAGTTTCCGGTAAAAAAATACAAAACTGTAAAAATACCAAAGTCTCCACCATTCGGTGCATAATGGCGGAAGAAATGAAGCCACAGTAACAGCAAAATAAACAAATCATTAAACCATCAGTCATGTGTGTAATTGCACGTGTCAAGTGTCTGCTGCTTATCCGGAATGAAGAGGCTGAAGCTCACTGTGTGAAAGAGATATTTCGACAGAAACATTAGAGCCACTTTAGAGGGCTGAACATCAGCTTTAATACTGCAGAGAGCAAGTACATCTGCCCTCACTTATGATTTCCGTATAGAAAACATACTCGGTGTATATTCAATAAGTCAGAATGATGAGCCGGGATGCCTGGAGTACGCTCTTAAGGAGTTTCACAAATGCATGAGCTGAGCCCTCCATGAGGGAACGTCCCAGACCTTTGGGAGTCGGTTCTCTCAGGCTGATTTCCTGGGAGTTGACCCGTTCAGCTGATGGCAGCGTCTGCTCATTGTGAGACTGTATGGAGCAGTCCGGCTTCTTACTTAATCCAAGCATCACTCAATAACCCGAGAAAATCAAGCTGAAGTGAAAACGATGAGTAAATGTCTGCCTTTTTAATTATCGGAGCCAGCGACGTCCCGGCCCGCTGTTACAGCATGTAAGATGTGAGGACATGCTGCAGGGTCAAGCCTCTACATTCTTCATATATTATTGATTACCTCACTTCATCATGTGTTGAATGATGAGTAATTATCTCCACTGAGAAGAATCAAAACGCTGACTTGAGCTTTAGGTCCAATTAATGTCTGATTACCTCAGCCTGTTGGGTGTCTGAGGCAATTACTCCTCTGAACCTGGAGACTGAATTCCTCTCATAACCTGGATATTGACATGAATCTGTCTGAAAGGAACCCATTGGAAATACTGTGGGAAAAGAAACACCCCACCCAACCAGAACAAACATCAAAACAGATGCAATAAAGATGGCAAGCTGAAGAAAGTCCAGCTCGCACTCCCGAACAGCTCTAGCTAATGGTGTGTGTCAAAGTGGCAGCTGGGCACGTTTGACTAAATCCCATAAATCACCGGTTGTGTGCAGATAATTAATTGCATTTGCCTCTGATTTCTTTTATTTGATTATGCTTCAGTGCGATCCAGCAGCAAACACGACTGCGTCATGCTTTTTTTTTTTTTTTGCATTTGTGTTTTCAGTGTTCATTAATCGAAATTCCTCAACATTTATGCATCAGCACACAATGGCGCGGAAGTGATCGGGAGGCGTCGACAGCATCAAAGTTAAATTCCACTTTGATCCCGACTGAAAATCTAATTTGCTACAAATGATGCTCCAAGCTCAAAGCCACTAAGCTACGCTAAGCCCTTCCCGAAAATCATCACGGTGGCAGTTTGTATAATAGCAAAAAAACAGTTTTTTTTCTTATTTTTACCACATGCAGAAAAGGGGATTGCTTTTAAATGAGAGGAGGTGAGGCTCACGCGAAAGTGACATTAATTGGGGTTTGGCTCGGTTTAAATTCATCCCCTCTTTGCATTTGTGTGTGTTATTGCACTCTGCACTTAATACCAAGTAGCAAGATTACTCCAGTTTGTCTTCAGTCATGTTATTTCAAGTTAAACCAACAAGGTATGCAGAATACTGCTCTACAAATGTATGTTTCATGTATGAGAATGTGTTAATCCACTCCTTTAAGTTCCTCAAATAATCCCCGATGTTACAGAGAAATATATTTTCAAGTTGAAAGTCTCGAAGCACCTCAAGGTTTTTTGGCTGAAGCTTCTTCAAACATTGGTTCTTGTCATTTATTTTAACAGTAACCTCAAAGCCTTTCTGCTGACACAGATGAAAAATTGAAAAAAAAAAAAAAAAAAAGGAACGGAAAGAGGAAAAAGGGAGGGGTGCTGAAGTTACTGGAGCAGAACAGCAAGGAGACCTGAAAGTGCTTTTAAGTTGGGCAGGCTGTTACCGACTCACGGAAAACACACATCGAGGACTGCACACGGCCGGGAAAACACACACACACACACACACACACGCACGCACACACTGACCGCCATAATTCTGTGCATGAACACACATCAACTCACGTAAACAAATACATCGAATCCCAGTTAGAACGCACATTCACCGTCGCCTGACACAAGCTGTGCAAACACACAGATAAACACACACCTATGTGTACCGACTGGTGCTGCTATATTGCTGAAATTACTTTTGGGGCTTAGCAGCAAGTGCCTGAGGTGTTTTTTCTTTCTTTTTTTTTTTTTTTTCCTTTCCCTGATCTCTTGATGAATTCGAAGAGGCCAAATAGGGACAAAGAACGGAGAGTACACACACTCAGACACACACACACACACACACTAAAGCTTTGTCTCTCTCTCATGCACATCTGTCCACCCGCCGCCCTCGCCTGTTCCGTCGTGGGGGAATGTGAGGAGCTCCCACCTCTGTCAAGAAACCCACTGGAGCTGAAACCGACACGATGCGTCTAACCGGAGCACAGATCAACACACAACGGAGGCGCCAAAGCACGTTTCCTCTCGGCCTGCGCGGTTCCAACGGCACACGGGCCGCTCCGGTAACTTAAACTCGCCGGAGTGACCGTGATTCAACAAGACAAAGTCATGTTTGGAGCTATAGGGGCTGAAAATCGAGCGCATAATGTAGAGCTTGTCGGCGTTACAATAATTCTTTCAATTCCCATCCAATCACTGAGATGTGGCTGGAAATGCTGAATTAGGTTTACAGGTTGAAAGAAAAAAACCATTGCAGGCAACCCCAGAGTTTTTTTTTTTTTTTTCCCGGGAATCACTTGGTAATTTCTGCTGGATGTTTTATTACAGAGGCTGGAGGAAACTGCTAAAAATGGCTATTTCAGCCAGGATGGCATGAAATTCACAGAGGTGCTCAGGTAATAATTACTATTTCTAGATGTCCTCTGGCAATACTAATGCCTTCCACAGAGGGCTGTTAAGGCCTAATAGATATTGTCAATTCCACCCAGGTGAGAGATTGGCAACATAAGGCGAACATCAACCAGATTATAAGAGGACCCGGAGACGTGAAAATATGTTAATGACCCCTTCAAGAGGATTTATTTTTTTAAAGTAAAGTCACAAGTAATTTCCACAAAGGCAAGAAACACAAAGAGGAGATTCTGAAGCCTATTTGAACATGTACAAAGGATTTTAAACCTCTAATGTCATGCAAAATCTTAAAAAAAAAGGGGACTTTGGAAGCAATTTTCACATTTTATTTACAAATTCAACCACAACATCCTCTGAAGATTGATTTATTTTTTGTGCTTGGATTCAGGGGGACATTTTTCTCATGTGTGTACAAGCGACTGAAGTTTCAGAGAGAGAAAGAAAGACAGCTTCACCTTGAGATGAAAACCAAGGCTGGAGTAATTAGTTACAAATGAATGGGTTGATGTTTGCGCTCCCTTTTAGTGTGTGTGTGTGTGTGTGTGTGTGTGTGTGTGTGTGTGTGTGTGTGTGTGTGTGTGTGTGTGTGTGTGAGTGTGTGTGTGTGTGTGTGTGCGCGTGTGTCTGTCTGCGTGGTGATGAATAGTATCAGTCTTAAGTTAGAAGGCGAGTGTAATCAAGGACAAGAAACAGAGAGCTAATTCGACCCGAGGGATGAACATTGTCACTTGAGCGAGTTGGAAAATGTGTCCGTTCTCCTTTAACGGGCACGCTTTTGTGTTTTTGTGAGAATAAGTGTGTATATGTGTGTGTGTATTCGAGTAGTGGTATGACAACTTGCCTTTTTTTTTTTTTAACAGTATGACAATGAAATCAGAATTGAACGGGTGTCAAAGTCAGTTTTCTTCAGGGGTCATATGAAGCACAATTTGATCATAAATGACCAGATCAACAAATAACAACTATGAAGTTCACATTTAATGAATTAACCTTTTGAATTTTGAATTTAAAAAAAACATCAATATCAACAATATCATGCCTCAGTTCACCTTCTGCTTGAAGATCACCATGGATTTTTATTGCACCATTTACATCTTCAACGGCATAAAAACATTTGGCCACATGTAGCTGAAAATCACAAATATAGCAGTTTAGTTTATATTATGAGCAGAATAACTCAGAAATCTAGAAATAATCTTTAATATAGAAAGATTTCTACATCCTGATCACCTGAAGTGACTCAGCATATAATACAAACAGAGGTAGAAAGAAAAGAAGCTTGACCCCTGTGCGCCCCTTGTGGACAAACAAACAAATTGCAGTTTATGTCATAATTTCTAACATATTGCAAATTTCATCTTGTGGGCCAAAATGGGACACCTCTGCTTTATATTATTACAATTTACTTCTGTGAAAAAAAATTTTGTTTAGCTTCTCGTTAGTTGCAAGAAACTTCATGATCGCAAACGACTACTCAGCTTGGACTAGATTAGATCCAGTTTTAGTATAAAGCTCAAGGTAAAACTTTTATTTGCAAATGACATTGTCAACGCTTCCTGTTACATTTAGCCTACAGAAGGACAAGTTCTCAAACAAATGTCTGACTTACACTGACATTGTTTCTAATGTAGCCCAGAGGGACCAAAGCTTTATTTCTAACAAAGAGGACACTAAAATTAAATTTAAGGTTTACTCAAATAGGACTTTATGCCTTCATTTTCATTTAGATAAACCTCTGCCATAAGGACAGAAAATTCAGAGAACAGTTATCCTGTTACAACACAGAAAACATTCGTCAACATGCTTTTATATGCCTGAATAAATATATTCTCCACAAACATGACTTGTATTAATTAAACACAAATGAGAATAATGTTTGTTTCAGGTCTTGCTGACAAATTGTTCAAAATATGTTCTTAAACACAATAGCAGCCGACTCGAGTTACCTTTTTGATGCTTATTCTCCACTTCAGTATTATTATGCTAAAGTCACCATATTGCAGTAAATTGGGTATTCCACCAATCTTTAAGTATCGCAGTTTGTTTCAATTAATGCATTTTGCCATGATCCAGAACAAAAAGACATAAGCCAGCAGCAAGACTCATATAATGACAAGTGCCGCCTCCATTGTGGAGGGCCGGAGTGGACTGAAAGCCAACTAAAGAGGCAAAGCTAAGCAAAAAGGCAGAAGATTAGCGCAGAGCCAGAGAACTAATTAAATGAATCTGGAGATAAACGTTTAATTATTTTCCCTCAGCCCTTTCGTCCTGCTCATTTCCTTCCCTTCTTCATTACCGCCTTGCAGAGCTTCTGCCGAGCGGCCGGTGTCAGGAGGGAGGCGGCTGCTCCGAGCCCCTGGATTCAGTCTGCACGAATTTCCCCCACAATCCTTTACTGGCAAGTTCCCGTACCGCCATCGCTGACACACAGAATCACCGCCTGCACTGCTATCCTGCACTCACGCATGCACACACACACACACACACACACAGATCGCCTCTCACTGTCTGCAGTGTGTGTGAATGTAGATGTGGTAGTTTTAATCCCAGTTGGATTCCACTGGAAGGGTACTGGAAGGAGAAAGGACCGTGACTTGATTTAAAAGATGTCTTCTGCCGCCTCTTGTTTTATCGCGCAGAAATCCATGCATGCACCAGACGCAGCTTGACATAGGAGGCCGGAGACCCGGCGCCATATGCTGCCATTTTGAGAGCGAGGGTCAACAGTGGGATGGCGGAGCGGGAGGAAGAGAACGCCCTGTAGCTAGAAGATTCAGATTGGAGCGCCTGTTTCAGGGAGCCCCAAATGAGCAATACATAAAAAACACAGCCAGGTCGACACATCGCTCCGTGTATCTGATTTAAGAGCACGTTTACACAATGTTTTCAAGCGAAAACAGAAAACTTTAGCTGCAATCTGGGTGTCTGGTTACACGACTACTGTGCTCGGAGCCACTGAAAATGCAACTTTTTGAAAACACTACGACTCCATGTAAGTGGAAACGGGACAAACAGCTTTCGACCAGTATGATAATGTAAAGCAGCGCCCTCTGGGGATATTGTTACCAAGCGCTACAAGAGTAGGAAGTCTGTGATGTTTTAATTGGCGAGTTTTGTGCTTAAATAAAGAAAAAAATTATCAAAACAGTAAATAAATCTACTTCACGAGTAGACCTGAAAAAAACATATTAATATGAAGAGTTTCACTGATCCTAATAGCATAAATATCAAACATGAAACATTCAGTCTGATTCCTCACGTCAAGGTTTGATTGATGGTCTGCTAGAATAGGATAAATACAGCCTCATATACAACCTGCAATGGCCTCATTGGTAAATTTAGTAAGACTTTGATAGCTTCAGATCATAAATTGCACTCTTGATGCTTGCAATCCAAAAATGAACAGTAATTATGTTCTTTTAATAATATAAAAAAAAAATAAAAGCAAGCCTTAAAAAATCTGGGAATTGACTTTTTTTTTTAACCTTTCATTAGCAGGCTCCATTGATCTGATGTGTGCCGAGGCAAAAATTGTTTGACTCCTGCACCCAGTTCCTGAACAGTTAGTAATGATGAGTAAACATGTTTGGCCCGAGCTCACTGAACTGTGTCTGTTACTAGTTCTGCATGACTGGAAAGCCATGGCTCGGGGTGACAACACACACACACACACACGTACACACGTACACACGCAGGCTGCATATGCCACAATCGTCATGCTGAATATGCTTCCGGATGCGGGCAAGGTTGAATAAACTGCAATCACACGCAGCTTTTTTTTAAAAAAAAGAATCCACCGAAACAGAACAGATTATTTTACAAGGAGTTTGCACACAAGTAGCTTCATGTGTCAGCTCCGAGATTTCTGGCGCGCCGCGCATCAATTCTCCACCCACATAAGAACTTTCCATCTGCTCCAGAACAACATTTACAACTGAATCCCACGTAGCTCCCGACGCCAGCTACACGTTAAATCACTGCTATGGAAATGTGTAACTGAAGCTCAGAGGTTACAGATACATTGCAGGTGTTGTACGACATGTAACACACACACACGCACGAGAAAAACACATTTGGGTATATTTATAGAAGAAACTTGTAATTCCTCTTTAAGATTCTACTTCTTTCTTGCATTTGACACAGAGAAAAGGAAAAAAATTCACTAGGTTAGCGTGTAGGAGTACGTTCAGTTGGATTTCACACATTTCAAACAGAGTGAAGTGAAAATAATTAGTCAAAGCGTTTCTCACAACACACACAGTACTGTACTGTGCAAAAACATTTAGTGTTCAATGTAATAGATGAAAACCCCTGTGAGTCTCCAGTGAAGTCCAGACAGGCACGATCACTTTCAAGACCCAATTTTTTTTCTTGAATTAGTTTTTGCATATAAAATCAACACTGATTATCTGAACTTCCATCTTGTTTTTCATCTTGACAGGCTGATGCAAAGTCCGTCACTGAAAAATAGCACAACCTCGGAGAAATTTTCTGCAAAGTGTGCTAACTTGCTCAACTCAATCAAGACTCACAGTGCACACATTAATGTGCCACCATCTGGCATCGAACAGTGTTTCAGCCGCTAATGCAAACAATAAAGGAGCCGGGGAACGGCCCTGCCTCGCTCCACATCCCAGATGGGAGGCCTCTGAAGTACAACCATTGACCAGCGCTCTCGCCACTGGGGAGCTATAAAGCACCCGTGCTCGCTTAATAAATTTAGGGCCGAATCAAAAATCTCTCTAAGAGCGCTGGAAGAAAATCAAATCTCACACGGTCAATGGCTTCCGTCGCTTCAAGAGAGGGAGATCAGTTTCCCGTCTTGTGCCGAGTGTACAAGGAGGGCAGTGAATTCTCCAGAATACTAAATGAGCGCACAGATGGCAACAGCGGGCTTTTATTCAACTTGTTTGATGAGGGAAGTCTGAGAGGTTATACACCGAAGCAATTAGAACAACAAGAGGTCAGGCAGGAGTCAGCCCTCCACCCAACAGGGGAATCAGAGGATATGGGGAGTGAGGAGGGCTTTGATTCTGGATGCAGGAATGTCCATGTTGAGCAGATCCATGACGCATTCCTTCATTTCAGTAACCTCTAATGCAAGGTTGTTACCAGTTTTTCCTTTAGCTGTTTTTCCTTCCAAACAACAAAAAGGTTTTGCTGACTGCTGCGTGGCTGAAAAATTAGTTGTGCAGAATTTCCGACTCGACTCCTCCTGGGAGTGGCACGACGCAGCAGCTGTGCAGCGGCAAACATAAGTAGGACATATTCTGTTTCAGAAGCTGAGTAAATATTTAACTTTATCTTTTTTGGTTAAAGTGAAAGAAAACAGGGAGGAAAAAGAGAGGGAAGAAAACATGATGAGGCAGAAATAAACAGGTTGTGTAAGGAACACCCACACTCCTTCACTTCGCTCTGCCACCCCCTGACTTATGCTAACGAGATTGGAGCACCGATTGAGAAACTTTGTCGATTAATATGCATGCGTACGCTCGCACTCTGCACATTACCTTTTCCCTTTCAGACGCACGCAGTCAAGAACAATCATTGAATGATTACACACCAATTAATATGGATGTTTGTTATCAGTATGCAGAGTGGCTGCTAAGCTGCTGTCATTACGCTGCAATCACAAAATAATCACTGAGAGATTCCCAGTGGCTCCGGGTGTGTGTGTGTAAGTGTCTCGAAAGACATCCACCTGTGTCAGTACATGCTGCCACATCTGTGTGAGGGTGAATACCTGCATGCGTGTGTGTGTTATTTAGCAGAAAGCGTCGTTGTTATTCCACTGCTGCTTCCCATTCTTCTGGTATTGTGCGTCTTCCCTTTAATTCCTCGCACTCTCCAGTCTGATTCACAACTCCAGTACACAAGCACACACCCACACAGCGTGAACTCTCCCTGATCCGTCACATTTCCCGCTCCCCTCCTCGACCCCCTCGCCTTCATCAGCTTTTTGTCTGCTCTGCCATCCCTTCATCTTCAGAGTAAACGGCAGACTGACTGCTGTCGCAGCATGTGGCCGTCCTGTACACACCCATCTGAGAGTAACCCTTTATGCCGACCCCCTACGACACGATACCACACACACACACACACACACACACACACACACGCACACGCACTTTCTGAAGGCGTCTCTGTGCTGACTGCGGCGGCGCTCAGCCCTGGACCGGCTGGTTCTCACCACAGAGACAGAGATGGACGGATAGACAGAGATACACAGCGCTGTCATCTCAAAGCAAGGGAGGAAAAGCAACAGAGGGAACAACGGGAGCGAGGGATCAGCAGAGAATGATAAAAATAGTGAAGATCTCCACTGATACTTCCTCAAATGGGTTCTTCACTTGTCTTTCGCGCCGTCGGTCTGTAAATATTTGTCAACATCTGACGTGACGTCTTTTCAGTAAATAAGATAAACAGGGAAGCCATCGGTATTTTGATCTGTCAACATCACTTAGCGGATTTCGTGAACTGATTTGAGACTGCATTCAGGGAAGCTGAAGCTCTCAGGACCACAGGGACTCTGCTTTTAAGTCTCACATCAAAACAGACACGTGATTCATCCGCTGTGTGTCTCTCTCCCTCCCCACGTCTCTGTCACTCTCATTTACACAAGTGCAATTTACTCCCATTTCATCCCGTGACACAACAGTCCAATGAAGTACTGGAATTATGAAACGTACTTGATTATTTGCTGGAGGAACCAGAAATGGACATTAGTCAGGAGCGAAGAGAAATTTCAATAATCCCCCAAAAGACGCTGGTTAACAGCTTATTATTTAAAGACATTTTTTTTTCAGTAAAATTGACTTGCAAATACATCAAGGGTCAATAAAAGTTGGTCATTGTGAGTCATGAGCAGCTAACCTGCAGGCCTGCATCGATTTGTGATCTACAAAGTCATATTAGCATAAATCAGCTCAAGGAAGCAGTCAGTCACTCGAGAGCTGCAGAGGGCTTGATTATCTTCCTTTAAAATAATAATAGTGGATGATGCAGGTCAGTGTGTTTTTGTCTTCAGAAAAGCTGTGGAGGCATTGGAGTTTAGAACAAAACGTCTTCAGGACATGCAATGGATTTTCTAATTTTGTGAAGTGGAACAGAACGATATGAACAAAACACATCAAACTTGCGAGCATGAGCCAATCCCTGTTTCAAAAACACTTTGTACGCCGTGAAAAAGCTGTAGAATGTAGAACAACATGTGCTGACAGCCAGACAATGTCACTTTCAGAGAAGACCATGCATACTGCAGCAAGACAATGAAAGACCACATAATGAATCCATCAAGGCTGCACAGGTGCAGAGTACAAGCCAAACAGGAGGCCTGTCTGCAGCCTTTTTACCAATACGAAAACATTTGAAGCAATACTTATGCAGACCTGGAGCAACTTTTTGAGATATGTTGCTGCAATCATAAGAAATGAGCAGTCCATAAAGCACCAATAGAGAACAGGATAAAGGATTCAGCCGTACTAATTTGTATGCAATGGCTGCGCCAGTGATACAGATGGAATTGTTCCACAACTTAAGTATGATTCACTTAATGCAACACATTTGCTTTAAGGATATAGTAAAGTGTCTCTACTCTCATTAATAAAGTCACCCAAAGCCATCTATTATTGTTACCACTACAGCAGATGCTCTTCTCAGACGCATTTCCCACCTAAATGTGCAGAGTCTGTCTCGTCCTGCCTCGACTAAATAAACATCCCACCTGCTTGCGCCTCTCCTCCCACCTGTGTACTCCGATTTCAGCGTGGGATTTAGAGCGGAAACGGGACAAGAAACCGTCAAACTGTTGGAGCTCCAGGCTGTGGCTGTTGCAGAGAAAGGCTCTTCATGTCGGCTAATCCTCTCATTTGTCATCCATCTGTATGCCTCTAAGAGATACCCTGAACTGTTACCAGAGTCGACTTTTAATTAGATGTTCAGAACATGCTCTGCTAATTCCAAAGGATATTACCGATGGTCACAAACTTTTTTTTCTTTTTCCGTGTATATAAATCAGAGTGGCGCTTACACAAAAGCCCACACCACTGCAAAAGAAAAAAAAGAAAGAAAAAAAAAACGTCAAATGAAGTGATGGCAAAACTTGTCCATCACGCGCCTGCCGCAGTAAC
The DNA here is from genome assembly GCF_902148845.1 of Salarias fasciatus. Classification (NCBI taxonomy): domain Eukaryota; kingdom Metazoa; phylum Chordata; class Actinopteri; order Blenniiformes; family Blenniidae; genus Salarias; species Salarias fasciatus. The sequence goes on along the minus strand of NC_043761.1, from coordinate 10,973,821 downwards.
TCTGTCTCAGTTCACCTGCCACAGTCTGCAATCTACAGCCTGCAATTTACTCAAAGAGTGAATTTCCTCCGGAGTTTTCCCAAGAGATTTAAACAACAGGCTTCACTCTATTCTTGCTATAGCTCTCTGGAAATTGCAGGCCAAAGCCGCTGATCGCGTAGCGTACACTAAAGTGCACTTTGAACACCACGTCATAGTTTTTATAACCTAACAACAGATAAAAAGTGTCAAACTTGCCTTCCAGTGTTTTTTTTTTTTTTCCTGGTGGCTTTTGGCTCTACTCAGTCAAGTCCATTTAAATCGTGAGCTGCACTGAAGTGAAAGCCCAGCAAATGCTGTGCGGACAAGTGACAAACTACAAAGAGGAAAAGAGATGAAAACCTGAAGTAGTGGGGGAAACCCTCTCCGCCATGTTGATTTCTCTCTTAAACATGTGCAATATGGACAGGAGCGATAGGCCACAATTCGGTAAAATTGAAGGGAAAGCAGCTCCTACCAGTTTCTCGGGAGATCTGGACGAAGGCCTCCACGCCGCTCTCGCCGTAGTTGCCCTCGGAGGCGAGCGTGGACACGTAGTTCCACCCCATCGCTGAGACGATGTCCATCATGGCCTGGGCCTGGTAGGAGTCCGGCGGCACCACCCGGGAGAAGAAGTCGTAGCGCGTGTTGTCGCTCAGCTCGGGGGCCGTGGAGGCGTAGCTGATCTGAGGGATCTGGATCAAACGAGGAGGAGAAGAAAACACACAAATGAACAGACTGTGGTTATCGATCTCTACTACAGATGAACGGATCAGCCACAACAGTTTGACTGTACAGCTGATTGGTGTAATTTTAATAATGCAATCACTATGCCTCATAAAGTATCGCTTAATAATCCGTTTTAATTTACAATAATGATTTGCTTAACTTATCCGACATTTAATTTTGCAAGAAGACATTATAAACACCCACTCCATCTTCACAAGATCACTTTGGGCTGAAGTGCGACTTGAAATCGCTGAATTCGGATGCTCCCAAAAAAACAGTCTGTAGGTTTCGAGATGTGACAGAAAACCAAACAAAAATGATGTAGTGTGAGCACGGCGGGGGGGGGGGGGGGGGGGGGGGGGGGGGGGAACAACAAAAAAGTGGTGAATAATTGGAAATAGGAGGACGGGACGACACGCACAGAGGCAACAAAAAAAGGCGAGATTGTGATGCAAGGTGTTGTCATTTTCTTTCAAATTGGTGTCATGGTTGACAGATTAAGGGTAGAAGGGAGGATTTGACACAGCAAGACAGGCAGAGAAGAGACGACAGGGACCCAAAGAGGAGGACAGGAAAAATAAAAAGCACAACAGTCAAATTGGACGGCGAGACAGACGAGCTGACAGCATGACAGAGCACAAGCAGCCACACACACACGTGTTGCTCCTGATAGGTAGTGTAACGGGCCGAAGGTGCTCCGCGCCTGACAGGCAGATTGATTTCTCCCCTGACAGAGGGGGACGGCGAGGGGAGACCCCGGACTTTCCAGCAATCACAAACACACACACACACACACACACACACACACACACACACACACGAAGGTGTTAGACGTGTGTCTCATTGGCATTCATTGAGGAACGACGCAACTGCCAATCCTGAGCGAAGCATTAGGTGTGTCAGGCGTCTTTAACAATGACGCGCACGCAAGTATACAAAACCCTAAACACAACCGCTGAACGCCGCGAAACCCGACAGCGCGGTGCGAACAGATACAAGACAGGCGTGTGCGACCTCAGTGCCTCCCGGCGCCATCACTCACTGTCTGCAGTCGCCCCGAATGTCGTCTGAAGCCGCTTCCACGCTGCGTCTACACTTGTCTCTGCCATTTAAAAAAGGTCAGCGGAGGGATCTATTTTGCAGGATTTTGGGAAATCACTCTTCTTCCGCGAGGCTGAATCGTGGCTGCAAGGCATCGGCGAAAGGCACTTTAGGTTTCACGACTCTGCTCCGTTGCTTTAGGAAAACTTAAAACCACACACAGGAAAGGATTATTTGACTTGAACAAAATCGATTCACCTTAAAGTGGAGAGAACCGGTAAAGCAATAGCTGGGAGTTTGTGACATCAATTCAAAACTCTCCGTTCGGAGGAGCTGGGAGTCTAATTGCTGAAACCAAAGATTGTTGTAACTGTGTTTTTTTTCCCTCCGTTGTTTTCAGAAGTCTGGGTGAACTTTGCAGGAGTTCATGTTTTGGACATTCGGGGACCGTTATTGGTCCGTTCCACCGGGGGAATACAATTGGAAACTTTCATAAACTTCAGGGTGTATATGTATTATTCATAGAGGATTGAGATAAACAAATGAAAAAAAAAAAAAAAAAAAAAATCCAAAAATCAAAGCTGTGCGAGCCGAGTGGAGCAACTGGCCAAACAACTCGTGCACGTGTGTGTGTGCGTGCGTGCGCGCGTAGTTCCACTCTCTCACTTGTCCGTTTACTCTCAATGTACATCTAAATGGGGGAATATCCATTTCAAAGAGAAACGAATGCACGGCTGAGGGAATATGAGATGTTTGTCTGTTTACAGCAGCACAGCGAGAGAAAGCCTGTGACCTGGGCAAACCTGATACTTTGATCTTTTGTTATTTCCCTCTCCAGCTGGGAAACCAACAAACACACACACACACACACACACACACACACCAACGGGCTTGTGTGCGCTGCACACTCAACCTCTCGCCATAGTTCCCGTGTCATTACCGAGCAAGAGCAAAAGCAGGCAGAGAAACATAAAGCAGCAAGAGGAGTGAGAGCTGCACATTAAGTGACATCCAATATTGCCTGCTGCAGGCAGAGGCCCAATACTGTCTCCCACAACCACACCTGTTTGTGCCGAAACGAGCATTTCTGCAGACATTTATACCCCCTTGCTTTCACTTCACCCTGCCATGTAGTAAATGTTCGCACAGGCACCGGAGCCTGCTTAGACCGTGCACATGTGACATTTGAGTACCGTAAATCATTCATGCGCTGTGGGTTGCCGGTGACTCTGTCCTTTTTCAAAGTGGAGCTGGAGTTAGAGGCGGGAAATTAACAGCTTGGTTCCTGCACATCGCTGGGGAAGAAGATTATGCCTCCAATCCCCCTAATTCCATTTGCTCTAATGTGCGAGCGTATGAGAGAGGCAGAGAAGGAAATACAAGTGTGTGAGATAAAATGTGAAAGTATTCGGAGGCTAATTTCTACTTTCAATTAATATTTTCTTACTTTTAGACTATTATCAGTGAACTGATATGTTATTTAAGCCCCCTAATACACAATTGCCAGTCAATGCGCAGCTTACACTGAGCAACCTTTACAAAGCCACATATAACTATGAATCCTGAATTTGTTTCACAGTGGAAAATCTTTCACAAGGCTTCACATCCTGCACTTTAAGGTAACATATAACACCACATCTCATCAGCTAATATAGATCAGCGTCACATCCGACTATATCTCCTGCACAATACTTCTCTCTGAAGGCGATTTTTATTGAGTTTCTGACCCCGGCCCTCAGTAAGCAAGACAAAAATCCAATAAATCCCAAAAAGAAAAAACGCTCAGACAAAGAGAGTTTGATGTAAAGTGGGCAGACATACAGTAAAGGATAAATGTTTTTGCTGCATCAGGCACATTTAGAGGGGTATAAGAAGGCAAAAATGACATTAGAGGTTCCAATAATTTACCCGATAGATATAAATCTCCAGAAGTTTGTGAACGAGAAAATTTAGTGAATCATATTTGCCAAAATGTGCTCAAAATACAGTTTTTATTTCTTATAGTAGTGTATTTTTTTTTCCCCCTGCTAAAAAGAGAATTCCTTTACTGACAGTTTTATTATGTATTGAAGTCACTTGGCATTAGCAGCACATTGCTGAGCAGTTGCACCCAGCATGCCCTCTGCGTTTGTGTTCATCTCTGAGTGCCGGCCGGATCCCACAAAGGCTCCGACTGTAGTTATGCACTCAGAACAGGAAACTCAGACCTCGTCCACACATGCACTTTATGCTGTTTGACCTTTCAAATAAACAGAAACACTGTGCACTTTACAAATGTCCATCAAACTCTCAGTTGTGAGTTTGTGTGTTCTCTCTAAGCACGAGGTTTTGTCTGCAGACTTTGGTTTTATTGGTCTCCTCCACAGTCAAAAGACAGCCTCGGTGCTGGGACTTGTTACTATTGTAGCTGAGAGTCACCCGTAAAAGCAGTCTCCAACTTCGCTGTCTGTCCATAAGAAAGCCAGTGTGCATTGTTAATGTTTATGGCATATTGATCTCCTCGTAACTGCACTGTCTTCAGCGTTTCTGCCATTTCCTTGTAAACGCACATCGATTTGAAAACATTGCCATTTTGTGTTTTTTAAAAGAGGCTTCATGCTGATTGTAGGTATTGGAGGCTTGTCAAGGGTGTTGTGCACTTTCTGTCTAATACAGAATGCAAATCTACTGTGGACCCCCGTGACCCTCAGATTGAATGAGGTGGCATCATGAAGAGTTTTAAGATCTTTATATGCAGACATACACTTACTTCTCCTCTATATTGAAGAAAAAATAAAATCTGTCAAACTGTGCTATGAACATCAGTCTTCTCAAGCGACACACACCCTGATGAGGCGGCTTCGAAAACGAACCTGCTGGAGCCGGTTTTCAATGACAGCAAGTCAAGGACGCCAATACACAAGTACCGTGGAGCGGGCCGCTGGGCTCGCGGATTGAAGGGCAGACTGAATAGTAATGAGGTTGCCAGTTTGGCTCTTGACCACACTTGACTTGCATTTTTGGAGACTTCATTCACACTGATATTTTCTTTCCCACCGAGTTTTTGTAGATGAATGGAGCAGATTCTCTTTTTTCAAAACCCAGGAGACAAAAATCTCTACATTTCATATCGAAGAACTATGCCTGAATTCCCAAAAATGACGAATGAGAAGAAAAGCGGCGAGAGGATTTATATTGTGTCGACTGCATTGCAAACAAACAGGAGAAAATAAACCACAAAAAGAAATATAGTATACTTTAAGCTTCCAACTCAATGAAGAGTAAGTAATGTAGTCTGAGGCCACTTCTCATGAAGTAGAGCAGGTACAGTCATGGCCATGAAGAAGGGAAAAAGGCAGATAGACAAGTAGACAGAGACAGAGAGAGAGAATAAAATTATATGGCTTTATATGACTAGACAAAGTCTTTAAAATTGGCTAATTAATCCCTATATGTGAGATAGTGAGAAGAGTTGAACGGCCTAGAGGTCTAGAAAGCTGAGAAAGCGATTGGATTAAGCTTGTATTTTCATTGTTTTGTTCAAATTGTGTTCATTTATATTAAGATACACCCTGCTAATGTTTTCCTATTTTTAAAATACTGATGCCATATTGATGTCTCACAGGACACTGAATCTTTAATCCCTTATTCCCAAGGTTCTACGGATTACCCAAATTCTCCTCTTCATAAAAAGTTAAAGACTTTTAGCACCGCGGCGTTCGCCTCTTTTCGCAGTCACTATTCTTAGCAGAGCCGGAAGGTCTCTGAACCGGCACTCAGTTCCTGCACTCCTCCTCCAAACCTCATTAGAGGACCTAAAATCTTTCCTGGAACAAACAATCTATTTCATGTAGAGTTTCTGCCACTGAAAGGCAATTCTGGCCAGTCCAGCAAAGATGCAAAATCGTGTTTATTGCATGTGAGGATAGAACTGATCACGATAAAAACATGGAATCAATCGGACTTTAAAAGAAAAGAAGATTAATTGTTAATTAAACTGTGTTCTCCTTTAAGCAAAGACTATTGAAAGAGCAGAGGCTAATAAATGTTCCCTCCATGACAACAATCAATGGAAGCTGATGATAACTCTTTTTTTTTTTTCTGGAAATGCAATATTTGACTGAAACATTGCTTTAAGAATACCTTTAAAAGTCACTCATGTTTTCCAACAAATGTCTTTTGAATGAACTGCAGGGCGGTGAAGTCATTATAAACCAATATAGGCCAATATTCTCAAACTCCTACTACTATAGGCAGTGCGCCACATCTATTCCTTAATGGCTTTGGCAATAGAGGGGAACAGTTTCATCCCTCACTATAGATCAGGCTGAATCCCGCTGGGGAGCAGAGCAGATAACTAACAGCCGGATTTGGACTTTAACAGACCTAATGATCCAAGCCAGTGGCTTTTTTTGTGTGTGTCGTTCCAGCTGGGGACCAAAGTTGAAGCAATTCAGGTTGCGGAGTTGGACTAATACTGACAGGCCAACCAATAGGAGCAGAAAAACAAATCATGCTGCAGATGGTTGGGAATTTATTTAGTAAGATTTATGTGCGGCGAGAAATGCCGCAGTCGGCAACTTTTGTTCTGGTAGCTGACGGAATCTATGAATGGTTAAAAAAATAACGATGAAAAATAATTTTGAGAGCCAAAACGTTTTATCATTTAAGTTTCCAGTCGAGATGTTCTCATCAGGATGAATTTGCGTGGCGGTGTTGTCATGCAGAGACCCGACGGAAGTGCGATCCTGACCTGAGCTGGCCCTCGTGTGTGTTTGGGTGTGTGTGTGTCTGGTGGTAATGGAGCTGTCGGGGGCCAGAGTCTGAGCATTAGGTTGATAGATGGCAGTGGTCTGAAGCTAATTAACCCCAGTGCATTGCACACATACAAAGCTTCTCTGTCTCTGCCACACACACACACACACACACACACAGGATTGAATCTGTTGTACGACGTGCGCTCTCATTGTTACAGTATGGGTCATTGTGATTAAGGCGCACGGGGGCTGGCTGGGCTTGATGGTGGCGATTAAACTAATGAACTAACATGCACCAATGTTTTATCTTGTTTATTCAACCCTGCGTTACAGTCATCCACCAGTTTATGTGTGATATTTTGCGTTGATGCGCACTGTTGTTGCATTTTTTGCGAGCATGAACAAGAAAAAAACGAAGCTGACATGGGAATCTTTGTCAGGATCCGCAGGATCAATTGACTGAAAAATGACTGATAAACCAGAGTGTGAAGCTCAGGGAAGGAAGACACACACACACACACACACACACACAGTAAATTGATCTGGCTGTCCTGAGCCCCGGTTTCTAGTCCGTCTGGTTGTTTACTTGCTCAAAATTTGACTGGGCTCTCCTACAGCCAGCCGCGGTCTCTGTTTAATGAGGAGAAGACCGGCTCAGTGGGACTTCACCAAGCTAATTTAGCAGGATGAAGACTGCTGGGTCTGAGACTCGGGCATCCCTCGCTCTGTCTAACCCTGTTGTTGCTGTCAGGGGCCATCTGCCTCTCTTTTTCTCCTCACCAGTTGTCCGTTTGCCTCCAAGTCTTCTCTTCCATCGCTCATGTTCCAGTTTTAATAGCGTTTTGCTCCATTTTTTTTTTTTGGAGCTGCATGAAAGTTACACCAGTTGTGGCACAAGCCTAATATCCACATGATTTGATATATGCAAACATGTGTTTGGGCGAGAGGAGCCCGTTTCATACAAGAAGAATGTGTGAAAAGTACACCTCCAGGGGGAAAAAAAATGCAGCTTTCAGACTCTCTTTGACTGTTTGTTGTTGCTGCTTTTTGAGAAAAGTGCTTGTGATTTTGAGAAACCACTTTTGTCCAAGCATCTGAGCGATTGGTGTGGATGGAGAAGAGTTTGATGCCTTGTAATACATCTGATAGAAAATGATAACAGAAAAAAAAATCCTGAACCCAGATTGGACATATGATGAATTTTTGCTGGTAAGAGAGTAGTTATTTTACAGATGACGAGCCATTTAGCCACCGTGTTTCAAGCGAAACTTGTGAAAGTTTGGTATTTACTCAGCGGCATTTTGAAAATGTTGTCGGTTTTCACGGCATGGGCAGAAGCACACGATGTCAGCTGAGAATAATAAGCTACGAATACAGCTGGATTGCTATTAAGGGTGGTTGTCAACTCTAAAACGGTTGGAGAGAAGTTGAAGAAGTTTTGAAAAGTTGAGTTTTCAGCGGCTCTGAGCGCCATTGACGTGTAAACAGACACCTAATGCAAAAGATTTCCATTTTCCCCTGAAAAGATTGCAGCAAAAATTACACAACATCACCCGGGCAACCACTTTCGCCCCAAAAAATAAAATAATAAAATAAAATTGTTATGTTGTTCAGATTACCTCATGGGTATTTTTCCATTTTTTTTTTCTCTTCACTTCAAATATAATTATACATCTGCAGAACAATGAACACAAAAGCTTACATTTACAGGAAAACAACCCAACACTAAAGACACAAAAGCAGAGAGACACAAAGAGAACAATAAAGAACAATCTCATTCCATCTCAGATCTTTGTTCGTCTCTCTCCCCGTTAACTGTTGCTAAATAATTCCCTTCACGGCCGGGATTTGCCCTGAGCTCGCTCTCCACATCACAGCAAACTCACTAAAAAAAAAGTAGCAGCCCATAATTTGTTTGTTCACAAACAAATAAAAAAAAAAAAAGATATTCGACATGAAAGTAGGTAGAAAAGAGAATTTCAAGGGAGTGTGCAGAGAGGGGGGAAAAGAGCACGAGAGGCAGACAAGAGAGAAGACAGCATGAGGTGGAAGAGGGGGGCAACGAGCAAGAGGCAGGGCTGGAGAAAGGATGAGAGAGAGACATTTAATCGCAGCAAAATAGAGTGAAGAAGAGATCTGAAAAACACAGAGCGGGAAAGATGAGAGAGAAATGATGAGAGGGGATGTTTAGTAGAAGCATGAGGGACTGAAGACGAGGCAGGGGGAGGAAATAAAAGCAGCGCAGATGAGAGACAAAGCTAAGGGAGGATCAGCACGAGAGAGAAAGAGAGAGGGATGCTGACAGAAAGCGCCGACATAATTGATGAGAAACAAACCGGCAGGAGGCAAAGCAATGCATATTCCTAGAAGAATGCGCAACAACGACAGCGATGTGAGCGGGGCAGTGAGCGGAGGGAATAGAATGAGGGGAGCGTTTTCCGAGGTTAGGGAAAAGAAAGCAGGGTGACGTGACACTGATGGCAAAAAGAGAAAAGGGCGATCAGACAGTAATTATGCAGCATGAAAATGAAGAGAAATAGAGACGGCATAGAATCAGTCTTCTAAATCATACTCCGCCTTAATTTAACTCTTTCGTAGGAATAGAGAGATGTGCCTCAAATTCGCCGAAACCTCACAAAGATGAGAAGATGTGAAACTCTGGTTCTCTTATAGCTCTGCCGGCTGACACTGAGTGTATGTGAGAGTCAGCGGTTTAAGAGGCGCTGGATTAATGGCCCCGTTAGCCCTCCATTCCCAGGAGCTTTCCGGTGGCAGGCGTTTTGGTGGAGAAGGTGTTCACCTGATGGAGAAAATACATCAGCCCCGAAGCCAAAGAGCTCAGCGAGATCCCAGCGGTCCACTTTGATAACAATATTACAGCTGCTCTTCATTCCAAAAGTTATATTTCATTTGTAATGCAGGGCTGCAGTGGTGTGTAAGAACCCCAAACAACTCGCTGCAAATATGAGCAGTATTTAACAATGAAAACATAAAAACATCAGAGCTGAAAGAAGTACAATAAACTTTCAAAATGACTTTTAATCTTAGTTTCTGCAGAATGAAACTGGATTGATTTGACCTTGTCTATAATTCCCCCCCTGCTCAACGCTGAAAATGTTCTACATAGATACGTAGGTATTGGAAACCCAATCATTAGCCTAATGTAGCCTTTGTCTGAAACAAGCGCCAATCCTCTGCAATCAGGAAGCACGGCGGCGTCCTCTAATTGAGACGGGTTGACTTGCGGTAATCACCTCGGAGACCGGATGAAGACTTGCATTAACAATGGAGGCGTTGATTGATGATGGTTCCAGATCGGAGCGGATTGACCTATTCAACAAGTCTACGTGGGAATTAGTTAACTCGCGCTGAAGGTCAGAGTTGATCCACTAATATTAGGACAATTGAAACACGATGCGTTATTAAAATAACAACAATCAATTAAGACTAACTGGAAGCTAGTCGATTTACACACGCACATACACGCGATCAGCTCATCAGGCAAGCACAGGAATGTGGAAACAGACCTCAGATAAGGGAAAAAAAAAAACAAGAAGAAGAACATCGACCTGTGAAATCCAGAGAGTCACCTTTAAGTGATGGTCTTAGACAGTATAGCATGAACTCATTAAGCCAGGACCCAAATGGAGGAGACAGTCATTTACACTGCAGGGAATGTTCTGGTGCATCTGCCACGCTCTTCTTGATTGTGTCAGAGTATTTGGCGCTCCAGCGTCACATAGCTGCATTACTGAGTCACACATTCTGTTCACAGTGTCACCGACCGGGAATGTCTACATGTACAAATACCGGAAAAAAAATTGAAAAAAAACGAAGCCGGTCTCCCTCCCTGCCGTTCTTACATACTCAAGGTGACAATGAATTAACCACAGTGACACAGAAAGCTCTGCTCGAGAGGCGGGAGCTGTAATATCAGAGCCGTCACCTCGGTTAATTTAAATTTCAAGAGGAACCCCATTAAAAAAATGTACTTAGGTCAAAAAGATTCACAGTCGTAACAATGAATCTGGTCCTTCTGCTGGGAGGAGGTCAGAGGTGTTGGCTGGAGGGCAGGGTATGAATGATGATTGAGGTGTGGTTTGGGGACCAGTACACACACACACACACACACACACACACACACACACACACACACCCACACCCACACCCACACAAAATAGATGGAAGTGCAGTGAGGGCACAGCAGAATTGCAAAGTGTGTGTGTGTGTGTGTGTACTGGTGCAGCATCCGCACTGCGAGCTGCTCCAGCTGCAGATCACATATGATCAAATACGGTGAAGGAAGATTCCAGCAACCATGAGCAAACCTGCAGCCAAAGCAGTAAATTTCCCAGAAGGCAGCTGGTGTGGTGTAGATCTTGCAATGCAGTATTGAAAACACTTTATAGACCTCAAGTAGTGCCCATGTTTAATTACTTCTTCACATTTACTTCAACTGTGATGACTTGATGACCATCAAATGTATGTAATCATCCTGGTCTACGGAGTTCTATTGTGGGTGTTGAGTATAAGTGAACTCACTTTAACTCCTCTCCCTCACACTTTAACACACATACATCTCCCGCCAATTTTAGCGAGACAAGGCTGGCCAGAGGGCAAGAGGCCACGGACCGGAGGCTGCAGCCTTTAATATATCTCCGTCAATACCGTACATCATCGCTTCTCGCGCTCTCCCACCAACACCTGCACACCTCGCTGCACTGTATCGGAGATCATGCGCAAAACAAACACCCGCCTGTCCTCATCTGACTCCGAGTATCCAGACGATTCACACAAATATACACAGAAGATGAGCCACTGTGGAATTAAAAAAAAACTCCTTTTGACAGATATGCCCCACTGGGAACATCCTCTTTACATCGTGACAATAAAAAAATTAAAAAAAACATCTAACTTTACACAAAGACATATGACATGCAGTAAGTTCAGTCTGGCAAAGTGACATCAACGAAGGACAAATACCTTAAGCGTGGGAATTTAATTATGACAGTTAAGGAAAAAAAGTCTTTATTTTTTGCTCATTATCTACCAAACTCCAGGCGATGAACCCAGTATGGGGTACTCGTTGCTCTACTTGCTGTCTTTGTTACAATTAAATCACAACATTTTAGGAAACTTGGGCGAGAGGGAAATGACAGTCACGAGTCAGGACTGATCCAACACGCAGGGCCGGTTCAAACTGGGGAGAAACAAAGAGGAAGAAATGCATGTTGCGTCTCTTTCTCTACTGTCTTGCTCTCCGTTCTTATCTCGAGCTTCCTCCAACGCACACGTCAGGCCTCAAGTACCCATAAGGCCTCCTCGACTCCGCTCCACATCGCCTCCTTCGCTCTCCTCTTTCAAAACGCCTCAGTCCACGTTTCCTTACATATTTCCCTCTGTTTATGCATGTCATTTGAATAATGTATTCCTCCAACAGCTGCAACCTAAATCTCATGCGCGGTGACACACACACACACACACACACGCACAGGAGGAAGGCTTCAGACTACTTGATCCAATCCAGCCACCTGCAGCTTCTCCTCTATGTATTGTTTCTCCCTGCAGTCACACAAAAGTGCTCCCCGACAGGGCTCCATTGTGAGGTTTGTGTGCGTGTGTGTGTGCACGTGTGCGTCAACATGACACCTGGCAGCCTTCTCTCTCGGTGTTTCCCCGTACGCATTCCTCTGTCCCACTGTGCAGCCGGAGCGCCAAATGTCACAAATTCGTCAAAACACACACCCAAAGTCAAAACGTACACACAGTTATGTTTTTTTTTTCTTTTTCTCTTTAAATTGACAGTCAGAGGACAGTACACACACACACCTTCCAGGATGGAGACTTATAAATCAGAGCAAGCCAGTCTGTAAAAGGTATTCCCCAACATCAAACCCATTAGGCACATATTCCCATTGATACGCTTGTAAATGAGCCTCATGCATCACGCAATCTGCCAGAAAGCAATTCAAATCTCTTTAATGAAAAACAGCTTAGCAGCAAATTAAAGGCGAGGAAGCCTTCGAAAACCATCTGAGCATGCATGTTCTGGTTAAAAAAAAAAAAAAAAAAAGTTAGTTTTTGGATATCTGTTTCATGTAAAGATGCATAACTCTACACAAGGACACAAAACACACTCCCCTGGGGCGAGAAAGAACTCGAAGTGTGCACACACACACAGCTCGTGCGTGCAAAGTAATAGTCGTGACTGAAAGGGGTGTGTGGTGTGTGTGTGTGTGTGTGTGTGTATCTGTGTGTGCTTTGCTGAACGCTGTCGTCGCTGGAACTCCTCAACTGCCACAGTGTGCGTGCATGGCCGGGTTTCCATTTCTCCCTCTGTGCGAGCTCGTAGCCCGTCGCAAGAGGATCATCATGGGCTCAGCAGGCGACCACTTCGGCGGCGTTCTGCACATTACAGGACGCATCAGCGTCAACGCGGATTTGCATGCCAGCGCACGTTGTTGAAATCAATTAATACCTGTGCTGATGAGACAATAGCAGCGGCGGCTTTTTGCTCATTTTAAGTTGTCTCTCCCTCTAAACACACAAAATTGGACATAAAAACGTCTGGATGAGTTGAATGATGCTTGTGTTTTCCGTTCAGCATTAACATTAAGATCAGTCGTTTTTTTCACGTTTTTTTCACATGCAAATTAAAAGAAGTCACTCAAACCGATGTGCACACTTGTGTATTATAATACAATGAAATGATCTAGTGGATCAATCATCAGCGTTACTTTTTGCTGATGGTTTCCTGTTTTCTTTAAAAAAAAAGAACAACTTTAATCACTCAGTGAAGCATGTAAACTGAACGAAGATCAATAGCTAAGTTCAACAAGTTAGACTGAGCACAAGACCAATAAGAGCATGATTTAATTAGACGTATTAGTGTTTGCCTCATTCGTGTGTGTGTGTGTATAAGTGTGTGTGCTGACTGTGCATCTAGACCTGTTATTCCCATTTGCAGTGGCATAAAATCAGTGATAAGTGACATCTCTAGAGAGTTTCTGGGCTGCAGGTCAGCAGAAATACCGAACTATCAAACTGTACAAATGTTCCAGGTGAAAGTTTTCAGAACTTAAAAACATAATTCATAATAACGAGCGTTTGCTTAATATCGACCGCCTCGTTGAAATAATAACTCACCAGATACACGAAGATGTCGCCTTTAAGTTTGTGAGCAACACATTGACATACCAATAATTTTGAGTGTTTTTGCTGCTTTTTTTTCCAAAGAAGAAATACCTTTGGGCTCAAATGAAAACACTAATGTACGAACTCTGAATTTGCAGTGCGGCTGCAATCAAGTTTGCCTCTTTCTAAAAAAATTTAATTGCCTCTACATCTTAAAACCAGATTCTCATCATTATTTTCCAAAAAGACAGAAAAAATGTGCAGAATCCTTCCTTTTATGACTGATCCTGCATTCATACCTGCAGTTGGACTCTGTGAGATTTTATGTAATAGAAGTTTTTCAAAAAACAAGGTAAATACACGTTTTACAACTGCAATTTGGCAGAATCCTGTAGAGATGATTGCATTCCAGATGTCCCAGGAGCTACATCACCTCAAAAAGCAATGACAACTATTAAACATAGTGCATTATTTCTTTTCATCTCACACATTATTAGCGTCCAAATCTGCAGTGAAAGGCCTGTGTCTGTCTCCATTTCTCGTATTTTACTGGATGTGGTAAAATGAACTGCCTGACTGTTGGTTAAACTGGGTCTAATTTTGAGACTCCAACAGCTTGGCGCCGCGGCGGTCCCATCGCCCTCACCGAGCGGGAAAAAGCACAAATGCATTCTGACATTTCCACATTTGTTTCCGGATTCAGACAACAGTGTGGCAGATGGCGAGACTTTGCATTCATCTATTTCGTGTGCGTCTCTAAACGGCCGATAACGCCCTCCAACAGGTTTGCACAGTCAAATAGAAAGTGACGAGTTCAAATAACTGTGCCCTGGATATAGGAAGTGACTGAATTTAAATGACAAGCGAACTGGCTGCAAAACACTGGAGGGCCACTGCAGCAAAATAATTGGTTAAAAAAAGAGAAGAAAAACATCTTGGTGCCAGCAGAGATTAGGAAGAAAAATTGGATCTTAAGTCATTTAACTTTTTTTTTTTTTCTGTGTACATTTCTGACGCTTTACGGCGGTTTTAATCAAATCGAAGATTAAGCCCAGGAGCAGGTGCCGGCACTCTGAGAAGTTAAAACAAATTATAATGGAGGAGGAAGTGATTATGCCAGTGTAAGTAAGCAGTGAATTTGCTCTCGGATAATTTAATTAATCGGGAACTTAGTCAGCAGTCATTCAGCTCGATGGAAAAGTTGCGCGGGGCGATTGCGCTCGGAAAGTAACAGGTGTGCCGCACAAAATACAGCTGCAGCAGCGGGAGGAATGAGCTCACCTGCTTAAGCATTCCAAAAAACAAGGTAAAGAAAAGTGGATATTCAGAAGTTTTTAAGAGAAATCTCCCAGCGCGGACCGATCCGCTGGAGGAGCAGCTTGTTATCTGTACCGTGCGGTCTCCGGGGAGCCGCGATCGTTTTATTTTTAGTGGGGAAGAACGCAGCCATGCTCGCACGTGCACTCGCCCGCTGAGAGGAAGCAATTCCATTTCCGAACGCCCCCCCCCCACCCCACCCCACCCCCCTGCTGGGTCTTCCAATCCACCCCCCGTAACAAACTTTTTACACGCGTGTGCTCGTGTGCACAAACGTTCGCTTCTCGCCAACTGAGAAGTTCCCTCTGATCACTTCCTAGATCTACCGATCGGAATAATAAAGATCACTGCTTCGTAGACGGGCCGCTTAAAGTTGTTACTTTAACAAACTTGTCGTCTGACTCATCACTTTCCATTAGCATGCGCCAAATGCGCCGCACTGACTCAGTGAATATCAATTCTTGAAGCTTCCCTTTGTGCTCTCGCAGGCTGTGTGTGTGTGTGTGTGTGTGTGTGTGTGCGTTTCGAGGATCTATTTAAATATGTGCAGGCATGCATGCGAGTCTGACGATGTAATTAACTTGTGTGGGCCCGTATGAATATTTAATCTCACTGTGAATGTGTGTGTGTGTGTGTGTGAGTTTACATGACAGTGTATGAACGCAGCCAGCAGTTCACCATTATGCTGTTAACGCGTCCAGCCGAGCAGCAGGCTGCAGTGTGGCGCGCGGCCCCGATGTATCGGCTAATAGAAAGAGCCACTGTTGAAATCACACAACCAAGAGGCTGTTAATACGGCAGAGAGAGCGGAGCGAAGGAAGGAAGGTGGGGAAGAGTGAGCGTGGGAGTGATATTAATATAATCGGTGGGTGGGAGGGAACCGGGGCGAAAGTTGAGGCAGCGATGAAGAAAATCTAAAGCAGGATGAATGGATAGGAGGGAATCACAGAGATCGATACGGAATATCTACACCGGCATGCAAATGATGTGGAGAAGGTGATAAATGGAGGGAGTGGAGGGAAAATGGGGGGATGGATGGCAGATCGAAATCAACTCATGTTGATGAGACAAAGACGTCCAGAGATGCGCGTGACGGTTATGAAAAGTTGGAAAAACATGTCAAAGCAAATCAACATATATTTGACAAGCATTCTCTTAAGCGAGCGGAATTATTTTTGAATAACAAGAACATTGATGGTGGAAAAATAAGGATTTTAAAGCTGCGCGCCGGCTCATTAGTTACGGATCGACAGGCAGAAAACACTCACGACCACAGGCTTCATTAGACTCATTAGACTTTCACACGGACTCATAACTCACACCCATTTCAATGAGGAAGAAGTTTCGATGAAGAAAAAAAAAAAAGTCATAAATACATTTAAAGATGGAGGTATTTCAGGCCGAGTCTCTCTCGGGTTTCTTTTCCGTTTGTGCCACAAAACATTCGTCATCAGGAAAGTACTTTCCGTCAGCCATCAACTATTTTATTGTACTCAGCTTAGAAATCCTGCTTTTGTCCATCCGCTTTGCTTTTGTTATGCTTTCTACCCATCTGTCTGCGGGGATTTTAAATGCACCAGTGCTATATATGACGTATTCCTTCCCTTCGCTTGTCCTCCGTCCTGCCTCGTCTCAACTTCCTCTTCTTTCATACGTTTCTCATCCACTCTGATTCTCCTCAAACTCGCCTCTCAGAAAGGGTGACAAGGTAAAATTATCTGTTTGCGTTTGCTCCCGATGCACGGATTTCGTTCTTTCCACACGTCCTCCTCTTCTGACAGCGTTCGCTAAATGTCAGGTGTTCAGTGAAGGTCAACTCATTTGTGCTGCTGTCAGAAAGTGTTTAATTAATAATCGCTGACATTTTCCTTTGCTATACATGAATACTGACAAATAAAGCATTTCAATGCAAACCTAAATGTTCAAAATAGCAAAGATCAAGAAAAATTTTGTTCCTGTAACACTTTGTTCTCCTCTTTTTGAGTTTAATGTCTGTGTAAAAACAAGCTGGATGTCTCAATATTACAAAAATGAATCACAAAAGCAACGGTCAGATCAAATTTTGGACATCAGTGAAAGTTAATCTCAAGATTGGTTTGCAAATAGAGATTCACCATGCGCTCACACAGTAACCTGAAGTGACTGGTGGTGCTAATAAAATCCCAAATATCTGCGGTAAAGTGAATAAAAGCTTGGAATGGAGACAGTTCCACTCTCATTGCAGCAGATATGTAGGCGGTAATGCAGAAGCTTTAATCACAGCAGCTCTTGACAGAATCGGTGCACTTCTTTGTTTAATCTAATGAGAAACTCTCAATAATGCATAAAAGTCTGATCTGAAGATTCTGACCCCATAGATGATACATATATTTGAAAGCAACACGCTGCTGAGGGTAGAGCAGGTGATATCCCAAGATTTTTACACAAAAACGGTTATCGGAACCATCGAAAATACAACTTTTTCAAAAGGGTTCGCAATACAAAAGTTTTGAAAAATGCTAAAAGCAATCCAACTCAGTCATCATCTGTTCATATCCAACATGAGCATTTGATTGTTTTCAGTGTTTCTGTGTAAACGGACGCTGTTTTCAAAACAGTGCTGTGTAAAACAGAAAATTATTCAGAAAAAAGAAAAATGCTGTCGTGTGAATGGGACCTTATGAAATTGATTGTATTCGCCACTAGATTAAAAACAGTCAGATGAATTGTGTCTCCTTGGTCTAATTCAAGAGTTTATTACCACACTGATTACACTCATTTTGCATAATTTCAGAAACCTTTTCATAATGCATAAAAAAAAGCCTGGAATTTTAATTAAAAAAAAGAGTAGTTGTTTTTTTCTTCTTCTTTTAATTACTTTGATGAATTCCAAAAGACTGATTAGCAACTTTTTATTGCTTCAGACTTACAGTGTTGAACTTTGGTATCAGAACGACACGTGTAGCGAGAGATGATCGGAGAAGTCTGAGTGACTCCCTCAGGGTGGAAGAATTTCACAAAAACAAAACAGCGGAGAGACAAAGAAAACGCCGGATGTCGGAGCTCATCTGTAAAACTGACCCGCGCTGACACGGCAGCCATGGAGCTCCGCCGCCGTTCTATTTGATCGCGCTTTAAAAGTCGTTGCCGCTCCGTGTCACGGCCCCGATGTCGAGTGTTCCGTGTTGTTTTGTGTCTGCTGTCTGCTCACCTAACGCGGCGCCCGCGCCTTGATCCGCCTCAGTAAAATTTTTTGTCTTAAAAGCTTGCAGCCGTGCAAGGAGAGCTGGGGATGAGGGTTTTTAGACAGAATTAAGGATATTTACATTCTGGTAACATCTCCCTTTAGACTTCAATTTCAAGGCTATTCATTGATTTAAGTTTTGAGAGCTTGTTAGCCTGGCTCCAACTATGAATAACCTCATTTGGATCAAGGGGACAAAGAAAATGGATGGATAACCGTCTCCGTTTTCCATTCTTAGTCTCTTAACTTGTTTGAAAAGTAACAACTTCTTGTAAAGTATTTCCAGAGAAGCAGCTCTATCCTGGTTAAATGCACAAAAGTGCAGAAACACAAGGCCAATGAGGACTTGGCACTGAATACTGTAAGCTGCCTTTTAAGGGAGGAAAAAAAAAAAACAGCATAAAAGCACTTTAACACGATGTGAAAGTGAAACTGACACATCCACTTTCTGCTCTCATTCGTCTCTCGGCAATCAAAGGTGGCCAAATCCTCCGCCGCTGCCTCCGTGTCATTCCCTGACCTAATCTCACTTCTCCCTTTTTATCTGTATTCCCTCGCTCCCCAGCCATCTCTCCCCACTCCCGTTCTCCTCTCTTCACTTATTTACACCTCTGTCCTGACGCCCCCGCACGTGTCCTGTGCATCTCTGCTCGCAGCTGCTTCGCCGTCTGCATCTCTGTCTGTTCAGGATTGTGACGGTCGACGTTAAGCACAGGCAAACAAAACCGCCGTTCGGGCTGCTGTCATGTCGAAAACACACGCTCGGTCGTTATAATTTGAGGTTGTTTTTTTTTTTTTTTCTTTGTTCGACGTCAGACGAAAGAAAAAAAAAAAACAAACGATGTGCTTTATTTGCAGCTGGAAGGTAATTGTGAGGCGCTGCCGTCATGCGTCTCATCGAGTTGCTCCATTGTTCCCCGTGTCATTCTCGCCAATTCTCACCCTCCCTTCACATCTCTCCTCGCAATCTCCCTTGCTCTTTCACACGTCCCCGCCGCGCCGCTCCACGCCACTTTGCTGCTGCGAGGCGTTAACTCTCCAGCCGCAGTGGAATATGTCGCGCTCCCCTCATCTCCCTTTCCATCCGTTGCACCATTAAGTGAAAAACCGTCTTTGTGTCTTTTTTACCTTGAGAGCTTAGCTCCACTCCGTCCTCCCCCCCGTCGGTCAATCACCCTCCTGCCCTCACACTTGTCTGGAAGTGACATGCAGTCCGACATGGAAGTAATTGCCTGATAAAGGAAACGGCGACAGCAACATGTTCTACAGAGGTAGCGATGTCCGTGTGTAACACCGACACACTAACTGGAATAATTATCGTCGGAGACCAAATGTCTCCGTTTTTGTATTTACTTTGTCTTTATGTTTTCCGACTTTGTAGATTTCTGGACTTTTCTTCTCCCCCTCTTGCTCCTGGTGTCCGTCTGTTCCACGCTCCCTGTCTGTGTTCACAAAGGCCTTCCCTCCTCTAATCTCTGGTGTCTTGTTATGCTCTCCTCTGTGATCCTTCATCCTGATTGCCATCAGCTGCACTTTGTGGTCTCCTCATAACCTGCGCGTATAGATACGCAGTCCCCCAGGATTCCAATGCGATCCAAATTTACTACAAGGACTCCCTGAACAAACTGTAATAGCATTTTGCAGTCCTTTTGGCGTCACGTGCGCAGCTCTGGGGCTGAATTTGCTCGCTGGCCCTTGGGAATTTGGCAGTTGTTTAAAATGTGCACATCATTTTCCTCAAGGTGAATTAATTCATTCAAACTCGTTTGGAGATCTTTTTAAATGTAATGTCAAGCTCAAAGGCATCCACAGCCTGTCGTCTGAAGGCCTCGGAGGCTTTGTTTTAGAAATTTGCATGATAACATTCTTTATTTGAATGGCAAAGAACAGCGGGAACAGTAAGCTCCACCTGTCGGCCCTTAACAAGACTCTCCTCACGAACATCTTTAATTTAATCATTACTTTTCTGCAGATGGCTTCACACTTTATACAACATCTCAATGTCAACTTTGCATGTAAAAAAATGTCAGTACATATGTTAACATGCACAGGTTCGAAGGGAATCAGATGTTTGACGGATGCATTGATTATTTAAATGTCACGTTTAATATGGATAATATTCGGAACCCAGACTGTCAAAAATGCGCCGATCAATACTTTGAAATTAACAGTGGATCTATTTATTGTATGCGTACATTCCCATATTGATCAAGTGACACAACCCTCTGCAGCTCTCCACAGGTCCGTCTGTCAATTTAGCAACGATAAACCAGCTTAATTGTTTTGATTTATTTACAATCACTGCATTAGATCATTCAGTCTGTGTTACAAAACAAACCATGACTGAATGGCCAAGCCTGGTCGAATGATTTGCAAAGAAAGCAGCAGCGTCACGTGTGAGTCGCCTCCACATCGCGGCCCGTTTCAGACGCAGCTTCTCTCCAGAAGGTTCACATCGCGGACTCTTCCCACTTCTCGCGCTCTTAATGATGACAGTAATGAGAAGTGATGGAGCTGCTGTCAGAAGCTCACAGATACCTTCCCTGAGTCGACAGCGAACTGTGGCTAACCGAGCGGAGAACACACAAAAAGCACACCGAGACGTGAAGCACATGCATGCTGGATGAATTTTCCTCACCCGGAATAACACATCCGACAATTATATTTGTATTAATCAATACCCAGCATGCACCGAGCTTACAGCAAGGTAGTATGAAGATGTTGAGTCTGGTATTGATTCACTATTTTTTTATATACGTCAGTGTCATAAAAAGAACCACAAAGAAAATCTCATTTACTGGAAGCTGTCAGAACTGGTCTCATGTCCTGGTATCTCTTGAACACATTTATCACTGACATATGAAGAAACAGATTTGCAGACGATACCACAGAGTTCATATATCTAACGCAGTTTTCATTAGCTTTGATTTTATTTCGGGCTCAAGAAGGAAAACGCACCATTTTTTTCTAAAAAGAAATGTCACCGGGAAAAAAAAAAAAAAAAAAAAAACGTATCGCCCTAAACTAATGTATAACCCTCCACTGCTTTGTCATTTCTCCTTCCCTCTCATCTTGCCGGAGGAACCGGCGACTTTATTCTCTCCTCTTATTTCCAGCTGTCTGTCTCAGTCCATCCGTCAGTCTCTTTCTGAGAGGGACAGTAATATGATTCCCACCAAAGGACACCGACGATAGGTTCAGTCTGTCAGTCTCCGTCTCTGTGGGAAGGACAGTCCGACAATCGTCCCGGGAGACACAAACCTCTCCACCTGCCTCTCCTTCAGTCGTGGGACCCATTAAGACGAAGGCTTTTCCAGTGTGACAGTCGCGTGAATCTAAACGCCATTTGTCATCTTGACAGATAAAAGATAATTGCTGCCCTGCGACACGGTTAGTCACGTAATTTAATCATCGTCAACAACAACACAACCAGGAGCAATGATTTGGGGAAAAGCAGCTGCTTAACCGAGCCCACAAGTCACCAAATAACATCCTTAGGAGACAAACCAACCAGGCTGATTGGAAGATGAGAGGTCCGGCAGGGAGGCGGTCGGAAGCTTTTTTCACTTGTACTTTTGCCTTTTTTTTTTAAACTGGCTTTCTACTTGGTAATGACAGTCATATATTTTGCATGTCCTCCTCTGTTCATGCTAATTAGGGAGCTAAGTTGTTGCCATTAAGTTTCTGAATGGGGTTATCGTGCCTTTTTTTTTTTTTCCTTTAGTAGACAGATTATGCGCCTCCTTTGGGACTTTGGGAAAATAGACCATTTTCATGTTGCTTCAGTCGAGATGAGACATGAATGGGCGAACTGCAAAGCTTTGGGACGAATTACATTCAACTGCATGCATGAATAGGTTCACCCTTTCAGCACAATTAAAAACTGGCATTTTACAAAAAAGGGACTTTGTTTTTCTATTTGGAAATATGGAAGCAAATGTACACAGAAAAAAAAATAGTGTTGTTTATGCACATACACCATGTAATTGCAGTTGAAACTCATAAAGACCCATGAATGTTTCCAGCCAGTGAGCAGGAATGTTTACAAAGTCTAGAAAAAGAGCATTTAACCAGATATTGGCTGGAAAAAAAAAAGACAAGACTCCGTGTTAGAGCATAATTTGGTCTATGTGAAATATACAAGGGATGCAGCATCTTTCAACCCGGCCATTTTTATTACTTTTGCCATTGCAGTTTATCAGCAAGTAAAAAAGAAATAATCCAAAAGCATCTAAAAGCCGTATTATTCAGATAGTTATAAAAAAGGAATCCTTCCTCGGATTCCTCCAACACATTCAATGTACCAGCTGTTCAGGACATATTAAACCGCACTACATCCTATATCGTGCAATCACACCTCCGTCTGAAAGCAGATCCTAAAACCAGATTCAAATGTAATCCAGTAAAAGAAGAAGCACAATGAATACGAAATGCGTTTCGCTGAATGTCGAAGCGTCAGACGGCCAGAAAGAGATGACAGCAACTGAAACGTGGTGGTTATCGACACAGCGGGAAGACAGTTTTTCCCGTCAGTGTCAATGTTTGTCAGCCTGCCGACCCACCTGCGGGCTTATCTCCCCCTCGACCTATCTGCATAGTCGCCTGTTTATATGCCTGTCAGCCCGGACGAGAGGCATCCGGCATCATCCTGTGACACACCGATTTCTCCCCTGGACTGTCATTGAAAAACGTCCAAATCGTCGAGAAGAGAGGCGCAATCGCAACCCCGCACACGCTGACATTGAGAACAAAGAATCCATAAATAAAGGAAAACAAAAAATAGAGACAGACAATGTGCGGAATGACAAGCCACTTCGTTTCATTGAGATTCTCTCTGATGTTCGGATCATCCACTTTTCTCTCATCGGCTTCGATCTTTCTGTAATGTGGCTTATCTGGAGTTCGAGCCTTCTCAGCTATTTTCCAGCTCCGTCTTGTTTTTTTTTTTTTTCTCTCTCTCTCTGTGTTGCATTTGTTTTGACGTAGTCTTTCATAATCCACGTGTGAAAACCTAATAATTGTTACCTTTGCATTGTCGAGAAGAGATTAGTAATAAGGATCATGAAGCGGGACGGACTGAACCAATTCCATCTCTACTCTTTTGTGTTCTGCTCCTCTTACTGAATTCATGAAGAGATCAGAGGGAAGGAATCATCTGTATTTGTGCGCATCTGACGTGCGTCTGAAGCCTTTGAAGCTTCCCGATGCATACACACACACACACCTGCTTTACTGTAACCGGGCGCAAATTCACCGCCGCTTCTGAGATCCTTTACATCGGGATAAAACGTGAAGCCATGTGACGCGGTGCATTATAGTATGTGACAAGGCAAACAATAGCGATAAATTACTATTCTGTATGTCATGTGCTGTGAAAACACATGACATATTGTCATTGCTGCACCACATTATGTTACGTTAGGATATGACACAATACAGCAGGCTGCACTTAATAATACCCATGTGAAGTTTTCACGTGAACATGTGCAGCAACCTGCATCCTCGGCGTTACATATACTGTAAAGTAACACAACTCAAAGGAAATTATATGGTGTAGATCTGCCATGGGGATGGATAAATGGATGGTTAACACGACAGTCACCAACCCTGCTAATGTAGAGCGTGACAGAATGACAGTCTACACATATCTGTATGGAAATATATGGGAAAAACTGCAAGAATTTTTCTAGAATATTGTAATCAAGCAGTTCTCTTTAAAAAAAAGTGAGAAAAAGATCGTAAATTGCCTTGAATAGCAGTTATATAGCATTTTTCCACTGCTTTAACAGCCACTAACTTTATATTGCCAATCACATTCACACACTGCTGCCATGCAAGGCCCTCTGTTTATTTGCAGCCTGGTTTCTTGCTCAAGGGACACTAACAAATGGATACGGGAAGACGGGGGATCAAACCTGGAACTTTCTGATTGAAGCTCTGTCAGTTGAGCCGCAGCTGCCCGACCATATGACGACAATATACGGAGCTATCATCACAATGACTGACGCTGGGGACACTCGCAATAAGTTATCCCTGGAGTTCCCACACACACACACACACACACACACACACACACCTGTACCCTATATGTACAGTATATTATTCATACAGAGCAGAGCGATAATAAAAAGGCTGAACGCAGGGCAGCAGAGGGATCAACAGACGGGTCCAATATTGTTCTTTGACTGGCAGCCCATATTTCCTTCATCATGTCCTATTGTTTGGTTGTTTTTCTTTCTTTTTTTTTTTTGCAATCTAGCAGGAGCACACAAATATTTGTGTTTTCTTCTGTGCTTGTGATTTCTTTCTCCTTCTCCCATGCCTCACAATCTTATTCCACTATAATTATATATTTCTGTCTATTCTGTTTCTTTGATCAATTTCTCTGTTTCATCTCTTCCTTTACCTCCATCTTTTTTTGTCGCTCACCCTCTCCTATTCCATCTTTTTTTTTTATATGAAGCATCTCTCCATGTTTACTAGTAAAGCAAATATCTCCTGTGGTATCTCACTCCTTCTTGAAAGTACAAGAGGATTTAAAGCAAACGGTGAAAAAACAAACCAACAATTCAGAGGGACGGTGTGATACGAGCCCTACAGAACGGACGCAGTTTCAGAATATCACAGGAAAGAGTATTAACAGATACAGGTATTTAGAGGGAGCAGTAGAAAGTGAATAGGAGTAGGTGAAAAGGGAAGATGTATAATTTATTGGCTCACCATGCCATTAAATATATATATGGGCATCAGAACAGGGGGCGATCACCGTGACTTCGCCACACTTCGGGATCCCACCTCCTCCCTCTGATGTGGCTCACACACACGGACACGCCCATGCATCCACACCAGCAGCCATCCACACACACACACACACACACACACACACACACACACACACACACACACACACACACACACACACACACACACACACACACACACACACACTCCCCTGCACGCTCACGCACTTCCCTTCCTTGGCAGGGGGAATCAACTATTACAGTGTCTGTCGGTCATTACGCCTTATTCCCCCAGTGATGGATGTAACACTTTGTGGCGCCGCAAAATGTGTTTTGGAAATGTGTTTGGAATTGCTTTGTGGCACTGCTGAATGCTTTTGGAATGAGATCATAACAGGCTAAGAGCCACTGTAATACCATTGCGGAGCAAGTGGCAGGGCGCCACTTCAATGTAAGTGACTGCTCGCGTGTTTGTCCGTGCGCCTTGTTAAGGTACATTTTTTACACTTGACAGCCGCATACGTGTGTGTAATAAAGCAGACGGATGGCTGCATGTGTGTGTGTGTGTGTTCACGTCGGACAAAGAGGGAGCCGGTTTATATGTATTTATGTGGAGTTAGTGTTCGCAGGAGTTGACAGCTGTAATCTTGTGCTTAGTGGTCGTGTTATATGGTCTGTCACACGCCGCGTTCTGCCAGCTTTCCAGACTTACAACTTAGGAAAAAAAAGGGCTTTTTGTTTGTTTGTTTTTTTTTCGTTAACGCAGCGGGTGAAGCAGAGACTTAAGCCCCATTTCAAGTGAAAATGCAATTTTTCAAAAGTTTCGTGTTTCGATGTTACTACATTTCAAACATTGAAGCTAAAGCACGAAAGCATGCGCCCCTGTTGCAATCACTCTCTCAAAAACAGAATCCAGACAAATCTGCAGTCATCGCTGCAGCAACCCCACACCCTCCAGGGCAATCCAGGAATAATCAATGGATCTCAGCCTCATTGATCCGGGACACGGATGCCAGCCTTGCATAGATCAGGCAGGTGTGATCCTCCGCCTTGTAGCCTGACTCCTCTCCACTTGAAACTTTATATCTGGGAAATCTCCTCTCGTGCACTCTTTCTCAAAGCTTCTCCACATAAAAGAATTACATGGGGGGGGGGGGGAAGAAGAAGAAAAAGCCTGTCACTTTGATGGATGTGGGCTCACAGCGGTTTAAGTTCGTCAGCCCAACACTGAACTGAACATGTAGACATTTACATAACGCAGGAATAATTCAGGCCTGCTGAAGAGCTTGATTGTATTCCTCATCGCTGGTGAATCCATGAGGAGAACGCTGGAAAACAAACTGGAAATGTCTGAAATGAATATTGATTCAGGTTTTCCGTCGAGTTTTGAATTGAAGGGAGAGAAAATTCATACAACGGGCATGTTTTAAAATGAAAGAGCTGGAAGGGAGGATAAGTGGATATAAGCAGCTCTGATGTCGGTGCACGTTACCCGGCGCATCCGCCGTACAGTTAAGGAGACACGTGAGGCATGACCTTAAAATTAATTCATCACACGCAACTTAAAGTATGGCCTGAAGGGCTGTTGGAGGCTGTGCATTGATCGGGATACACAGCTCGTCCTCCCACAAACTGGAAATCTGACTTTGAAATCGGCTGCCTGCATTTACAAACCTATTTCCTCCGCTTTCTCTGTTTTGTCACAATTCTTTGTATTTTCGTGTGTCGCACCTTCACAATGTCAGCTACCTTTTTTTTTTTAATGTTTTAACTTTACATGAGCAAAAATACCAGTATTTTTATTTTATTTTTTTTTTTAACAAAACCACACACTCACAGCACATATCCACAGGGTCACAGACAAACGCGACATCTGGAAGGAGATGCCCTTGGGTGAGCAGGATTTCAGCCGGACTACTGCCTTCAACACGTCAGGCAGACAAATGTGTCTGAGCGCGCGTGTTTGTATTTCCCCAAAGATAATATCTTCCAGCAAAAGACCACAAATGTTCACTTGAAGGCAAAAGAAATCTGTTTCAGTAAAGTGTTTTCAAGGACCTGTGTGTGTGTGTGTGTGTGTGTGTGTGTGTGTGTGTAGTGGATTGTCCAGTGTGAACACCACAGGCGACTCCTGGCTCTCTGCTACCACATAATAGTGCAATTCTATCTCTATATTTCATTTAAATTGGGTGATTATCCTGCATTAAATTAAAAAAAGTGCATAGTTTTTGCTATAGATCTGCCAATGAATATTTAGCATCATATTTTGAATTCCTTCCAAACTTTTCAGCAGTAAAAGCAAACCTGGAATCTTGTGCATGTATTGAACATATTTACCATAGTTCATCTAATCAACATGTGTTTATCACTGTGAACTCTGTCCCGCTGTTATTTAAAAAGTATGCACATATTATATTGTCCTTTGACATTTTCAGTAAAGTGCATTTTAGAATATGTTTCTATGCTGGGTAATAACCGATTAGATGATTAATTTCATGCTACATGATTAATGGAAGGCATTTGTTTCATGAATATGATAATGTAAAGCAGGATTTTCATTATTGCTAAATGAGATCCATCTGGGTGAACAAGCCTTCGTTCAGTAGCCGTTGTGACCAACGTGATCACGCCGCTCGCCCGGGATTTAACATGGATCAACTGCAACGTTTTCGTTTCACGACCGTTTTTGTGGAATGACGAAATCAAATAAACAGACGGATTCGGTGACATCTGGTCACAAACGATGGTGATTTTTCTGGCGTACATCGAAATATGTTGAGAATATTACAGTTTCAATGCTAAACCAACCTCAGACATTCAAGCTACAATGTACACATTAAAAAAAAAAACACTCCTGTGTCTTCATGAATGTAAAAAAAAAAAAAATGCATTATTATACATGCAAGGTTATGGTTTCATACAATAAATTCCACGTGACGTCTCTCTTTTACAGCTCTTATTGTGTGCAGATCCATGTGCTGCAGTGGATCCAATGCAATCTAATGTGCCGCTGCACTTTTGTGCAGAGACAATGCGCAGAGTGGTGATAAATAAAGATGAGTCACCTGTGTGTCTGACCTTTCGCCACACTCACATGGGCGCACACACTTTTAACACGCACATACAAGACACAAAAAAAAGGACCTTCGGCATGCACGCACAGCAGCCTCGGCGTCTTTCAGCTCAGAGCGAGTCGACTAGAAAGAGAAGGTCAGAAAAGCGTACCGTAATGTACATTCGATCACACTTTTACCTGAGCCTGATATAGTCCCATCAGTTACGCCACATTTGTGTGTGTGTGTACGTGTGTGTGTGTGTGTGTGTGTGTGTGTGTAGGTGCACCGGGTGCATGCAAACCCTCCGTGCCACCAACATTCATCAGAGTGGGTCCTCCACCTGATGCGGTGTTGCCGGGCAGCTTTTCTCCACCGGGCACACGGCAGCCTCCTCTGATGTCTCTTCCAGTACACCTGCTTCCCAATGTGAATATTTATGAGAGAATACCAGCAAACTGCGATAATTATTATGATATTGCGCCTACTCAGCAAACCGGGCCTGCATTCCCACCTGCCATACACACCTTGGAAGTCTTTTGAGTCCCAGATTTGGAGTCAGGATGCCGCTAAGCATCAATATTAATGAAGAGACCATGGAAACAATTTATGGTAATAACATACAGAGCATTAAGCAGATCCATAGAAATCCTTCCATTTTCATCAATACAAATCCAACGAACAAGACTTTTTTTTTTTCCAAATGTAGTAAAAACAAAAAGATCTCAGTCTTTGTTAAAGATTGGAGTCTATTTTATTTTAATGTAGCCCAAAAATATAATGGAGCCAAAATCATGAATCAAAACTATGCTAATCAAAAACTTTGGCCAGAACAAACAACAGAACCCAAATCAATCATTTCTGAGTCTGAAGCGCCACCAATTCTCAAATGCACCACTTTTTTTTTTTCTTCTTCTTTTCAAATGTACTTGGCAGCCTGGTTGTTCCAAGCACCTTGGAGAATGTGCCACTGCAGATTTAAGCTGTCTCTCATACTCGTGTCTCCTCGTGTCATCCCAGATCGACTTGGTGACGGAGGAATCGGGCCATCTGTTGCATGACTCATTGTTCTTCCTCTCACTTTAAGATGGAGCTCCCGGTCTGGCTGGAGTTCGGGGCCACTGTCATGAATTAGACATGTTCCTGGTGGTGTGTTGTTGTGGATCGCGTACAGGTATGCAGCCCTGAACTATAATGTTTGTTCAATTGATGTTTTTTTCCTTGTAATAGTTGAGTATTTTTGATGAATATCACGCTTCATGCCTGCGTAAAA
Source organism: Salarias fasciatus (assembly GCF_902148845.1). NCBI lineage: Eukaryota > Metazoa > Chordata > Actinopteri > Blenniiformes > Blenniidae > Salarias > Salarias fasciatus. The sequence continues at coordinate 10,944,557 of NC_043761.1, read as the reverse complement.
TACAAAACTTCATGATTTTTTTTTTTTTTTCTTAAATAGGAAAATATTCATCCGACAATAGCAAAGAACAACTTAATGAGCCAACAGATTGCCTCCACCTGACATATGAAAAGCGGCCACATCCTTTCTACAGGGTAAAGCAGAGCGCCACGCACAGCAGATGGTACGAATGCCAAAGGGAGACAACAAAACCACGTCCAAGGTTAAACAAAGGCCAAGATGAACTCCCTCCTCGTTCAGCTGCTTCTGCCGCGAAGTCAGCTGGGTCCTCTTTGCCCATGTGTTGACTTTACACTTTCACACCAGGAGATTCATCCATTTACATGTAAAAAAAATCCCAACATCCGTGGCCAGAGAAATACTATACACATACAGCAGAAGCAAGTATATCCACGCATTTAAAGTCTCTGCATCTCATGCATCTCATCATCAGGACTGGTTTATTTTTAGAAAAATAACAGAGCTTGCTGTGGTTTTATCCGCTCCCTAAAGTAGTGAATATTTTGTTAAAGCAAAAGTCCTTCACAAAGGAAGGAGGAACAGGGGCTTGGGGGAACGCTGTACGAAACCACATCTGAGAGACAGATGGTGAGAATGCAAAAACGAAACAGGAGGAAGCAGGATCAAACGGGAATGGATGCCCAAAGTTGTTTACTAATCCCCCGTGTGGAAAAAAAAAAAGAAGAAGAAAATATAAATTCTGAAAAGTGCATATTAAAGAAGCCGAGTTTTAAAAAGGTGTCAGGATCTGACTTGCCAACTTCCCCACATGAGGCTCAGTAGAAACATTTATATTTCAAGATTTTGGTTTTGGTTTGATTTTAAACCGAGTGAAGAAAGCTACTGTGGTGCCACTCTTCTTTTTTTTTTTTCTTGTCATTATTCTGAAGTTTTTCTCTCTTTAATTAAAAAAACCAGGCTGACTTTGCTTTGTTAACACTTTTTCTTAAAGTGGGAAGAGTAAAAACTGTTTGAAAAGAGTGATACAAGGAAAAAAGACACTGGATCTGAAAAAAAATGGACAGGAAACACAAACCAGACGGTGAAATCACTGAATCCTTGGACATGAGGACAGATCCTTCATTACAATCAGTCGAAGTCGCGCTTTGAGCCTTCATCCTGCAACGCCTTATCGACACTTGTCCGTGCCGGCCGGCCTCGTGACTTCAGGGCCGGCGTGACCCAGCCATCTGACCAGAACAGCTTGACCTGTGTCCGAGCTGCTGAGGATGAGACACTTGCCCATTCGACTCCCTGCAAGCAGTGAGTGATCGCGGTATCTTGACTCAGAGGCGTAAATTCCCGGGCTTTATTTCTTCTTTCTCTCTGTTGAATGTAAAAAAATGACTCAAAACAAAACATTTATGGTTTTGAAGGTCTGAAAAAAATGCAGTTTGTCGTAAATGATATTAGCTGTACTTTTTGTGGAGTCACTTTGAAGAGCCAGAACACGGCTGAGACACAGAGAGGAAGTTGAGGAGGAAAGACTCAGACTGAGAGAGACATGAAGAGACAGCGACGGGGGATTGAGTGACAAAGATCTTTGCCTGCAGCCTTACAGCTGAAATCCATCTCCCAGCTTTCTATGGCTCTATCAGCTTCATGCCAAAGAGCAGATAATGACAAAGGGTGAGATCACAGAAGAAGTGTAGAAACACTCCGGGACAGACACAATATATGGTGGTGTGTGTGTACACACACCAAGGACAGAAAAACACAACATATCCACTGCTTTTAACAGACGGGAGGTTTGGTGGATCTGAGCGGACGATCCACATAAATAAAGATAGTATTAACTGTTCACGATTGCAGGATGTATATATTTTTTCTGAATTCTGTTGATCTAAAAACATAAAGCAGCAACATCCAACTCACATGGCAAGTTTTCTACAGGACAATATTCCCTCAGGAGGATGGAAGGCCGTGTTCAATACAGCCAGGGAATAAAGCCTCTGCAGGCTGAACTTAAACTGATCAATCTTTAAAGACCCGATTAATATTTATCAGTTTAGATGTCTGTTGGTCTGGTTTCAAGAAGAAAAACAAGCATGAAGATCAAGTGGAACAGTTCAATATCAAGACCATGAGCAGAGGAGGAATCACAAAGGTTCAGCATAAAGCACAATAACATTCTATTCTATTCTGACAATTACCTTAGTATTATTATTATTACCGGCAAATGAAGTTTCCCTTTTACAATGTAATAAAGCCAGTTAATGTAACTTGCCAACAGTGGAATAAAATATTTATTCCATTATCAGGGGTGTCAAACAAAAGGGCTGTAAGCCAAAACCAGCCCGTAAGAGGTTTCAATCCGAGCCAGGGAAAAACTAAGAAAAGTAGAAAAAAATTGAAAGGAACACAGATGATAAAGAAAAGTAGAGATTCAATGATCCTGGCACGAAAGATTGCTTTATTGTGAAAATGTAAACTAGAAAAATGGCAAAATAAATGCAAAATACAACATTTTTGGACTTTTCACTGTATTTTTCAAAAGAATCGTTAAAACTGGCAATAAGCTGAGACTGTTGACATTTCCGTGCACTAATCTCAAACACTTATTTAGACTTCTACTTGGTACCAGAACATTAAAGTTCAACTTAAAGCTTGTTACGCTACGAGTTCAGCAGTCTGATCAACCTCTGGTAGGTTTTACTTTTCCAAAGTAGGTATTGTTGATGTGGTTATTATGATATTCATCCATTGAGGACTCACACTGCAACACTCTTGTGGTTGTAAAAAAAAAAACATTTACTATTAAATAATTTAATGGGCAAATACATTACTGGCTATTATGTGTTTGGTTGCTATAATCCTTTTAATTGCTAATATATAACATAGTAAACCTGAACAATAGAGTAGATTTTGCAGTATCAAGTACCCAAAGATGGGATCGGGCAAAATACTGGAATTGATATTGCAACCCTGTGAACTGATTTGTACTCAATAAATAATAATAATAATAATAATGTCAATTCTTCACCAGGCGGCAAAAAACTGAGGGTACGCAACTGAAAATTTCATCAAAATGTCAGAGCAGTTATTTCCCCTGTGTGGCCGCTGAAAGGAATCCAGGAGTCTGGGTTCGACTGACCCGCTGACACGGTGGCTGGTGTGACAAGAAACAGAGTCTCTGACTGTCACAAACACACACACACACTACCACACACGCTTCAAAGGATGTGTACACACACACACACACACACACACATGCCTCCCGGTCTCCAGGCACATCAGAGGTTGCTGCGTCATCAGAGCTGACTGTCAAACACGGTGAAAAAGAAATCTGCATAGAGCGGAGAAAGTGAGATACAAAGGGGGCTTATGAAGGCGGCGACGGAGAAATGGAAAAAAAATATATATATATTTTAAAAAGTGAGAGACGACTTGCTCAGCACCATCAAGCAGCCCCCCTGATAATGTGCTTATTTTGGTGTTGCAGCCCAAAGCAAATACGAGACAAAGAGGACGACAAGACTGCGAAAGAAAGATAAAAACAAAGCGGTTGTGTAAGACTACAGGCAGACAAGGAGAGATGGAGTCAAGTAAAGTGAGGAGCGCAGTGGGGTGGGCCGGTTTCTGTCCTGTTTTTTTTTTTTTTTTTCTTGACACCGCCAGATGCAAAAAATCCTTCTTGGAATTTCAATGACTTAAAGTTTCTCTCGGCGTCTCTCCCACACAAATCCTCTTACCCCATCGCCGCGAAACAAACTGCCAAACTCGCCACCCTCCTCCAGCTCCTCTGTCCTCTGACATCGATCTACTGCGACGCCCCTCCGAACTTCTCTCCTCCGCTCCAAAACTCAACTCGCTCTCGCTCGCAATTTGCTCCGTCCACCTTCTTCTCCCGCCCATCTGCCCCTCCGCTCCCTCACAAACCCCCTTCTCGGCTCCTCTCAACCTCTTCCCTCCCTGTCAGAGACCATTAGTTCGGCCCGGTTGGTGATTTCCCCAAGAAGAAGCCCCTCTAACCTCATTCTGCTCAGGGGGGCGGGAACAGGGGGGGGGGGGGGGGGCGAAACACCTTTTAAGGAGCAAAACATCCTTGGACGCCGCAGGATGCACAGCGGTGCGTCACGCAGGACGTCTGAGGCCTTTTCTGCCTTCCACCATAACGCCAAACATTTTGACTTTAAATGCTCACTTTACCTCCCTGCTCATTCAGCAAAACAGAAAATTTTCACTATTGTATTTAAGATTTCTTGATTTTTTTTTTTCCCTTTGTTGCACCTTTTACAGCTCGAACTGAACTACAAGAGAAGTTCAACATTCATTAATTTACAGTGACTCACCGCTATGGAGGCCATTTTCTGTTCTACTAAAAAAACAAGCTTATCAGAGTCGGCGAGACGCTTCATATCTTTGCGGTGCGAGCTCGTTGTTTACATGATTTATAGCTTGTAGATGTGACAAATTATCTGATTGCATTAGTGCAAATGGCTCCTCGGCTCCGACACGCTTATTAACAAAGTTCAGGACGAGCGCCGCTCCTCGCCGGCGCCGCTTTTTTGCTGTTGTCAGTAAAAATTACCCGCAGCAGGTTGTACCAATCGTGTAAAACAGTCGCGTTTTACTTTGCAACAGCCCGAAAATATTAAAAATGTATCTCAGCAAGAGACGTTTCAGTGCAATTTCTTTTTTTTTGACTGCTTTCCTGTTTATTTATTAATTACAACACAAAGTTAGACTTTTTTTTTTGAAGAATGATGTATGCAATTGAAAAAAAAAAGCTTCCACTGTTATAAGTGGACGTATGAGTGGACAAATGATGCTCAAAAGTACGATTTCAGCCCATTTGTGTTTCACGTGAGAAAGACCCGATAAGACATCCCGCTGAGAAATCCACGTTAAAACGGGAGAAGCGTGTTCCTTTATCAGACAAAACGTGGGAACATGTGGCGCTGTGCTGTGTACGTGTGTGTTTGCGGTCATTAGTGTGCAGAGGCAGTCCTGGGGGGGCCGTGCCGGGTCGCGGCTGAAGCTCCACCGGCAGCATAATGACATGACCTATTGATCTGGAGAGGACGGCGGGATGTTACTGACCTCTGGAGAGATTGCACGGGGGAGGAGGAGGGAGGGGGCGTGTGTGCGTGAGTGTGTCTCTGCAGTTGTTTTTAGGTGCGAAAAGTTTACACACAGGTGGTGTTAAAAGTTGGTCACAATGTCATTAAACTTGTTTGTGTCCCCATGTAGCCACGAACTCACACAAGATTCACTTACCGAGCAATTCCTGAAGCTCTGCGACTGATAGATTTACCAAATGAAAGATCATTTCTTTGCCCCATTACCTTCTAATCATGAGAAAACTCCTCATCAACATCAGGAATCAGGAAAAAATGTGCAACAGGTTCTGGTAATTATGACTGGAAACTTAATAGCCACATACTGCAGGTGCTGGACAACCCCTTTACTGCTACTTGAAAACTTGAATAAATACATTTTTGACGCATCTTGTTTGCAAGATAGATATGAATAGACTTGCAGTCATGGCCGTGGCTTCTACAAAGACATATAAATGTGATACAAGGCGTGTGGAACGACCTCTAAGCAGGAGGATGGCAAAGACGGAGAGGGAGGAGTGTAAACAGCCAGCGGACTCTGATCAATAAGTGTGTTGTCCCAGCTAATTGAAGCTGACACTCATAATTGGGAGCGCCAACAGTAACACGTCTGCGGATCCCGTTATTGATGAACGGGCCTACGGCGGCGTCATATACTCGCTATGATCAGAGAATGGATGAAGCAGCATCCAGAGGTGGTCTTCATGGATGAGGTCGCCGGAGGTCAAACCAATCGATTCCTCATATTATGGTGAATCCATATCAATCCCAAATTGAGAGATGCGGACAAAGAAAAGTCAGTGTTTTACAGGATTTTTTTTTTTCCATTTCGAACATGTTGCAGCTCAATTCTGTGTTTGGATATTTTGAACATTAATTGAGAAAACATTTTTATGTGTCTACGCAGAGTTATCGATTGCTGAAAGAAATAAGGCCAGAGGCACCTGAGGAGGGATCGTAAAGATGGATGCAGTAAAGGAGAGACAGAAAAACAGATAAAAGAGATGCATACGGTTCTGAGGAGGTGAAAGGAGGGATAAAGGGACAGAGACGGAAGATAAACAGATGTGTCTGCGGAGAGTTCGGCGAAGCCTGTGGCTGGTACACAGTGTTATGATCGAGTGCAAAATAACACCTCCTGTCCCCTGCATGCTTGTGCTTGCGCGCGCGTGCGTGTGTGTGTGTGTGTGTGTGTGTGTGTATTACCCTCTCTCATCATCCATCCTTTTCTTTGGATGAGTGTTCCCTTTCTTTTCTCCCCTCCCACCACAGCTTCCTCCTTTCTCTCCTTACAATAACACATCTTGTTACATTTGTTTATTTTCTTTTTGTTTATTTAAGAAAAAAAAAAAAAAAGTCAAGCCTGGACCTTATCGGGTCAACACTAAAATCCAGCAGTGCATTATTGATCAAAACCGCAAAGCTCATCCGAGGAGCCATTCAGGACAGGAGCTAAAAATGATGAAGCGAAATGAAACGGAGTCGGCGAAGGTTTTAAGAGCGTAATTGAGCTACATAGAAGTTGAGCCTTAAATTACCTTTGCTGCCTAAAGGCTCCAGGCGTCTCCCGGACATCACCTTGCACGCCTGTAGTTTGATCTTGACGTGTGAGTGGTGTAATCTCCCAGCTGAAGGAAAGCAGCACGGCGTTATTACCACTCGGTGATCCAAGTTCTGAAGGGAAGCCGCCTCATCGTGGCCCCCGAGGCCTGTTATTTTAGGATTACCGGGCTTTTACTGGAGTATTTTATCACAGGTCTTAATCTGTGGTGGGATAAGTGCGCAGATATGCGGTCGAAGCATTTCATAAAAATATTGCTAATATCCACTTTCAAGAGAGTGTAAAAACAAGGCGGGGCAGTAACACACCTATAAAATGAGACATTAAAGGGCCTGGACCTGCCGTAAAGTGCCTTTATGTTTACCATAAACACAAAAGAAATTTATCCAAGTGTCTATAGCGGTGGTCACCAATTCACGACGGGGAGAGAGAGATTTTTGTGCAGCTCTCAGACTCTAATAACTGATTCCATCCACTGGTTGAGGACAGCGATAACAGAGCAGGCTTAAAAACTTGCATTGATCTTCGGACGTTGGTCAAGGCTGCATCTGTCTGACCCAGAAGGGACAAGATGCGTCTGTGTGAGAGCTTCACACACATCCTGAGGTGTCGCTTTAAAGCGTGATCGTACATGTACCTGCGAGGAGACTGTAGGCCTAATGAGCCACCTTACAAGACACATACTGAAAGAACAGATGCTGCCTGGCTTCTTTTTAGTGCATAGTGGAACAGATGAGCTGATATGATGCGTCAACTGTCCTTATTCGTCAAAAGCGACGGGTTTCTTTGACCTGGCAGGCCCAGTGTGTTTACTGCCAGTGAATACTGCAGCGCTGCAGCAGCAGTGGGAATGAACACAGGCTGTGATTTTGTGACATACGGCTTAATTTGACTATCTTAGACTGCTGAAGTATTAAAATCAACCGTCTTTTGAAATGCATTCCCGCACAGAACAAAGCATTGGGGGTGGGGGGGGGGGGGGGGGGGGGGGTGGGGGGGGGGGGGGGGGGGGGGGGGTCCCACTGCTATCCAACATTTTGCATCTCACAGAAACCGAAATTTCAACCTCTGAGTCTTTTGATGTCTTTTCCTGGCAGCCAAAATTCAGTCAGATTTTCTTTCTTTTTTTATTTTTTGTGGTTGTCAAATATAGTCAATGTTACTTCCCCACCACCTCTCTCTGAACACTGTGGTGTTTCTTTGCATTGTATTTGGAGGATTCTAAGCACATTGTGTGAGAGCGAGTTTTGCTCCAAGTACTACGACAGCGTTTCTTCTTTTATTTGTGGCTCCAATAAAGCCAATGTAAACCATTCCCGCCTCTCTTCCACTTATCCTTTTGTACCGCCTCCTTCTTCTTCTTCTTCTCAAAATTCCATTTTTCTTAAGACATTTCAATCCTCTTGACCTCGCCAATTTCCCATCACTGCTTTTGATGTCAAGACCACTCTGTTTATTCCACTTCCCACCTCTGTCTTCCTCCTCCCGGTACCCCCAGCTCTCCCTTTCACCATCTCCTGCAGTAGCAGTGTGTCTCTCTCTCTCTCTCTCTCTCTCTCTCTCTCTCTCTCTCTCCTCCACCAGCATCTCTATCCTTCCATCACTCATCTCTCCGAGCGCACAGCCACTGATGCCTGCCGCCACGCGGAGGAAAAAACACATTTTCTGTCATATTGCCATGTCAGTGAAATTTAGGAGCTGTGAGTGTGTGTGTGTGTGTGTGTGTGTGTGTGTGTGTGTGTGCATGTGTGTGTGTGTGTGCCTGTGTCTCCGCTTCAAGGGTACTTTCATCATCAAATTCTATTTCCTTTGCAGACAAACACTTCTGCCGGCAGGCTGACAGACAAGAGGGAGGGAGAGAGAGCGAACGAGTGTGTGTTGGCGCGCACGTGTGTGTGGTTGTGAGCGTGTGCTGGATACTCAGGGTAGGCATTAGGATGCATTGGCTCCTGTTTTGCTCTTTATTTTTGTTTGTTTCTTCCCTCCCCGCAACCCAAGAGAAGGATATTGAAGTTAATATTTGTATTGGATTTTCCTCTTATTTAAAATTGCGGGGAAGAGTGGCACATGCTGGGGTGGCACACACACATACACACACTCACACAAATGCACATCTCCATGCAGAGGCGGAAATGTATAGTGGACTTATTGGAAAGACAATTTCAGCCCAGTGGGTGTATGGCGAGAATTCTCACCAGCGGAGACTTAAATCGTGACGACACGACAGCCTCACTGCAGTATGAGGAAGCCACAAAGCTTCTCCACACACACACACACACACACGCACACACACAATTCATTCATACAGAGAGAAAATCTGTTCTTTCGAAGATCTCCGCAGTGCGTTTGGCATGTGAAGCTCACAGATCTCGACACAAAATGTGTTTTGCGCGAGCGTCCCACAAAAACAGGGACAACCCTGTGGTGACCGACCACAGATAACCACCGAGCTGGCAAACGCCGGATATCCCCTTGGCTCGCCGCCCTCGGCGTGTGACACAGGAAGCACAGAGCTGATGCAGGGGAACACCGTGGAGATCGCTCAGTTGGCTTTCACCGCTACACAAGACACACACAGGAAATGCAAATCTGCTTAGCCGCAAAAAATTAATGGAAAACACAACAAATGCCCAGAATCTGAATGAGATCTGTAAGCTGTCCACAAACAATTACAAGCGGTTTAAGCGAATGTGAATGCATGAACAATCACCTGAGTATAAGCTATATCTTTTTTTAAAAAGCACAATTTAGGTGCTCATGAATTCAGCCTTCAACTTTTTAAATTGCTTCTGCAGCAAAGTTGATGATCAACTGCCAAACGAGAGGTGTTTTGGTGACTAATGAAGCGCAGGTGGCGATCGTATTGATCATAGAGGGAAGATGGCTTGCAAGGTTTTGCAGACTTTGCTGAAAGAACTGGGAATAGGCAAAAATTTCTTTAACTGAATAGTGCTGCCATGTTCATTTTTCACAGTTCCAGAGAGTAAAAAAGGTAAAGAGTCTGAAGTAATCGACTGGCAAGTTGCTTCAGCTGCGCAACGACCTGACAACGACTGAAAAATAAGGAGAGACCAACAAAGAAAAACTTACTTCAAAGTAAACGAAGCATTTAGCAAGGAAATTATACATATGGAAGGTCGGGAAGTAGTTTATGTTGTATTTAGCCTGGATATAATTGCCTTTTGACAATAAACTAAGGCAATGAACTCCACTTAATTCCCTGAAACAAAAAAAAATTAAGGGAGAAAAAAAATTAGAGTAGAAACAGAAATTCATAATAAAAGTACTACGGGATGCATAAGATGACAGAGATGGAAGAAAAAGCTGCGAAGGAGAGACACTGCAAATGCTTAAAGTTAGCAAAATGAGGATTTCTCACATACCTTAAATAATTTGTTTCAGTTCAAGCTTCCTCTGTTTTGGTTTGAGTCCTTGAAATTTCAAGGCTCTCTGAAGCCACAGAAAGTTCCAATTAGAGCACCTGCACACAGTCCAGCTTCGCTCACCCAGCTGCTTGGTTACAGACTGAGTGGACCAATTATTTTTCAGCATCACATTTGGCCTTCTGAAACCTTTACCTTGTTATCCAATCCTACTGTGTGCACGACTCCGACTATGAACCGCTGAGCAACGAGTCACTCAGGAAAAAAAAGCAAAATGAGGTTGGACCCTTAAGAAAAACATCAGGAAGTAACTGTACGGGATCAAGATGTGCCACGTAACCGTTTGTGTGATAAATATCTGACGAAGGAAACTGTGAAGCCTCTGTGTTTCGGTTCATTCTACTTTCAGGATTGACACAAGTGAAAGTAAATCCAGGTAAAAAGTTGAACAGGATGGAACAGAATTTGTTTCAGAAATAAAGGACGTTTAGCTAGATGCGCAAAAAAAGAAAAAAGAAAAGATAAATATATGTATGAGATTGGAGGTGATTGCTTCCTGTTCTTCGGTGTACAGTTGGAGAAACACACAGTGCAGCAGAAGGTCAGGAAACGCTCTGTGGGTGACCGATAGGAATGAACCAGCAGGGGACGGCGGAGCCAGGTGAGTGTCGCGGTTAACAGTCTTGCCTCATCGCCGCAGTAATGCGAGTTTGAGTCTGAGCCTGGCCTTCCTGTGCCGAGTCAGGATATGTCTGAAGAAACAACGTTCTCAAAACAAGACACCAATAAATGAAACAGTGACTTCTTAGGTCCTCCTGACAACGAAAAACAAAATGCATTAGATACATTATACTGGAACATGAGCAGTGCACATATTCATTTGGGGAAATTTGTAAGAAGTAGGAAAAGAAAATACTTCCTGATCTTCCAGAGGGATCATTGACAACAGGCTGGCACTATTAGCCTGGCTGAGAGAGGCTTCAGGTTTGCCAGTTTTGGGCGCGTAACCTTGTAATAAACATCCCTGGTTGTATATTTGACAAAATATCTCATAAAGTACAGAAAAAGCTAATAAAGCTGTTCACAAAGACGCCATGGGGAAGGGGATCGCAAAAGACTGGCACCGACGCGCAGTACTGGCGCAGACAAGCTGGCACGCAGTTGGCAGTGTACTGCCTGGACCCATATACACACATCTAATCGCACGTTGCAGAGCAAAAAATAATATAGGGAACAAGGAGATTCTTCCATAGAGAGCGATGCACAGGCAGGAATAACAAGCAAGTGGAGTTAAAAAAAACTTGGCAAACAATTCAGAGTGTATCTGCAAGCATTCGAGGTCGTCTAATTGAATATTTTATGAAGAAAACCGATCTCAAGTAAAAATAAATGATTCCTTCTGCAGGCAACTGGGGAGATATTACAGAACTTGTAGGCATGAGGATGGAAAACAGATAGCGGTGTCATCTCCAGGAACATAATAAACATGTTTAATTAAAGCCAGCAGCACCAAGTCAAGAAGAAACGTATTCATCAGCAGATACAGCGTACCAGGACCGAGACGCTGAAATAAATGGCATCTGTCATTCAATGCATCAGCTGCCAGTCGCCATGTTGTTTGTTTTTGTTTTTTTTTGACCAGCGTAATAGGATAGAGGGAGAAAATCTTATTACAGGGGGGGGGAAAGCAGTTGGGAGGTTGCCACAGGCCGAATGTGGTTGAAAGCAACTTTTTATAAACTCTGTGCATTTCTCTGGTTTGTTTTGAAGTGGTTTAAAAAAAAAAAAAAAACACTAAGAAATCAAAGACTGAGTATATTGTGGAGAAAGACGCATTTCATTTTACTGTAACAGTATTGAAAAGCTGAAAGGGAGAAAGAAATGCAGACTGATTTTGGCACTAAAATGGTGGAGGGGCTGTTTGTGGACGCAGTGATATCTCAAACCCACATTCATATTTGATGAAAAGTGATAAAAAATGAATGCGAGAAAGTGAGAGTACATCCTCGAAAGCTGGAAAACCAAAAAACTGCTTCACCTTTATTTAACCTGACAGTTTTCGCTTCAGAAAAGTAGTGATGTTTGGGAAATTGAGGTCTTACCCTGTTTGCTACCAAGCCACCTCCGCAGGGCATTTTAGTGCTTTGCTCAATAGCACTGAAAAAGGAGCATGTTTACCGAGGTTCAAAAGCTTCTCATGCAGTTCCCACTGCCAAGAGACTGTGCTGTGAAAGCGCAAAGAGAAAGGGGTGCCCAGTTGGAAAGTTATTCCACAATTGGCAGGATGTTACAATATAAACATCAATATTGCCTCGGCCTCACGCTGCTGCTTTTGGTAGCGATGCCTGGATACACACCTGGATACACACCAAACCAAACACAGCCTGGTTCGTTTCGCCGTCATTCGAAGCACGAGAGCTCGAAAACATCAGAGCCTGAAGTGAAACGGAACATTTCTCCTCTAAAGAGCGTTTAACAACCAGTTGGAAAGAGAAACGGATCTTCACTGAGATGCCTGCCTCGGCGGTCTGTGTTTTTAAAATTGGAAGAAAACAATGGAACATTGATCAGGTTGGCTAAAGTGACCTGACTGGGATGATCAAACTGTAATGGCTGCAGGTTGGCCCTGTTACCTCTGTTCTCCGAGTCTCTTTATCCACCAGAGCTCCCCATGCTGACTTTATAATCTCTGATACTCGGTCATCTTCCCCCTGTAGACACTCGAGGGCAGATTCTGCCCCATCAGTGGGATCAAAGTAATGACAAATGTCAACATTCAACTTGGAGGAATCTACAAAGCCTTTTTTCTTCCAGCCCTGGGACAACGACCCCACTTCACAAAGTTTTATCGGCAAAGGTTAAAATTCAATCTTCTGAGGACGGCGGGGACCACGGCGCCCAGTCAAGAGGTGTGAGTGCTCTGCCGGCGTCGAGATACACATGCACACTCCTGTTTACTCTGCCCTCAGTTTGAATCTGCATGATCCCGCTGATAAAAGTGAGCGAGCGCAACTTTGAAGATGCACAGCACAGGAAATTCCCGCTGCTCGCTGTGATGTGGAGACACGCTTCCCCTTACATCCTTAGAGCATCTCGCTCTCGGTTCTGTCCCGAGCTGAACCGAAAACTAATACTGCCTGTAAAAAAAAACATGCCTGCATGCTATCATGTCTTGAAAGCCAGTTAAATTTGCCTTGTTTTTTTTCGCTAATGAACTTCCACAGAGGCTCCTTTTCCTTTAACCTGATCATCTTGTGGGACTTGAGAATACCGGCTCCCCCCCTCAGGAGCTGCTTCGCTGGATTCACCAGGCGGAGTGCTGCTTTTAAGCTTACTGGGAGGAACTGATGTGACCCACTGATAATGCAGATAATGGATTCTTTATCATCCTTTACTTTCTCCACATCCTGAGTGCCCTGCGCACCTGCTGCACCCCTCGACCGCCTCCCTCCGAATCACAGACGGAGCATGTAATACGTCTTGTACTGTTCTCATAGTGCATCAATATCCGTCCACCTCGGCACAGAACTTATTCACATTCATTCCCCGTGTTATGTATTCCATTGATTGGGGTTCTGTGTGGAAGGAGGGATCATGTATCAGCACACAAGATCTGGCCTCTGTATGCAAGTCAGCGTTGTGTGTGCGCGTGCGTGCATGTGTGTGTAACGGGAAACAGCCAAACCCCGCAGAGGCCCGCAACAGGGATTAATCCTGGACGCAGCATCTTGCATACTAAACACACACATTTATACCTGACCTGCTGAATCCTGGGGGTGGAGTTCGAAGAGCTATGATCCCTGGGTAACCGTGATCAATGTCTCTCTGAGATACTATGAATCATTTATAGCAATAATAAGCAAATATGGATTGTTATGAGCGGTCGTGTTCGCCGTTTGCAAGCGCAGCAGCTGAAGAAATTCTGAACTTAAAGAAAAGTCTAAACTGGAAAAAAAAACTTTTGTTTTCTTTAAATATGCAGAATCCACACCGAAGCATTCACACACACACTCTGCCGTCATCCTCCCACAGCTGACCCCCAGTCTGCATCCATCTCCCGGGGAGGAGAGCCGAGCGAAAGAAAAGAATCTTCTATTTTTTTTTTTTTTTTTTTTATTGGAAAAACAATCTGTCCTAATCTGCAGAGATTTGCTTCTCATCACCCCAACAATTCAATCACGAACATCCCTCATTCCCATCAGTATTACAACTCCAGCAGCCACCCACACAAGCGCCACACACTCCCTGATACTTCGGCAGAGATGCTCTTTTATCTGACTCTGAGCCCCTCGGGGGGTAAGTGTGTGCGTGTGTATGTGTGCATGCGTACGTGTGTGTTTTCATGGTGCCACTAAACAGGAAGGAGGAAGTTCCCTCCAGCGAATTTTACATTGTGTGTTCTTGGAAAAACACAGCATGCGGACAGATTTCCTACGAAGCACAGAGCGACGTGAGGGAAGGGGCCGGGTGCAAAATCTGCTCCGTGAAAATAAACGCCAGCTAACTTCCCACTAAAGTGGAAAAATAAGGTTTATTCTGAACAAATTGCGGCAAAACTCTCAATGATGGAAATGTGACGGTTTCAAAATAGAGCAAAGACCTACTTCTGGCTGGGTTCCCGTAAGATTCGGCATGTGATTCCGCCGAGGCGCCGTCCCAGGACACACATCTAAATTTTGCCACTCTTGAGGATAAGAAAATCGGATTATGCGGCTCATGGTGGAGTCTGATGCAGTCTCACTGCAAAGAGGGCAGTAGGTTGGCCTACTGGAGTGTCCTTGAGCCAGTTGTACCCAACTTCAATCATCATAATCTGTTTTTTTTTTTAACTCTGACTTTAAACTGACTGAGAAAGTCTCCAAATGGAAAAGTTTTGCATCACATCAATACAGCTCGATATCACTGACTGGATGAAGATGAAGCTCAGAAAATGTGAAGCTCAGACATTTTCTTCACCTTCTGGAGGCTGATGGTGGTTTAATCCATTAACTCCTCCCTCTCACAAGACAACCTTCTTCTTCTCTTGTCTTTCATTCTGTTTCTTGTCCAATTTTAATCAGTTATCTGACATTACAAAACAAGGCTGGATCAGGTGTGATTTTTAACTCTGTCAGTACTGTATTGATTATCTTTGCACAAAGATCAATGATCCCTATATCACAGGACTCTCCCACACACACACACACACACACACACACACACACACACACACGCTCATCTGACTGTTATCCGCCGTAAAGGACTGCGCTGAATAAGAGCGTGCCTCAAAGCAGTTGTTCGTGGGAAAATCTGTTAATGATCAATTATCACATTTTCACCAGCTGGTCTTCAAGCTCAAGCTGTTACATTACCAAAATAATTTTAATCCGAATCAAATCTCAAATTGGGCTGGTTTAAAACCAACATTCAAGAAGTGAATTATATTAAGAATGAGAAGACAGAAACGGAAAATGACACCATAGCTCCATGATCATGATGAGGTTTGTGATTTTAGTGGAGTTGGTGCAAAAACTCCAAGATCCCCCGTCTGTGGCTCAAAAAGAGAAGGTGAAACACACACAAACACACACACACACACACACACAAACACACACACTCACAGAATATAGATTTCCAAGCACTTTCTATCTCAGATAACCATCCAATCAATGAGCTGTCTTCATTTAGCCTAGCCCCAGCACCTGGTAGCTCCGCAACATGTGTGTGTGTGTGTGTGTGTGTGTGTGTGTGTGTGTGTGTGTGTGTGTGTGTGTGTGTGTGTGTGTGTGTGTGTGTGCACGTGCACGCGTGCGGCTGAACGAGTGTGTGAGTGGAGGGGTGATGAGATGTGTGTTTTTGTGACTGTGTGTTACCCGATAGCCTTTCAGGGCAGAACTCCAGTCCCATATCTGATGTGGGGGCCAAGCTAATTGAGAGGCGTCTCTCTCTCTCTCTCTCTCTCTCTCTCTCTCTCTCTCTCTCTCTCTCTCTCTCTCTCTCTCTCTCTCTCTCTCTCTCTCTCTCTCTCTCTCTCTCACTCACTCACTCACACATACACACACACACACACACACACCTTGAAGGCAGCTTTCTGAATTCCTTGTGCACCTGCTCGCTCCTCACTCTTGACTTATACTCGGCTGGCATCAATTCCACAAGTACATGCACACAAACCCACACTCACTTATGCAAATTCAACACACACATGCACGCTCACTGTTATGCACAGTGTACAACCAGTTTTTTTTTTTTTTCTTTTTTAAATATATATCTCAGCAGGTAAATGTTTTGAGGAGCCGTGCAGCTGATAAAGTGGTTCACCCGTTCTGACTGTGCACACCGATTCTTCAGGGTGGATACACCGACCGATAAGAAGCCCTCAGTAATCAAACATTGCGCACGTACTCCAGAGTTTGTTTTCACGGGTATCTTATAATTTGCATAATGTGAGGAGCATGAAGAATGCTAAAAAAAAAAAAAAAAAAAAGCAAGACTCTCAGGGAAACTGGTAAATAAAAACACCAAAATGACCCTGGAAGAAGATTTTCCTCTGCAACAAGTTAAAGCCTGTATTAAAGTAATAAAACAGTGGCTTCCTACTGCAAGCCAGACAGTCAAAAATATATGAATTATTAACAGAAATGTGTGCTGTACTTCCAGGACGGCAATATAAATGATACAAAAGAAGCAAAGGTAATTAGACCGAGCTCCTGATCTCGTTACAAGCCTTTAATACTGACCTGGTAATGATTACTGCAAATGACTAACGGTCAGTGCTTGATGCTCTGCGTGGTGTGTTCATAAAGAAAATCAAGCAATAGCTGCAAAGCCATTTCATTAAATGATGAAGTGAAACAGATCACTGCAACCAAGCAGGGTGAGGACGCTGGAAAGTGTCTCGTTTGCAGCATGTAACGTCACTGAGGAGGTTAATGTGTGCGAGCAGCTCTGATGAACTTCCAAATTGAGCGACCGCTTTCATTAAAAAAATCTCCTTTCATCCATCTATCATGTTTAATAAACAATCCATCACACCGGGCAAAGCGATAAAGGATTAAACCGCTCGTTCACTTAATAGAGGAGCACATCTCACACTACCTGTTACCTTATTAAAGATTAGATATGGACCGTGAATGTTGATGCATTTCCACCCAGATGCAAAGTACTTTTATGTCTGTCTTGTTTCTTTTTTTCTTCTTCAAAAGAAACACTATTTGTTCTTTTTTTTGTGTGCTTCTGAAAGATATAAGGCTTATTCTTTAAAGTCAAACTGTCATGTTTCTGGTGACACACCAATTTGAATTTCACTTTCTTATACAGGTCTGAGGAAAAGCGAATCTAAAAAGAATTAAAAACAACAAATACGCCGACAGATAGCGATCGCTCAGACTGACGCGCGTCAAAAAAGGTACACAGGGAACTTTGGAAGAGTGGAGTAGTTTCACTTTTGACGAGTCAGCAAGTTCAATACCAAAAGAAGGAGAGAAAGGAGGAATTAAATGAGAAAAGACAGGTATGGTTTACTTTTGGAGAGCTAAAACTGCAGGAAACACTAATTAATTAATCAACAAATTGACAGCTGAGGTGACAGGGAGGAAATTGGACCTTACAGAGATAGAGACGGTGGAGAAATGTGTTCAGAAGAGGGGCGGAGACCGAAGTCAGGAATCCTCGTTAGGTTTGACTACATTAGTCAAAAAAAGTCACTTAAATTCCAGACAGAAATCACAGCCTGACAGTTGACAGATTCCTCTTTTGAAAACAGACGTGGATTTACCATCAGAACCTGTCCTATCAGTCACTGACACACACACACACACACACACACACACACACACACACACACAGATCTTCTCTGAGGGGAAAAATGCATTCAGACAAGCCCACATAAAACCGGCTCGCCTTTATTTTTAGTTTGTGGGATAAGATGCAGAAATAACCTTTTTTTGGCAAATTCACACAGGTGTACACACACGCACACACACACACACACACACACACACACACACACACACACACACAGAGTCCAAGGGCCAAGCCAATTAAGAGTAAGCAGATTTGAGGGAAATGAAAGGATGGCTGACATTATTTATAACTTCAAAGTGACAATCTGACTTCTGCTGGAGAAGAGAGCAGCTCTCACCCCTTTTACCGAGGTGCAGTCGCTCTCATCCAGCTTGTACCACAACACTAGCAGAGGAGCGCTCACACACACACACACACACACACACACACACACACACACACACACACACACACAGAATCAAAGAGATGGAGGACAGTGGTGAGAGGACTGAGATGAAAGTAATGTTAAAGAAAAGAGAGCTAGACTTGTTAAAACAGGAACGAACACGACTGCGTAATAAATGAAAGCGACGTTAAAAAAAAAAAGGAGTTTAGAGGACAACATCAGAAAGAATGAAGCTATAACACCAACGCTAATTCATTTTGTGGAAACCAAAGAGCACCAGAACAGGAAAAATAAAAACTTTGATCTCTACAAACTAGTCACCGCTCTAAAGTATTCCTTTTTTTTTTCTTTGTGGAACAGCAAGTCAATTTCCTGTTGCGGCTGACCACCTCTCCTCGTCGCACCGGTTTCACGCGGAGTCAGATAAATCTTTTTCGAGTGGTGTGGAGTGTCAGGGAACAAACAACGCCGAGCACGTACAGAAACCTAAAGGAGGAGAAGAAGGCGCGAGGTCTCAAGTGATAAGAAAAAAAGATGCACTCAAAGTCTTTAATTAGCAGTTCTGTTTTTTTTTTTTTTTTGTTTGAAAAGAGGAAATAACATCCAAAGGACATCCATCTACATTTTCAATTTCATATTTTACCATTACAAAGAGCAGCTACTCAGATGGGGATTTTTTTTTTTACAGAATAAGAGTCCCTTAGAGGTGACCTCAAGAATAAAGGGTGAGAAATCTCCTGTTTCTTTTCTCCAATCAGCAGAAGGCCGATCAGATTATCACAAGCAGATGCTGTTGAGTGAGTTGGCACAAACCTCATCAAACCTCAGATTGAAATTTTGTTCGAACTTCATAACAAATCTATGCCGGAATTAATAGTCTTGACGCAGGATGTTCAGAGGCGGGAATTTCTCATTTCGCGTCGTTCATCCGTCACGCTCCCGGTGCGTAAAGGCCTTTTGTCTGCAATCACTCACTTTAAATGTCAGTACGGCGCAGCTGCTGCCATTAACCTGCAGTTTTGTATATTTTGTCACACAATGCGGCGATAATAAAAATGGCTTTTCAGCCAGCCAATTTATGCGAAACAGATTATTATGGGAGTGTAAAGTATGCGGCGTTAATTAGGTTTGGTGTCTGTTCTCTGACCCGGCCGCCGCCGCGCGCAAGAAAACACGAAGCCGGGCTCAGCGGGGAGCGAGCGAGCCAACCTCGAAGCCAACAGGTGGACATGCAGACATTAAAATTCGGCGAGCAGCAGCAGCAGCAGCTTTAAGGTGAGCACGGAGCCCATGCAGCAAAAGAATGAGCAGCGCGCTGACGGATTAAGTACACCGCCATGATTGAAAGGGTGTGCTGGATGGGTGTCGCAGGGGGAGAAAAACGAGTGCAGTGGGAGACTCGGGCCGGGCTGCCTGAACTAACTCGCCGGATTCGCTTCATTATCTGGCTTTGGGTTTGGTAATGACTCCTGGTTAAGGTAGCATTTAAGAGCCATTATCAAATTTCACGCTGCCGCCGACATCTGACTGCAGAGACGGCGAGCCTTCACTGCATGGCGAGGACGTAAACGCCATTGATATTTGCTCTCGACGAGCGAGATCGGAGGAAAAACGGAGCCGGCGCACAAATGCCAGCCGAGCGAGGAAAATGAGAGGGTCACGCGCCGCTCGCACACCAGATGGACAAACACTTTTGCGCACTGGTCAGGGTGGCAGGAGACCGCGGACGCCGAGGGCGGGGCGGAAGCACGGAGCAGACGTCTCCGAGGACACGGGGAAAGCATGGAGACGCTGAGGTTTAGGAGAATTTCACTCCTAAAAAAGTTGGTTTTTAAAGTTTTTTTTTTTTCGAATTCAACTTGGTTTGTTAACTTTCAACGAAGTCCACTGGCATCCAGTGTAAAACTAACTTTGTCACACTAATTAAAAACTACAAATGTGGGATGAATAAAGTTAAATAAATAAATACGGCAAATGTCAAAAACATCAGAGACACATCTGACATTTAAATGTTAATTTTTCACTACTGTTCTTGCTCAAATGGTTAATGTTGAATCCTTCCGATTTTCCTTTTCGTTGTTGCACTGGAGGAGCAAAAAATGTTTATTTCCTCGTATTCCCGTGTAATTAGGGTCACTGGGCACTCCTCCTCCTCATCCTCCTCTGCTGCTGCTAATAATCTGCTGATGCAACAACGGAGGCTCATTGGAAGATCACCCATAATGGAGGCGAAGGCCATGTTTCATCAACATGTGAATTTAAAGTTTTATGGAACATCAATGACCCACAGACGTTCATACAGGCAGACAGGTACCACAAAACATGCTTAAATTATGACTTAAAACACTTGCGATTAACTGTGATTACTGGGACAGAAGACAGCCAGAGATCCTCTTTTTAAAAGGAAATACTGGAACTGATGGAAAAAGAAGCAAGCGGAGCCACTTTCTCAGCTCGCTGCTACAAACAGCCTGTTAGAGTATTAAGATTTTATAGCAGGCTCCAGTCAAGTGTGCTGACAGACAGGAGTTGGTGGGTCTCCGAGCTTTCAAGAAACACGGCCTTCGCTGTCTATCAGTCAGTGCAACACACACACACACACACACATATACACACACACACACACGAACACACAGAAAGATCGGCTGTATATCCGTCCAATAAGCCTACAGAGCCGAGCTAATGTGTTGGTATCTGAGCTGTTCCACTTGTAATAGACATGGAGTGGTATGGTGTGTGTGTGTGTGTACGTGTGTGTGAGCGTGTGTGTGTGTGATTAATCCAGCGTTACTCGTTGGAGGTGGTGATGCCCCGAGGCTGTACTTTACTCTGATGAGATCTTGACAGCTAAGGTTTATTTCTCTCTCTCAATTTCCCTCCCTCCCTCGCTCCTTTTCCATCTCTGAGATTCTTCATTGCTCCTTCTTTTCTTCCGCGTCTCTAATTGCTCTCTCTATCTTTCCATCTCTTATTCATCAGTTCGGAGTGCCTCATCCTCCCTTCCCTCCTCTCAGAATGAATCTGGCTGCAGCTCTCTTTCACCCGCTCCTTCTCCACCTGCTCTTATCGCTTACTGTCCACCTCGGGGCGCACCTTAAAGTCCCCCCATCCTTTTCTCTCTCTCTCCTGCCTCCATCTCATTTTCTGGCTCTCTCTCTCTCTTTCTCTCTCTCCCTCTCTCTGCAGGTGATTAGCAGGGTAGAGGTCAAAACACGTGAACCCTTTGAAATGAACAGCTTTATTTCTAACGCCACACACAAATATAGTGCATACACACACACACACACACACACACACACGAACCTGACATAATAGATAATAGAACGCAAATGCTCCAAAAATATACAAATCCATTAAGTCTATTGATGTGACATTTTAAAAAGGTCATGTTTAAGGTGTTGATAGATGCAGGAGCAGAGCTCAGAGTGGAAGGACCTCACAGCACCCGCACCATCAAGAAGGGCAGCTAATTATTTATCATTTTCAAATTAGAAAAACAAAAGTCACACTGGGTAAATAACAGGTGAAGTGAGAACGATCACGTTACAGGTTCGCCTTTTTCTCCCATATTTATTCATCAAAAGTTCACAACTGCACAAAACGATCGAAACACATCTAGCTCAGATTATAAAACTGGACGGTTATCGAAGTTAGTGTCTTCATTTTTCCCCTCATGTAGACACACACGTATGGACACACTCCCACACACTCTTTCCGTGTGTTTTCCACACTTGTCCAAACCAACACAAGCAGCTGTGATGTGTTGATTCAGAGAGCTCATCGACTCTCCAACCCCGGAGAGACTGCTCATGGGGTTGTTGGCAGCACTGCTGCGGCATTTCATGTGTGCACGTGTCTTTAATGTGTGTGTGTGTGTGTGTGTGTACACTCATGTGTGCAATGCAATGCAACACACAGATACAGCCTATAAAGCTGGCACAGTCCGTCCAGCGGTGTGCATTATATGGTTGGCACACTGGCTGTGCTGTAAGTGCTCATTCTTTACATTTTCATATCTTTTTTTCTTTTTTTTTTTAACTTCCAGGCTTCTGGCAAACCGTAAGTGAGGCTCCGACATGCTCCAGCGCTCCTCTATGGAAATCTCCATCCAAGCTAAATGATACCCCTGGTTTTATATCCAGGCTAAACCCTCATCCCACGTCGCGGTGGAGCTCCAAAGCAACTCATCTCACGGTTTGCACCTTTTACTTTTTCCCTCCCCTTTCAAGATTCTCCATTTCAAATTGATCAGCGACGACGCAAGAAGCACGAGAAGCTGTCACTGTCGTTCACACGCTGTGAAACGCGTTCAGTGTTCAAAATAAACAAATCGTCGTGAGAGGGCGCGCATTTGCCAACACAAGGAAGACGAGTGAAGGGTGGAGAAACGCAGATGTGGAGTGAGGTATAGACGGGAAGGAAAAAAAAAATACTTGTTTTTCCCAAATGAATTTCAAGGCTCATCTGCTCCGGCTGATGTCGGTGTTCGCGGCGTAACAGGCGCTGATAAACACAAACCCGGCTCGGCGAGGACGACCGGTCGGCCGCATCGGTTATAAGGACACAGACAGAGGCAGACAGAGTAAAGAGAGAAAACAGTTAGGAGAGGCCAGAGGAGATTTGTTAGAACGGGGAGCACGAACGGCAGCGCAGAGTGTCAAACAAAGCAGTTCGGAAAATAAACCATGTAACATGTTTTTGGATTAAAATCCTTGTGTTTTCATAGTTCTTGTCAAGATAAGAAGGAAAAAAGACCTGAGATTTTTTTTTCTTGTTTTCAGTAATATCTGAGACGATAACTGTGATCGTGCGTTCTGATGAGTTCTCGTCTCTCCACATGAGAATGATTAGTCCGGTTCAGGCCCTGCCAGCATTTATATGTCTCTGCTGGAGGCTGTTAGGACACCTATCAGAAGCAAATACTAAAAAAACGCCCGTCTGTTATAAAAGCTAATCACTGCCCGGGTGTAATTTCCATGATTTCGGGCATCTTTTACACCTCTAACAACAACACAGCGCTCACCAAGATCATTATGAGCAAGTCAGTCTGTGAACATGTTGCCATTGTTAAAACGCAGTTTGACAGATTTGATGAAAACAAGACATTTTACTTGCTTTTTTAAGGTAATGGCATGACAAAACCTCCGACTCCGCTCTATTTTTATCCTTCTGATATCAAGCGCTTCTCCTCTTTTCCCTTCCGATCATGTCAGAGAAGTTCATTTCAGACTCAAGACGGTTTTCTAACAGAGACAGAAGCTAAAGTTTATCACTCAATCTACTTACCCCTCTAAAGCTTAACTGCAGCTGCTGGAGGAACAATAAAACACGGAATGAAGACACTAAGAGCTGATCGGACTCGACCGCCTGGAGGCTGACGGCTCAACGCGACGCCGACGGAGGGTTCGGCGAGGCAGACGTCTGCGTTTAAATCTGTGTGTGACAGAAGCCGGCGATAATGCAGACGGGCCAGTGTCAAAATCTGGCTGCGCACATGTGCGAGTTGCACATCTGTCATAAAACCGGTCGCCTGGACTATATAACCATCATCCAATTTATTGCATACTGACAGAAGTGAGGGTGTCTGTGTGTGTGTGTGTGTGTGTGTGTGTGTGTGCACAGCAGGCCTCATTGCCACTGTTTCCCTCTGTGTGTTTGTGTGTATAGGCTTATGTGTGTTGGCCTTGGTGGTGCCAGTCAGGCATGACAGGAGGAGAGAATTAAAAGCCAAAGGCGCCAAGAGACCTTCTCACATATGAATGTTGGGGGAGCGGTGCGGCAGAGTGTGTGTGTGTGTGTGTGCCTGTAGAGAATGACCTTCTCTCCAGACTAGTGTCACAGACGGTTGGTTTTGGTACCAGGCCGTTGGCTTCATGAAGGCCTCTGGGCAGCACAGACTACCGTCTGGGACAGAGTTTAAGGCCACGTTTATTCATAGCTGGGTATTTACAAAAATGAATGTCCACCCCCCCCCCCCCCCCCCCCCCCCCCAACCGTTTTCAGATCGTCATCAAAAAAAAAAAAAAAATCATTTGCACAAACCTACATAAAAACCTCGTAAAGAGCTACTCTGAGCATAACTGATCTATAGGGGGCAGTAGAGCAAGAAACATAAAGTCATGCTAATTTTCTGATAAATATTCAAGTTAGGGTAAAAGGTGAGGCAACTTCTGATCGTGTCGAGTTCATAATAGAAAGAAGGAAATAAAAACCCCTGCAATGTCATAACAGTCAACAATTAAAAAAAACTTTAAGTGCCGCTTGTTTTACTATGCGGACGATCATTGTGATGTTCAGAATTTAATCTAGGACCCGTTAACACTGAACCCCGCCTCCCTCGGTTAGATAAACACACACATAAAAAATGCACAGGAGGTCTGTGTTTGTGCGTTGATGTTTTTGTAACTTTTTTTGGCCAGACATCTATTAAACGCATCAGCAAGTACAAGAACTGGTGTATTCTTCAAAAGGACACTTAGAGCCTGCTTCCATCTGGTTTTCTAGACAAAGAAGTGTTGCTGGCAGTGCCGTGGTTTCTTGTTATCTGGCAGCTGGATCTTTGTCTGTACTGGATTTGAGCCGATAGAAGACTTTCCTTGATTTTAAGTCTCTCTGTGGTCATGAGGCAGCTTCACTTTGTATTCAGCGCCCGTCGCACGCCGCCTCTTGCCCATACCCAAACGGAGACACGCTCGGTTAGACTCTCTCCCCGCGTCTCTCGCAACTCTCTCGCTCGTGCACACTTTCTCTCTGAGCCTCTGTAGACCCAATTAGACAGCCATAATTACTGCCAGACAGGATTGAGAGGACAGAATAAAAAACTGCATCCATATTTTAACCCAGACTCGACATTGCGCTGCTGTTCGAACGCGTGGCGGCGGGCCCGACGGGGAGGGGTGGCGGACAAAAGAAGGAAAGGAGGGAGGAGGAAAGGAGTCCATGTAGAAGAAGAAGAAAGAAGTGACCGATGAGGAAATTAGAAGTGTGCGTGAGTGCGCTGGGGGTCTGAAAGGAGCGTGACGGAGGAGGCAGCAGACACTTAATTCATGTTTATGCTCCTGAAGAAGTTAATTCCGCAACCAAGCAATTAAAAATGTATGTTCCAATTGCAGACTATTTGATTACGCGCATATAAAAATGAAGGCAATATTAATAATCCGTCAAACTTTATGGAGCAACATCATTAGAAGTTATTGCGCTCGCAGCAGCGTGAGGTCCTCGCATCCCTGCACCAGTCTGGAAACTTAACAGACAGGCGAAGGAAGCAAGTCGGTGAGAAACGCCCGAGCACGCACGTCACCGGCTCAAACGAAGCAAACCGCTAATTTAATCGCGGCCTGATTTAACCAAATGTAGCAATAATTTAAACTAAGATTAGCACTAAGTTATCAAAGCGCTGTTTCCATGGCGATCCGTGTCTGTAGGCAGAAATGAAACAAATACCAAAGTGTTGACAGCCGGGAAGTCACATCCAGAAATATATTTGCTCAATTTGAAAGAAAAAAAACTTTATTTTTTATTTTTGGAACAAAGTTGCCAAAAGGCTTGAAACTAAAAAGTCGCACATTAAACACAGTTTTGGTCAATGTCTTCTTCAAATGTATTTGTGAGAAAGAAACTTTCTGTGCAGTTAGGACTTTGACATTCGAGCTCCAACGGATGAGAAAAAGTCAAAGTCACCCCGACACCATCAGTGTGACAATGAGACGGGATTTCCACCGCTCACACCAGCTCAGCCTGTCCAGAGCCGAAGGGTCAAAATGTTCACTTTTGAAATAATTTAAATCACTGAATCCATCCATCCATTTACATGCAGTTGGTTCTATTTGGTTGACAGATTCCTGCAAAAAGTGAAGTATTTACAAGGCTGGGTCATTAAATAAGTCTTTCTAAATGCAAATTTCTCAGCAGAAGTCAGGCTGAGATCACTGGGATGTGATCGTCAGGCCGATTCTGCTGCAGCGTCTCTGATTCTTCATCACACACCACGAGACAAACACACCCAGACCTCACCGAGTCCGTCAAAAATCTGCCGTCGCAGCTGAAACCTGACCTCAGCTTCACCTGATACAACTTCCTCTACCTTCTTCTTCTTTTTCAGTGGCTCAACGTGTCTGTCATCACTAACTGAACACAAACCAACAAGGAATGTGTCCCACTTTGAAATGTGTGTGAGCACATATACTGTACTTCTGAGAGTGTGTGTGTGTGTGTTTTATACCCAGAGAGCAATACCTCAAAGCAGTCTGTTATCACCAACAGCCTGCTAAATTAATCAGGACCCCTCAGGCCTCTTGACCAGACTCCTGACACTCACACACACACACGCACGCACGCAGGCACGCACGCACAAGCACACACACAAACACCAATCATATGCTTCACAATATTGCAGAGACATCACTCACAGCGTCAAACTGCTTCAACAGCACCCCGCAGAGAAATACTGAGACCAGGTGAGAAATACTATGAAAAAAAAGTGCACACACACACACACACACACACAACTACACAAACAAGAACACACAGAAATAAACACGCTTTGTCATGAGTACAAGTCAGAATTGGCACATCTATTTGGAAAACATGGACCATTATTTTGGATTTTATTGTTGAGAATCATCAAACAAGCACAACAACAAACAACGATTCTCTTCCCACTGCTGTGTGCGCACGTGTGTGTGTGTTTACGTGAAAGAGTATTTGTGCATTGCATCAGTGTGAATCTAATTCCCATTTCCATAACGGCACCACTTAGTTTTCCTCTTCTTCCTTTCACGGACATGCACAAAAACCAGTGAACATGCTCCTGCATCAGGTAAAATTAGATGGTGCCTTCATGTATTTTCAGGTGGAAAAGGAAGAAGGTGACAGAAACACAATCATCACAATCTGAAAAAGTAAAACGTGTGACCGGCGGCATTCACCTGCAGTCACGATTTCCCGAAAAATAATCAATTCAAATCCAATCCGACCTGCTTTCACCTTTCTTTCAGACTTTATCACTGCACACAAAATTGCACCTGTCACTATATGAAAACAGAGATACCTCAATCATTCAAGTGCAGACGTATTAAAATGCACCTAATCTAAGTGCAAATCTAGCTGCTGCAGCTGTATAACGCATAATAAAGTTTGTTTTGTTTTTTCTTCTAAAAAATGTGCAATTGTGAACTACATGTCAAATAGCTGAAATTGAGCCACCATTATCCATTTGCACCAGATCATGGAAATTACCACACGAGTAGCCAATGTGATCGTTTCCTACCTCGCGACAGAATGAATGGCGCTAAGTGCTATGCAAATCAGAGAGCATCCTCTTCTGCGGGGACGTTTTTGCACTTTAAGAGAAACAACAGCCGAGTGGCTGTTTGTGTTTCTACAGGGATTCAGAGGAGGGAGGCTCATTTAACTCAACAAACTATGATAAAAAGAGCGACAATCTCATCAGCTGAGATAAATTTAGAACAGTTAAACTGCGAATAGAGACATCCAGGTGATCATCACACTCGTTACAAATTCATAATAAGAATAAGAATAAGAATTAAAGCTACCTTTGCTCTCAATACTTCAGTTTTCAAACTATTTCCTGGCATTTCCCTCCCGTAGAACACGACATTATTCACAGTACGCGGAACTGCAGCACCCCTTTGTTTACAACAGCCATGTGGTTTAAAACCAACTCCTCACTTAGGTGTAATGGGCTCAGCACAATAAATAGACACACACACGCGAACACATCTACGGACACACACCGCTTCAATACAGTCCCACTTACAAAGCTGTAAAAAGAAAAACAAAACAACCCAAAAAAAAAAAAAAACACTCCCTTCGTTAGACGAGGAGTAAATAGGTTTGTCCATTATAGAGGGAAATGTTTGGTGCCCTGGGATGCCTGCCTGAGCAAGCACACTCGTCAGAGTGGCGGTAATGGAGTATGAAGTTTATACACACTATCTAAGTGCAATCGACAAAAAAAAAAGCGAAATATCTCGATTCATTTCCATTTTAAAGGCCCGGAGCTCGACGCGACAAGATAGTCAAGGAGTGAAGAAAACCAGCGAATGGAAATCTTGATAGGAAATGATGGAGACCATCAATCAAATGGCTGCAGGAGAAATGTATATTGACAAGTCAAAAAATGAAGCAAAACATGACTGAACCAGCAGCAAACACGTCTCCTCTTTGTGAACATGAATTCCCCTTTAGCCGGCCGCCGGAGCGACCCCATCGGGACGGCCAAGAGTTCACAGGAAGCGTCTGTCTCCTTCGAAAACAAGCTTCCCTTTATTTTCTCCCCTTCAAACCCTCTTAGCAGTTTTAAATGGAGGTCTTAAGCTGACACTGAGCGATACCTTGAAATCCCTGAGCCCGAGTGTATTCAAATTATTTGGGGTTATTCCGGTCGCTTCTTGGAGCCGAGCTGCGTTTGTTGTGTCGATTCGTTCCTCAGCGTTTAGACACGGCGACAACAGAAATAAATCTGTTGGGTTGGCATTACTTTAGTGGCAGGAGGACAGAAACAGAAAATGCTCCAGACATCAGAATGCTCACAAATAAACTAAACTATTTTGCTCTAAGACAAGACAAAAAAAAAAAAAAACCCATCAAGAAAGAAAAAGCGTAACGGTGATGAATATCCAGGAAAACGCATCGCTCCTGCTTTCACGTCACCGTTCGCCGATGAGGGGCAAAAGGTGTTCTGCTTCTCTTGAGATCAACTCCCCGGCTGCAGCCCCGGTGTCGGTGTGTCTGTGCAGCTCGCGTCTCCCTGCCCGAGCACCCAAGTGTGCACATCCTCATCCATGTGTGTGTGCGCGTGTGTAACTCATTTTTCCCTGCATAAACTCTGGCAGGTGTCCAGCTCCACTTGGACGGAGCTCAGTGAGAGAAGGGAAAGTCTTGTCTTGTCTTAGCGGTTAAATCCCCCTCTGAGACGGCGAGCGAAACACGCTCCGCCGGTTTTATGTATTGTTGCGAAGCTGCTTTTTTTTTTTTTTTTTTTATGGAGTTAAGCGGTGGTAAGTAGCCCCAAAGGCTTTCTGAATCTCCTTTCCAACAGGTATTATGATGCACGGGCTTAGGTTCACTGACGGCGCCTCAAAGGGAGAGCTATGTCAACTGTTTGCAGAGGCTTAGGCAATTACCATTAGGCTGAATTATGTTTCCTGCATTACAACTTGTTGGACAGCACACACCATAAATTAAATTAAATAAGAGATCCATTTCTCTATCCACGACGCGCATGCAAATTAAATTATTAGAGCTGAATTATGCAAATCTGAATTCCAATTAGGCAAATCTTGAATTGAATTAGTAACATCTCACTCCGACTCATCATAAACAAATCACTCCATCTGCCGTGGTGGCATTCTCAGAAAAACACACTCAGGTACAGAAGTTTTTCTGCATCTTCTCTCTCTGGAGACACTGCATCTTTCATGTCTCAGCATCTTCTGTGGATCCCGCCAGTCTCTGCTCAGGGTAAGTCACCGGTTTATTGTTTTTGCAGGATGTAAATATCACACTGCAACAGAAGATGACACAGTCTGCGGTAAACAACTCTCGTCGGCTCATGATGAGAGGCTGGGGCTGTTTATGCTCTCCAAAAAACTTTTCCACAGAGCTAATATATATCAACTGCCTCAACCATCCTTGGGAATAAAAAGGAATTAATTGTCACTAAATTATACTAAACAATTGTGTCAATTTATCTAATCACCAAAGTGTGCTTCTTAATAATCTTCTAGTTTTATTTAGAAGGCCAGTAAACTTCACTTGTCTTCTTAGAAAGTAAAATTAAGCTGCATTCCTTCCAAATAAGCCAAATATTCTTTCAATTCCTGTTTCCCTTCGACTTGCTGCTACAGCACAAATTCAATCTGTGCTGCTTCTTTTCTTTAAAAAAAAAGGAAAAAGTTTGGGGAAAAGCTACCTAAAAAGCATGCTTCCAAAATAGCTTACAGCGTCTGTTTTGTTATTTATGACTAAGAAGTTGATGATGTGGCAATCTGTATTTTCGTCTTTTAAGCGCTGAAGTAAAAGCTTTACAAAAAAGCAAAAAAAAAAAGTGTGTGTAAAGAGGCAAAGTCTCCCAGAGAGAGATTGGCAGGTTCTCAGAGGGGGATTTGTGACTGTTGGAAATCTGCGACGCAGTGAAACGGCTGTTAGACGACACTGTATGGCATCAAGCTGTGCACGATTTTGGGAACAATATATTGGCCGCACGTTGCCCTATTTGGACTTTTAAGTTAAAATGCAGCAGCACAAAACCTGCACGAGTTCCTCAACCAACCAGAGCCATACTGACAGTATCAGTTCTGTCAAAAGGCTCTTGATCGTGAACCAGCAGAGTATTTTCAAGAAGCAGTTTCATCAGACACAAAAGTCATTTAAAGGTTAAAAAAAAGAGGAGAGCATTTAATATGGAATAAATAGCAGTACAGACACCTGGGCAGGTGCAAAAGGTTGAGAAAGCTGGTGTTTAGCAGGGAGTCCTCACTGTGAATGATGCTCTTTGAAGGTCAAGGCGGACTAAAGGAGAGGCTGAAGCACGAGGGGGATTTGAAACGAACAATCGCACCAGGAAACACTCATATTTAACACCGGGGAGGGGGGTGGTGTCGGCACCTCCGTGGATTCAGGAGTGAGCCTGTGATCAAAATGTCACCGGCGAGAGCCGCATAATGCCACAGAACAAAACGGTCAAGAGCTGTAAAAGAGTGAGAAACAGTCGGTGTAATTATAAGCGTACGCTACCAAGAAAGGTTATTCATGATTCACAAACAATTCCGTCCAAGCACGTTACTAATAATCCTGCTTAATCCCTGGAAAAAAAAGATGAAACTATGAAATAAAATCACAGTTTTTCCAGTGCATGGTAATGTAGGGCAGGCCAAGTCAGAAGATGAAGAATAAACAGGAGAAAATAATCAACATTTCTTTGCAATCAATCCATTCGTCTTATGTAGCAGCATGGGATGAAGCCCAACTCAGCCGGCATAAATCCTCATCCAATATGGCGGCCACTCCACGCGCGCTCCAGAGGTCAATGAGGCATCGAATCCATGCACGACCGGTCTGAACTGAGCCAAAGCTGTGACCGCTCTGCTCAACTCTCCCGCTCAACAGCAGACAACTGGCTGGAATCACGTCACATATGAACAGATGCCTTCTGGGTTCATGGAAAAAAAAAACAAAAAAAAAAACAGCTCAGCAGACAGACAAGCTAATTACAACCACACGTCTATGAAATGGTGAAATGAGCACACATTTGGCAACATCATGGTAGAAATGCAGTAATTCTTGCACAAATCAACAATCTTAGGGGTTTTTTTAATCCGTGCAGCAGGATGAAGCAGCTTACTTTGTTGTGACATGTTTTCTCATTGTGTTTGTATTGAGCATCTTATTGGTTGTACGATGCAGTTTTTAAAATATATGTCTGAAAGCTTGCGAGGTTGCTCCAATACATCATTAAAGTGACTTAAAGAAAACTGGGATCTGTCACTTTGTTAAGACAAATGTTTGTTTATTCACCTCTGTTTATAATATTGCACCTTTTTTGTTTTTCCAAGACACATTTATGGGATGAACTTGTTTTATTGGTTCAAGTAACTACGAGCAAACTCAAAATGTTGTTTACCCGATGGCAAAATCACTGCTTACTTTCCCTTTAAAAAGTTATACAAAACACTGACAGAACATGCAAACCCACATACACAAACACAAAGGCCCCAAATCAGAAAATCAGAGTCTGGTCGAGAAGATTGTAGAAACTAGAGATCGAGACCAGAACATGTTCTGAAACCAGGCGCTTTATATATTTATCTGCACTCTGAAAATCAGCATTTTGAATGGGTTAAACTGAAACCTGGGCTCGTTTTGAAACCAACACTCACGTGTTCCTGGAATTTCATGAAAACCGTTGTTTTTTTCTCCTTTTTTCCAGATATTTAAGGTCAAGTGGCTTGCAGAGAGACCTGCACCCACACACAAAAACACACACCTTTCTTTTTAACACCTATTACATATAAGCAAATTGCAAGTCACACTGCTGCACACATCCCTCCTTCCCCGCAGCTCCTCCTTTGTTTAGTAATGTATCAGATTTTCCACACTTCTTTAGCAGAGTGTGATTTTCACGGTGTGTAAAATGCTTGTTGGAAACAATCCCTGCAGAGAGAGCAACACGTAAATAATAACATCCTAACAGACAGTTGATGTAAACATGAACAACGGCGAGTCAACACTAAATTAACCAGGAGTCATGACACTGGAGCCCGCCGTTGTTGTTATTGTCCGTCTATTCGCACATGTGCAGAAAAATTTGTGCAGCAGCAGCATTTCAGAAAAAGATAGTTTTCACAGAGGTAGTTTAAGCATTGGTTAAAAGTTCCACCAGTTTTCAAAAAGATGCATTTTCAGTCTCTCCGTGCACCGTCATGTAAACCAACACCCAAAATGCCACAAAAGCATTCAGTTCCCACTTGGAAAGGTTGTGTAAACAGCCTCAGTCCCAATCCATTCCTCTTTTTGTTTGTCACACACCTGTGTTTCACTCCGCTCTCCCCTCCGCCGACGACCCACAGTGTAAGATTTATAGAACAAACTGGAATTAATCACGAAAGGTCACCTCAAGCAGCTCCGCACTTTGTCTCCATGCGCTCCCCTCTATAATTTTTTACTTTAATTCACACCGACTGTTTTGATATGCTCCACATCAATAATTGATACTGTGGACTGCTGGCTGCCTTTTCCATCCCCTGCTTTGAATATTAAAGTATTTAGCTCATTTAATTCAAATTAGAAAGCCAAAGCACAACACCAGAAGCAGGTGTTTGTTATTTGTGCTAATGTTTCCCCCAACGCCGGCAGACTCCTGCGACGTGGAAGCGAATTATATTTCTGCGCCTTTAACGTTACATAACGGTCACAATGCTGCACACTTCACCAAATAAATGGTTTATTATCCGGCAGCTCGACATTCAGCAGTCAGACCCATAAAACTGACCCCAGTGTGAGTGACTGAACGGCATTTTGAAAAGCCAAAGCAAAGCGCGACTCACACGGAGAGGAAGTACTTTTTGTCTCCACGTGTTCCTCTTGCCTGACAGACGAGCGGAAGCACATCAAAGCTTTTCCAAATGTCATCCTAATTATCGCTGGTGTTGAGCTGAAATATCAAAAATATACCAAAATACCAAGGCCTCCAGGTTTTTCTCATCACGCAAACCCTCAAATACATGTTTTGCTCTCAAGCCGTATCAGGACTGGAGAGGAGTCAACAGCGAGTCAGGTTGTGTTTTGCATTTGTGTGTGTTTGTGTGTGTGCGCGTGTCCTTGTTTAGCCGTCTTTGTGGGATCCTGAAACTGCACTGCAGTTGAGATCAACTCACACCAGCAGCACCCACTCCTGGCCCGACATGAAGACGACATCTTAATCAGTGTTTCTGCACGTAAACGAACACTGCCATGCGAACGGGAAAGTTCACTGAAATGCAACGTGTTCTCACAAACGAGGCTGAAGTGTCTGTTTTGGGAGCGAGACGAGGAGGTTAAATAGAGAAAAGGCAACGTCAGGAAACAAACAGCCAAGCTTGAGTCTGGCTCCACGATCACAGCGAAGCTCCAGTGTCCATTACCAGGACGGTTGAGTGTACACTTTCGGGAGGCGGAGGAAAGACTCCGTGATGCTAATCAATAGTTTTAAGTCTTTAGCCACACCTGCATCTTAGCTCCCTCCCTCCAGCCTTCTACTCCACTTTTTCCCTTTTTGTTCTCTATTACTTCCTGTCATCCACACCCCCCCCCCCCCCCCCCCCCACACACACACACACACACACACACACACACACACACGTAGTCATTTGGGGAGCGGCAGCCAGATGAAAAGAGTTAAGAGAATGAGGGAGGGATGTAAAAGAGAGGGGGAGATTGTGACAACGCAGGGATTGAAAGAGGTGATGAAACACAGAGACAGAGAAGAAAGGGAGCTCTGGAGAGGTGGTGGTGGGGGGGTGGAGGTGAAGTTAGATCTAGAGGTGGAGAAGGATAAAATGAGGGCTTGATGGAGGGAGGTGGGAGGTCACACTCTCCTCTACTCTGTCAGAGCTGTGATTATTTTAAAATACATCTCCGCACAGTTCTCTCTCTCTTCTGCTCGGTTCACTCTCGGTCTCCTTTTTTTTTTTTTACTCTCCCGGCATGCCTCTTTTTTTTTTTTTTTTTGTCCTCAATGATCTCTCATCCCCCTGTCGTCTTTTATCCTCATCTTTCTTTCTGTTTTATACTCTCCCTCTTGCCAGCCAGTGTCCTCCCTCGCTCCTCTCCCGCTCTCTTTTCTCTCACTCATCCTCTATGCATAATTCAAGCTGAGATCCCAGCATGACGGGCGTGGCCATTAAAAATACATTGGGATGCTGCGCCGAGCCCGTTTAGTGCTGCCTTACCTCAGAGGAGGAGCGCCAGCGGAGGGGAGAGGAGAAGGAGCAGGGTGAAGGACTGGGAAAAGTGGCAAGACAAGAGGGATGGGAGGACAAGAACAATGGTGGTGGAGGGGGGGGGGGATGGGACGAGAGCAGTGGGGGGGAAAGGGGAAAAGTAGCGAGGAAACGCATGAAGGGCAAATTTCAGTTTGGAAACCGGTTGAAAGAGCTCTGCCTGGTCAGAGATGGAGAGGTGAGAAAGAGGCCGGTGCTGCGGATGACTGAAAGAGACACTGTGGTCGGTGCCACCACTGTTTTTAGAACAATCGATGGAGACTACAATCCCAGAAGGTTCCGCTCCGTTCCTGTTCCTACTGCCAACCGCAAAATGTGCTGGATGAGCTTCTCAAACTCATGTCGACACTGGCTAGAACTGACAGATGTCTGACTTTATACAGCAGTTGAGACATTAAGGTCAGCAACCAAGAGCAAGCAGACAGAACAGCCTGAAAATAAAGTGTAAAAATAAAGAAACGAGAGATCAAGAAGACAGAAAAGGGAGATACAAACAGCCAATGAAGAAATCTAAGTCTTACTGCCTGTCACTCTAACTTTTTGTAAACTAATTTTGCTCTGAAATAACAGCCCAACAAGAAGAACTTCAACCATTTTGCCGCTTATTACGTTTCCACTTTTAGTCCCTCATTAAACAGAATGACGCATAACTGGTTAATTGCTTTTGAACCGATGCATGAAGGAGATATAAAAAGGAGGGAAATTAAAAAGAAAAGAGAGAAGTTGTGCTTCATATCTGACATATGTCATGTTCTATATAAATCCCCAGAGGAGGACATCTATATTAAAAGCACCCTCACATGTGTCAATTTCCCCTTAGAAGTTGTTTTTTTTTTTGGTATTTTTGCATCGAGGCCTTTTCCTTCTTCTAATGTTCTTTCCGTGTCTTCTCGCCTTACTTTCATAAATAATCCGCCGCTGCTATTAACACTGTCAGGAAGTCTCAGGGAGACGTCGAGAGGCCGAGACCACAGGAGCTGAAGAAGAAAGGCGGACCGAGGCGCGCCAAGAGCAGGAAGGCAGGGATGCGGAAAAGCCGAACACTTAACCTCTTTTCCTACCCTTGTTCCTCCCACCTGTTCTCTATGATCTAATGTAACATCACTGCAAGATGTAAAAACACCTCTTGCAACCCTCCTTTTCCCCTCGAGTCTTCCCCTGCTCTTTTCCTGAACTCTTTCCCTCTGACGATTACCATTTTACTGCCTTTCCTCTTCTTATCTATCACCTTTACTGCCCTGCTTTTTCGTTTTTTTTTTTTTTTTCTTTTCGCCTATCTCTTTTTACAGCCCCCGTCCTCCTCTTTTTAAGGGACGGGCCGGAGACAGAAGTAAGAATAAATAAAAGGAGAAAAAAAAAGAAAAAAAAGGATGCGGGGACGCGGCAATAGCGTTACGAGAG
Organism: Salarias fasciatus; assembly: GCF_902148845.1. Classification (NCBI taxonomy): domain Eukaryota; kingdom Metazoa; phylum Chordata; class Actinopteri; order Blenniiformes; family Blenniidae; genus Salarias; species Salarias fasciatus. The sequence continues at coordinate 10,908,480 of NC_043761.1, read as the reverse complement.
AGCGAAGGCAGATTAAGGGGTAAATCAGAATAATAAAGGAGACGCATCGAGGGAAATGAAAGGGAAAACAGTGCAGCGTTTTCACTACATAACCCCTTTTATATCTGCTGCTTTCATCACCGAAAAAAAAAGAATCACCAACCTTCCCCGCTGATGTTCAATGCTTGGTATCAAACATGCACACGGTATTACCCACTGATTTTTTGCTCTCCACCAGCAGCCTCTTATTAAAATGCGGTCCGTAAAGAATCTCTCCCCCCCCTCCTCCTTTCTCTTCTCGTCCCCACAGCGAGTTTCCCTCGTCTCATTTTCTCTGCCTATCTGTCCTACTTTCAGTCACATTTATTAAAAAAAAAAAATACTGTATATTAGAATATGTTTTGGAAATCTTTGAAGTATTTGGGCCGCTCTTGTTTCAACTTTCCAAACTCTTCAACATTGGAAATGCTGCTTGAAAGATAAGGCAGACTTAATGAAGCACTTGTCTTTTTTTTTCCTCCTCCTTAATATTAAAAATGGATTCAGAAGCGGTATTTTCTTCCTCCCCCCACACGTCGATGTCTTGAGAAATTATCTGCAAATCATGTGTCATCCAAGTGAAAGACTCTCCTTTTTATTTTGTCTTAATTCGGCGTTCACCTCTGTTTGGTTGTCGTTTCAATCTCGATTTTCTACATCATGTATCCTGAGTGTGTGTGTCTGAACCGTCTCCACAGCTCCGTGCTGAACTTATCATCCCGGTGTTCATTCTACCACCTGTGGGAGTAACTGTGTCTGTGTGTGCGGGGTAATAAGAAGTCATCACTCCTCGGATCGGGTGCGGAAGAAGTTTTAAAAAGAAACTCTCAATCAGTTTGATTTCTTCTTATAGCTTGGACAACTATTTATAAATAACAGAACAAGTGAGTCGATGCATTTACACTGGAGGCGGCACATTCAACAGTCTGTTCTCTTCTCTCAAACACCTCCTGTGGTCTTTTTCAGGCTGCTACCAAATTTCACACCTGTAGAACTGCGTGTGTGTGTGTTTTGAGGCGATCCTGACTGAACTGAAAGGTGACCCAAATAGCTTTGTCAGCTCTCACAGAGCTGATATGACACACTCTCTTTATTCCAGGCTGTGGTTCGGCGGGGGTTTCAGCGGTGGCGCATTGTTCAGAAACACCGACGGACTGATCATCTGAGAGCAAATGTAAAGCAATACGACAGCCTTTAAACAAAATACATAGATAAACAACACATATTTTGTACCGAGACGCACAGAGGATAGCTGGAACTTCCCCCTAAGAAGAGCGTAAATGCTTCATTATTTCCACTCTGAAGGAAAAGCAGCAAATAATCACAGTTGAGCTGCTGGGAACAGGAGACGTTTGCTTAATTAAACAGCTGAAATGATTCAGTAATTTTTAAAACTGTTGCCGAATGGCTTTCTGTTGACTGGGTAATCAACTGGGCATTGTAACTGGGGTTTCTTCTGGCTCCCATTTTAGCATCCGTGTCTCATTTAGGTAATTTGTGGTAATCGTTTTATGGCCTACTTTTGGTAGTTTCGCACCTCGACTCAACCTTTATCACATTCTCTTATTGCGTAGTGGCCATTTTGACATAAATGCGTAGTTTTTCTGCACTTTTTTCATCAGATTTCTCACCTCCCACCATCCACAGAATGTATGAAATAACCCTCTTCTCGCAGTGATTATAATTTCAATGAAAAAGACAAGAAAGAGGACAGAAAGTTCAAACCAATATGATATGGTCGGTATGTACTGGACCGCAAAGCAGCAGCGACAAAACAGTATACGCACATTAGTCATGGAAGGTAAACTTGTTTACAGATATAATGGAAGTGTGTAAAAATGAGTTATTCAAACAATCATAGTTTTATTCCAATATCTACAACACATTCTCTTTATTGGACTTTTGCTAAATCAGCAAATAATTAAATGCCAGCGTACTGGTTTGTGTTTATAATCTCTCTCCATTTGATCATTTCGACATTTGTGGTCGTTCTGCATCTTATTATGGTTTTATGGTTCGTTTTTTCAGTATTTGCTGTTTCAGTTTATTTTGTTTACATCTTAGATTGATTGCTTTGGACTCGTGTTTGCTATCTTTATCCATCTGCTCATTTCGTGTTTGACTAGTTTGTTATTTTTCCATCTCTGCCCATGATTGTTGCCACTCTGTTTCTTCTGCTGGTATGTTTCCATTTTATATTTGATGCCCGCACGAAACCTGAGTATTACTTACATGCCGGCGCCCATTCGTAACAGGAGTGGACTGGACTTCATCAAAAACATTGTTGAATAAAAAAAAAGAAAAAAGAAAGCCTTCGATTGCGAGCGGTACCTTCTGCTGCGAGTGTCTCATTTTCTCGTCGTGTCGAGTTCATTTATTTCAAATGAGAGAATCCATTACCGCGGCGTCATTCCACCGCACGTAACGCCGCTGACTTTACCGAGCAAGCGGTGAAATCATGCATGTTGGAAAACATTTCATTAGGGAGCCAGAGCAACAACGGAGAGCCATGTTGGAATGACAAGTTCAGTTGTTCGACACACCGAGCCTGCATGACAGACGGAAACGCATTTGAAAATTAAAACAAAACAGAAAGAGAATGCATAATATTCTGCTAACCGTCTACACCTTCGGGCTGTTTTTTGCTTTTGTTTCATCTTTTCCTCACAGCAGTAGTTTACTGAATGTCTGTGTCCGTGATTGAGCGTTCTAACTCCGCATGTCGAGCGCCTATAAGAGCTGACTCAGTGGTCATCATCGACAAAATCACGAAAACCGATGAGAGCGCACCGCTTTCTCCCGTCGCCCCTCCCCCCAAAAAAAACCATGCAGAAAAGAATACTTTAGCCCGAGGATGCAAGATAAGAAATTGAGTTAAACCTCAGGCGCCGCGCTGAAATTACCCAGCGCTCTTTAATAGCTGGGATGGATCAAAGTAGCGGAAATAATATCCAACAGCCATTTCTCGGGTAAATTTTTGACTTGCCGGAAAAGCACAGGTGAAACTAATACCATCCGTAATAGTTCCACTCCTTTTATCCGAGTCATTGAGCTCACCAGGTAATAATGTTATTAGTTACAGACGCGTTTGAAAAGGCGAAGCGTCCACTGCCGACTGGCGGAAAGGTAACATAACAAGTGTGAAGCCATGATCATTAATGCGCCGAGCTTTACACCTGATACAAGTCAGAATGGGCCGCATTGTCCGGCCGCATTGTGCAAAACCAGTGGCAGTGTGTAATAGCTTCACTTATCCCTTATCTAAGCCTCTATTCAGCCACAAACCTGATGAAAGGAGCAGCGGAGATAGAATCTCATTCCACTTTAAAGCTCTCTGTACGCCCGGCCGATCCATGCACGCACACATGCAGATAATACTCTCAGTTTGAACACGATCCACTTCACTCTCAAACACACACACACACACACACACACATTCAATTAATGCTTACAGGGAAACCCTCACTCCCAAGTCTACATTCACGGTCAAGCAGACACAAATAAATCTGTACATTAACACAAAAACAGTCAGCAGTTTCAACACAGACACCTCAAATAACGACCTCTTGTTTCTAATTACAGACCTCGATTTAACTTTGAATTACTTTCTTATCTCATCTCGAGCTGTAAATATGTTGCCGCTGGGTGGCCGACTCGCTAAAGGTTATATGCTTCATGCTTAGTTAACATATTTAAGGTCTGCTGACACTGTGTTTTTTACATATTTTACGCTCGCTTAATGGCTTATTTCTTGGAGGTGCGGTTCATTTTCAAATCAATGCTGTCGTCGTAAGCATTTTCACCTCAGAGTGAGACGACCCCAAATCTGATTAGCGCTCAGGAGCGGCCTCTCGGCATGTTTTTCACTCCGGTTTCCTCCCACAGTCCAAACACATGCATTCTGGGTTATTAGAAGCATCTAATAATAGCTGGATGACCATCTTCACAACAACAGGTTACTCCAGTCAAGACCATCGCTGAACGGCCTACAGGGTTACTACAGGGTGCCTACAGGCTTCCTGATGCACGAGGGGAACTAAAACTCGCCCTTGTAGTTCGATCAGAAGCCGTGCATCAACACTGGCTGCAGGCTGCAGTCTGGCCTGAGTGCTTCTTCATACCCCGTCCCCTGAAGTGCTTCACAATGGGCCGGAGAGCATCGGGCCTGAATAACAAAGCAACGGAAGAAAGTGGTCTTATCCTTTAAATCACACTTTCTTTTCCATCATGTATCATTCACAATGTCAACAGAAGGCAGGGATGGTCTCACGGTGCACTGCCACGTAACTTTATATTAATGCTGTTGTTTTATGGTTTCTGGGGAATTTCAGCCTTACCATGAATGAGAAGACTCGACCCGTTTCCAAAGTCTTGGACTCTTCTGGAGGGAGCAGCTGTCACCATCCTACTGCTTCATTTTTCTTTACCTTACTGAAGTTTGTGTCTGTATTCCCACCTTGCTCCAAATGTTCCCAGTGGTGCTGTTAAATAATTTTTATATCTGTGTTTTTCCAATCCGATCCTGACTCAGAGAGATGAACTTCACTCAATTGGTCCAAAGGAATCTCCTCTAACCTTTTTGAGTGTATTGAAGTCTTTCGTTGTCTCCTTGTTTAATGATCCTAGGATCTCTCTTCTTGCCTTTTCGGCAGCCTTTCTTCTCTAAACACGTTTTAATTTAATGAACATTCAACAGTTTCAATCTTTCATGTCTGTTCTGGGTCAATCATCTTGATTGAAAATGGCCTCTTGCTAGAAGCCATGTTTGTATTCCGATCTTTAACATGTGCCTCCACAATATTACTCACTTTTGGAGAATACTTTGAGAGATCAAAGAGTCACGTCAACACTCTGATCCGTGGAGACGTCTTCATATTTGAAGTTTCTTGCATCATTCAGCCGCAAACAACTCTACTCTAATGTAGTCCATGTTCCTGCTATACGCATGGCTCCGGGTAATGGATCATCCCCAGGCAACGGTCAACAAATGAAAGCAATAAATAATTTCAGAAGGACAATTAAATCTCTCTTTATTAACCATTTGCTGATGAAGTCTGCCTTTGTTAGTGGAGGATGGCCGATCGTGTCCTGCGTGCCCGGCTGTGTCCGCCGTGATGCTTTCCCACCGCCGCCGAGTCGTCACAAAGCAGAGACCCTCTCAAGTCCTAATGAGTTTTCCTGCTTGCTGTAGGAAGTGCTCCGTGGCTTCATTATCATCACCCTCTCAATGCATAATGCCTCCATGAAAGAAATCAACACCACATCATTACACTCCGGAGGACGCCACCGTCTCCTTCGCGCGCCGTCTTTTTGACTTTTTGCCTTTTTATCTTCACCGCGTGACTCCATCCCTCCGACTGTTTTCCTTTGCATCTTTGCCCAATTCTTACCTCTTCTGGCCTGTTACTCATTAAATCCTCTCGCTTTTTCCATGTGCGCTCTGTCTTAATGCGTCTGCCTTGCCACTCATTCTCCCAAAGTCTCCTTCACACTTCTTCTGCTCTCCGCTGTCCTTCCTGTCATTATTTCATCAAACAGTACTCGGGGATTAGACGGACACTGCACGCCAAGCTGTGCCTGACCTTGAGAATAATAGCAAATCCATTAGGAATTGGCATCTGATTAAAATTACAGCATTTCCAGTTAATTGCATTTTAATGCATCTGTTGTCATCTTTGTGAAACTGAATGCCAAATTGATTTGTAATTCAGACAGCGTTGACGAACCCGCAAAACAAACCGCTCACAGCCGGCACTTTAAGTGAAACTGCACCATCACATGATGTGCTCGTGTCTGTTTAGTGTCTCGTGTGTAGTACATGTCACATCATGCCCGGTGAAAAAAAAAAAAAAAAATCAACCCCAAACAAAGGACGGCAAAATAGACACGAAAGCAATCATGACCGTCGTTCTACACAAGAAAATGAACGTATATCAGTGAGATCCCCCGGTGCAGCCGTTAATCCTCCAAACAGACAGGCAGGAGGAGAGCGGCTGACTTATGGGAGCAATTGAAAAGGGGTTTGTGCGCAATATTTCTTTCCTGTACATATACATATATACAGGCGCATATGTAAAACATATAATCGTAAGATTCGAAACCTTGAGCACAGGCACGCACGCACACACACACACAAACAAACACGCTGTTTACCCAGCGGTGCAGCTGGATGTACGTGAGGCTGAATGGCAGAGCGTGGGAAAGACTTATGCCTCTGACCTTGGCCTTGGAAAAAAACAACTTTTTAAAACCACCACTGGAGACACAGACAATGAGTCGTCTCCTCAAAGGAAAGAGTGTGTGTGTGTGTGTGTGTGTGTGTGTGTGTGTGTGTGTGTGTGTGTGTGTGTGTGTGTGTGTGTGTGTGTGTGTGTGTTTGTATATGCATCAAAGCTGCAAATGAAATCAAGTGGAACTGATACCAATTAAAAATAAATAAATAAAGAAGAAATCCCAGAACATGCATGAGTGTGGGAATGTATTATTAATGTAGTGGAGATCCGAAACGTTTAATACACTCTGTACTCGTCTTCTTTGTGAGGACAACTCGTTAGTATTTATAATTTAGATGAAGGAAGGCTCCCCCCTGACCTGCCACCTTAAAGTGGTGGGGGAGTTTGAGTGCCCACGTGATCCCAGGAGCTATGTTGTCCGGGGCTTTATGCCCCTGGTAGGGTCTCCCATGACAAACAGGTCCTGGGTGATGGGCCAGACCAAGGGCAGGTCAACAGCCCTTATGAATATAGTACAATCAAGGTCCGTGACGTCGCCCGGTATGGCGCAGCCGGGGCCCCACCCTGGAGCCAGGCCTGGGGTTGGGGTTCGCAAGCGAGCGCCTGGTGGCCAGGCCTTTGCCTACGGGGCCCGGCCAGGCTCAGCCCGAAGGGGCGACGTGGGCCGACCCTCTGGTGGACCCACCACCCACCGAGGAAATCGTAGGGGCCGGGTGCAATGTGGATTGGGTGGCAGCCAACGGCAGGGTGCCCGGTGATCCGATCCTCAGACACAGAGACTAGCTCTAGGGACATGGAATGTCACCTTGTTGGGGGGGAAGGAGCCTGAGCTTGTAAGGGAGGTTGAGAGATACCGGCTAGATATAGTCGGGCTCACCTCCACACATAGCCTGGGCTCTGGAACCCAACCTCTCGAGAAGGGCTGGACTCTCCACTTCTCTGGCGTTGCCAGCGGTGAGAGGCAGCAGGCTGGTGTGGGTTTGCTTATAGCCCCACAGCTCAGCCTCCATGTGTTGGAGTTCACCCCAGTGAACGAGAGGGTTGCATCCCTGCGCCTTCGGGTCGGGGATAGGTGCCTCACTGTTGTTTCAGCTTATGGGCCGAACAGCAGTGCAGAGTACCCGGCCTTCTTGGAGTCCCTGGGATGGGTGCTAGACAGTGCTCCGACTGGGGACTCCATTGTTCTACTGGGGGACTTCAACACCCACGTGGGTTGCGACAGTGAGACCTGGAAAGGGGTGATTGGATCACATGGCCTCTCTGATCTGAACCCGAGTGGTGTTCTGTTATTGGACTTCTGTGCTAGTCATAGTTTGCCCATAACAAAGACACCATGTTCGAGCACAGGGGTGTCCATAAGTGCACTTGGCACCAGGACACCCTAGGTCAGAGGTCGAGAATCGACTTTGTTGTTGTGTCATCTGACCTCCAGCCGCGTGTTTTGGACACTCGGGTGAAGAGAGGGGCAGAGCTGTCGACCGATCACCACCTGGTGGTGAGTTGGATTCGCTGGCGGAGGAGAAAACCGGACCGACTTAGCAGACCCAAACGTATTGTGAGGGTCTGTTGGAAACGTCTGGTGGAACCCTCTGTCAGCATGGTTTTCAACTCCCACCTCCGGCAGAGCTTCTCTCATGTCCCGAGGGAGGCTGGGGACATTGAGTCCGAGTGGACCATGTTCTCCACCTCCATTGTCGAAGCAGCTGCCCGGAGCTGTGGTCGTAAGGTCTCCAGTGCCTGTCGTGGCGGCAACCCCCGAACCCGGTGGTGGACACCGGAAGTAAGGGCGGCCGTCAAGCTGAAGAATGAGTCCTATCGAGCCTTGTTGGCTCTTGGGACTCCAGAAGCAGCTGACAGGTACCGGCAGGCCAAGCGAACTGCAGCCCGAGTGGTTGTGGAGGCAAAAACTCGGGTCTGGGAGGAGTTCGGGGAGGCCATGGAGGAAGACTATCGGTCGGCCTCAAAGAAATTCTGGCAAACCGTCCGGCGCCTCAGGAGGGGAAAGCAGGTCTCCGCCAACACTGTTTACAGTAGAGGAGGAGCTGCTGACCTCAACTGGGGATATCATAGGACGGTGGAAGAAATACTTCGAAGACCTCTTCAATCCCGTCGCCACGTCTTCCGTGGAGGAAGCAGAGGCTGAGGTCTCAGAGGTGGACTCGTCCATCACCCAAGCCGAAGTCACCGAGGTGGTTGGTAAGCTCCTCAGTGGCAAGGCACCGGGGGTGGACGAGATTTGCTCTGAGTACCTTAAGTTTCTGGATGTGCAGGGACTGTCTTGGTTGACACGTCTCTGCAACATTGCGTGGCAGTCGGGGACGGTGCCTCTGGATTGGCAGACCGGGGTGGTGGTCCCCCTGTTTAAAAAGGGGGACCAGAGGATGTGCTCCAACTATAGGGGGATCACACTCCTCAGCCTCCCCGGGAAAGTCTATTCCAGGGTACTTGAGAGGAGGATCCGACCGATAGTCGAACCTTGGATTCAGTGGGAACAATGCGGTTTTCGTCCTGGTCGTGGAACAGTGGACCAGCTCTACACCCTCCATAGGGTGCTCGAGGGCTCGTGGGAGTTTGCCGAACCAGTCCATATGTGTTTTGTGGACTTGGAGAAGGCGTTCGACCGCGTCCCTCATGGTGTCTTGGTGGGGGGGTGCTCCGGGAATACGGAGTCGGTTGCCCCTTGTTAAGGGCCGTCCGTTCTCTGTATGACCGGAGTAGGAGTCTGGTCCGCATTGCTGGCAGTTAGTCGGACCTGTTCCCAGTGCATGTTGGACTCTGGCAGGGCTGCCCTTTGTCACCGGTTCTGTTCATCATTTTGATGGACAGAATTTCTAGGTGCAGCCAGGGGCAGGAGGTGGTCGGGTTCGGGGACCACAGGATTTCATCTCTGCTTTTTGCAGATGATGTTGTCCTGGTGGCTTCATCGAACCCAGACCTACAGCATGCAACTGGGGCGGTTCGCAGCCAAGTGTGAAGCGACAGGAATGAGGATCAGCACCTCCAAATCCGAGGCCATGGTCCTCAACCGGAACAAGGTGGCTTGCCCTCTCCAGGTCGGTGGAGAGACCCTTGCCCAGGTGGAGGAGTTTAAGTATCTTGGGGTCTTGTTCACGAGTGGGGGACGGATGGAGCGTGAGATTGACAGGTGGATCGGTGCAGCGTCTGCAGTGATGCAGTCATTGCATCGGTCCGTTGTGGTGAAGAGGGAGTCTCGATTTACCGGTCAATCTATGTTCCCACCATCACCTATGGTCATGAGCTTTGGGTCATGACCGAAAGGACAAGATCCCGGATACAAGCGGCCGAAATGAGCTTCCTCTGTAGGGTGGCTGGGCGCTCCCTTAGAGATAGGGTGAGGAGCTCAGTCACCAGGCAGGAGCTCGGAGTAGAGCCGCTTCTCCTCCTCATCGAGAGGGGCCAGCTGAGGTGGCTCAGGCATCTGTTTAGAATGCCTCCTGGACGCCTCCCTGGGGAGGTTTTCCGGGCATGTCCCACTGGTAGGAGACCCCGGGGAAGACCCAGGACACGCTGGAGAGACTATGTCTCTCGGCTGGCCTGGGAACGCCTTGGGATCCTCCTGGAAGAGCTGGAGGAAGAGTCTGGGGACAGGGAAGTCTGCGCATCTCTGCTGAGACTGCTGCCCCCGCGACCCGGCCCCGGATAAGCGGTTGAAGATGGATGGATGGATGGATGAAGGAAGACATGTTTAATGGTCAGGTTTAGACAAGTAGTAGCTCTGTGTAACTATGAAGTCCAGGAAATCAATACAAGTCAATGTAATGACGTGTGTGTGTGTGCGTGTGTGAGTGTGAGTGTGTGAAATGAGAGTATTCCCTAGATTCCCCAAGGATTGCCCTCACTGGGGTGACAGTCATTCATCAATTTATGAATTGAATTTCATTTGCAGCCTCTGACACACAGCATGCGAGTCTTTTAACTTCTCTATAAGATGAGAGAAGAGTTCCTGGTAGCGGAGCTCGCAAGCACTCCATTAGCGCTTTTGTGAAAGAGGCAGGGATTACAAAGCATGTATTGGTATTATCAGACAGATTGGAGAGTCTGAGTTTAAAACTTTGCAGGGAATACTCTCTCAGTTGTAGACAAGGTTAGTCTCAAGGAGGTCTGAGTTTTGACCTGAAGTTCACCAATCCATAATCATAATGCTGCAGCTTAAAGCCAGTTTCCAACGTGTGGGAGGACAAGATTTAGATTTGAATACACTTTCCTCACGTTCCAACCTCTTACGTTAATAGTGGTGGAATCTGGAGTCTTACTGTATTTTGGATGCAGTTTAAATAAGTACATGCTGAGGTTTACAGCTTGTGAGTTGCAACAAATGTAAGATGTGTGTTCTTCAAAAGCTTTCTTCTCAGTGTATTCACTGTGCTTTAAAGGATCCCTATTAGTGAACCCTGCTTCTCTGGAATCTCCTCTGCATTGTGCTGCTGTGATGGCCTGGTTTCCCCACGAGGATTAACAAACTCTCCTCTTATTATATCTTATGTCATCCACTCCCTCCACTCCGTATCGTTCCAGATTGCAGAAACGGTTTAAGGATAATCTTCAAAAGAGGCGCGAGTAACAAAGGAAACACCAACAACTTTTGTTCGACACATTTCTCTCAGCTGTGACTGTCAGCTCGCTGCTCCCTCTGCGGCTAAAGCACTGCAGGAGAGAGAGGGAAAAAAAAAAAAAAGAAAATGTCTTCTTTTTTTGAAGGATTTGGATGTGGAGTTTTTCACACAATCTGTTGTTTGAATCTTCTTTGCCTGCTGCTAGAATAAAAGACCCACAAACACACACACACACTCCTTCAGTCGTGGCTGTATTTGCTTTGCGAGCCCCTCGTGTTGAGTGGGTGACTGGCTGTGATCGGCACCGTCAGATTAGCCCATTTAAAGGAAAACAAAACAGACACATGTTTATTGCAGCAGGCTTGTATGTGTGTGCGTGTGTGTGTGTGTATGTGTGAATGTCCTCCATACTATTTTCAGACCGTAACACACGGTGAATTATTCATGTTAAACCAGGCAGAGAAATACACAGTCTTTTGTCATACAACACCACAGCCCCACACACACACACTCAATAAAACAATGTTACACACACAAGACATACAAAGCACACGTATGTACAAACGCGAGCACACAGTCGCGCGCACAACGCACTAAATCGTATTAGGCAAATGAGAATGAGGCAGAAAAGCGCTGTGTTGGAGAGCTGCGGCTGTGACAGATCCTGGCATAAATCATGTTTAGTTGTTGTTGTTGTTGTTTAATATGCAAATCTTCCATTCAAAGCACGAGCCGGTTGTTAACAAGTGCGTTCAAAAATACACACAACCACTCACAAGGCCGCTTGCGCTCGAATACACACACACCAATCGCATATGGATTTTCAGAAGAAGACAGCCAAAAAAGTGTTTGAGCACACCACACACACATACACACACACACACACACACACACACACACAGATACACACAGTGTCAAAGAGTGTGGGATGGATGTGGAAGAGAAATGCCATGGGCGTCATTACCGGACTCATATTTCATAATCGCACAGCCATCCATCAGCCCTGTGCAGCTAATGATGACAACACCGGCACATGCACACACAAAACACACACCTCAAGAGATGCGACTCTCCCGCATCACACACACACACACACACACACACACGAGGGCTTCTGCAAGGACACACAGAGAGGTGACGCACCGGCGCTGCATACACACGAGCACTTGTGAGGATGCTCAATTAGGCCCACACATGTAGAACACAACACGCTGGCCCAACGCACACAAACATACAGCGCGGCGGATGAAGTGGCTGTTGACAGATTTCAGCGGTAATTGATACCCGTGTTTGGCAGCCATTTTTATTTGGCTCAACCACAAGCCCGGAATGATCTAAGCCGCGCGGCGCAAACACATGCACGCACGCACAAAGCCCTTCCTTACAAGCCTCACTTGACACATCTTGACATATCTCTCTCCCACGCGCGCGCGCGCAAACATCGAAAATGAGATAAAAATCGTGCTTTAGGTTTGAAAAGGCAAACGCACAGGCTGAAATATTCTCACTCTAATTCCCTTCGGTGGAGTAAGAAGTGTCATCCAGTAGCTGCTGCTGTCAAACACTCCGCCAGGACTGACTAGATTTTAAATTGTTGTCAGCGCTGAACTTTAAAGAGACGGGAGAGATGAATGTGCGGAAGCAGGAAATACAGGGGAATGAAGGCGATCTCTCAGCCTTACCTTAAACAAGCGCAGGATGTTGGCCACCATGATGGACACCGAGCTGGCGGCGGCTCCGATCACTCCCACGATTTTATCCGGCTTGGTGAAGACGGGGGGATCTCCATTGGCGCAGCGGACGTCCGATCCGTCTTTCTCTATCAAGGCCTGGACGAACGTCAGGGACTGCTCCAGAGCGTACGTATCCCTGGAGCAGGTATCCAAGATCCGGGCCCCCAGCGTGATGTTCGGCAGCAGCTCGGGATCCTTATTGATCAGGTCGATGGCGAACATCATGGCCTCCAAGCGGTGGATTCCCTTTTCCTTTTTCAGCTCGCCGCACGGCGTGCCGCGGTCCCCCCGCGAGTGCACCGGAAATAATCCTCCGAGTATGATGTCCCCGTCCAGCCGGATGGAGTGAGCGTACTCCGGGGCCGCCTGGGGGTCGATGGGGATCCGCTGGGGGGAGGTGACAGGAAGTAGCCAGGTGTAGGAAGTCGCCACCAGAAGGAAGATGGCGGAGGGGGACTGGGGATAGGAAGCCGGGTTCCACTGCTGTTCCATGATCAACGGAGACGTCAGAACGCGAGAACCGAGGTGATCTCAGAGGAGCGTCGGGAGGTATCGCAAAACTGGGACAAACATAAATCTTGGGCCTTCCTACTGGTCAACAAGGACGGGGTAGACGACCCCGGGGGCGGCGCATGCAGAGCCCCATGAATGAATCATATTCCAGAGGAGATTGTGCAGTTTGAAAAAAGAAAAACAGGCAGAAGAAGTAGTGGAAGAGAAGCAGTGGAGTAGCAGAGATCTCGTTAGGAAGTGCAGCGTGTAATCCACATGTCACATCTTCAGTGGAGCCTGTTGGAGAGAGACAGAGACAAGACGTCTGAGCACAAATATGAGGTGAACTCCGAGCTGCCGCGGGGCCGCAAGGCCCACCTGACAAACACGTGTAAACCACTCGCAGGCGAGGCGGAAGGGCAGCGTAGCGTGCCGAAAGCAAGAGCAAGAGCAGCTCACGTGGGCTCAGCGTTCAGGTTCCGCATTACCATCCTATGATTGAAAAACCCTCTTATCAGTTTGTAATCACTTCCACACACATGCAGACTCATATCTGCTGGCATATCGATGAGCGGAACAGCTGTTAAAGTGACAGTCGGGAGCATATTGGCGAGCTCTTCGGGCTCTTCGCGTGGAGCCACAGACTACCTGCTGCAGTGGAAATGGGAGAAGAGAGCGAGCGTGAGAGAGAGAGAGAGAGAGAGAGAGAGAGAGAGCAGAATGAGAAAACATGAGACAGTGACAGAGAAAAAAAAAGACAGCAAGTGAAAAGCGAGCGGCGCAAAATGCGTTGCATCATTCAAACACCCGCTGTCTCAGCTGCAGCTAAATGAACACATTACATCCAGGACACACACACATACATACACACAGATACACGCACACACAGCTTCACATAACAACAGGTAGGGGCAATGCTGAATGTTGCTTCGCCGCATTAGGAGCATTAAACGCTGATGGGCCGGTTCCGTGGCGGCGGGGTTACCGCTCTCCTGGCAGTAACAATGTCACGCTCCGCCCGCCAAGCTCAACATCACACACCGTTCGCGAAACTGTCGCAAGTTTGGTTTCAGCTCGGCCTGGGAATCAGCCATGACAAACCAGTTGATTTTGTTTTTTTTTATAAGATACAAGCCTTAATGTGCTTCATTAGTCGAGGCCCCGGGGATTTATTTTCTCATTTACCACCCCCGATCTTAAATCTAAAAATTTGCATGGAGACTGTATGAAGGAGCAATTTGAGCAAACTTTGATCTTTTAATAAATACTTCAAGGTGGGTCAATTAATCTTAAGCTTGACAACTACAACATTTTTAAAGTATTTTCCCCGCCCAGTTTTGAGACGTCCTCAGTTAACCCCTTACGGGGCGCTCACTAATGCACTTGAAAGCAGAAAATTTTAGCTCTGAAAACTTAGAAAGGGGATATTTAAACATTCAACTTTCATCAAAGAGGGTTTACGATGACCGATAAAGAGTTTACAGACTGTTGAGTGAGAATTATTGAACACATCTTATGTACAAGATAAACAATGAGCAATCCAAGTGCTTTTCTACAGATTTCAGCACCATGGACAGCGACCAGAACCGTCTGGTCATAAACATCATTCCTTCATATCGAGGCTGTCGCTCTCAAACGCCGTTCGTTATTAGAGTTGTCCTGCTTACCAAAATACCCCACACGCTTTGCTTTTGAGATGGCCTATTTCACACAATCGAGCCCTTTAATGAGTCCTGCGGTTCGACTCCTTGATCATTCTTTTTCAGACAGAGAGAGACTGAGAGAGGCCAATAATTAAAGGAGCAGTCTGTGGTGACTACACACTCCCTTTCCTGGGAGTTACATGAAAGGACAGACACCACTTTCATGCTGATGTGTTCAAATGTTTCACAGTGAAGCCAAACATTAGTATTTAAACATAGAAATGAAGGAAATTTTCAAATTAAGGGAATAGAAAGTTTTGAAAAGTGATCATTGGATAGTTTTCTAGTAGTTCAAGGTCAGTTTTGGCCCACGGGCCTTATGTTTGACAGAGTGACTGAACTGCAACACTGGTTTGATCTGATTTAATTTCGTTTTCAACATTAATTCAGACCTTGTTCCAACAAACCAGAAGTCTGAAGAGCTAAAATCAAGGGAAAAGAACGACTAAAAATAAAGTGAAGAACTGTTCCACTTCTGAAATGCTGCTGGTGGGAACTGCAGGCGCACACGTCAAAATTCAAATTAAAACAACCTTGGTGCAGTTGAGTCTGCTCACAGGAAAGAAGAAAAAAGAAGAGAAATCGCATTATTTAGAGGCTCAAACCCCACAGAGACATCAATATCATACACTTCAGTGCTTGTTGAATTTATCTCAAGTCAAATCGTGATGGAAACCATATTATCGCTTATCTAACTGATATTGTGAGGCCCTAAAACTAAGCTTCTGGCTTCTGACACTGACTTAACCATTAAAAACAAACTAGTGAGGAAAATCGTAAGACTGAGCGATTTCTGAGAGTTTATCAAGATGTTGCCAGAAGATTTCTCTGAACAGATTCAGCAAACATTATACTGTTTTATGCGTTAATTACTAAGTTTTAATTAATTTTGTCACCTTTAGGCAAAACCCGGCTAGCTGTTTCCTGTCTTCACACTATGTTTAGTTAACTGCAGCCTGTAGCGGCTCATTTGGCGATAATGAAGCTGTCTTCTGAGCTAACTTATGGCGAGACGGCACATCAACTCTTTATCTGCGTATAATTAAACCAATATATTCCAAAAAATAGTCACATTTACATCCTAATTCCATGTCTGTGAGACTTTACTCCAACATCAACATGGTAACGCTTCCTCTGCTGCTTCATCCGTATCCCCAAACTTTGAAGTGAGACTGAAGCGAAACCAGCAGCATCAGTACGTCCACGTTCAACGCAGATCACCATTTATAAAACGTCTGAAGTCCTCTGGCTCGACCCGTCAGGGTATCCTAACAGGTCCCGGGCTCGGATCTCATCTCAGCATGACACCCGCTCTCGATGAATCCATTTATAATTCGATTCTGTCCCAATTAATTCATCAGTTTCTCTCCACTCTAAATGGAATTAGGTCAAAGCCACTTATACAGCCAAGCGCCCGCTATGATTAAAAACCCTGCTTTTTATAGGTTAGCCAGCTCTGATTCATCTGCTCACTCCACATTGTTTATTCAACACTTTTTCTATGGATTCAGGCTTTTTTTTTTCCCCCCTCTTGGCAGTGATGGAGTTAAAAAGCCGGCTGGGGATTCCCAGTCTTTAACCCTCTCTACAGCGACCATCATTCAGCGAGAATGCATCCACGCTTTTTTAATAAATAACTGTTAGAAATGTAAGTTCAAGCAAAGCGTCAGGGGGGCGGGGAGGAGCTGAAAAATCAGATCAGGGTAATGTGTGAACATCTCCTGACTGAACTGCGGCCCCGAGGTTATTAAAAGTTTCATGTCTCATTTTACACTGGCGCTCATTGAGGGTTTCCACGTTCACAAAAGAGGTGAGAAGCAGTGGCGCGCTGGCCCGAGCCCTGTGGCATCGGCACCCACACCTGAGCTGCTGCTATTCTTAATCATCTCTACAGTTAAGTCTTTTAGTCGCGCACTCCCACGAGGCTCTTTATGCGATGCTTCACAAAAAGCAGATTTCTTCCCCCACGAGGCAGCCGAAAACAAAGGCAGGAGGAGGTTTCCTCTGCTGAGACGCGAGAGGCTCGAAGATGAAGAGGGTGAGGCCCCGAGAACCAACCAAGTGAGCGTCTCCCACTTCTCCTTCCAGTCTGGTTCCATCTTCTCATCCCTGCCTCATACTTTCTCTTTTTGCTGCCCCTCTATTGTCCCCTCCTCTCTCTCTCTCCTGCTGTATCACATCACCTTCTGCAGGCCGCTTCATCTCTCCTGGGAATGCGCCGCTCTCTTCAGAAAGCGATAGCTTTTCTTGCGCCCTGTCCTCCTCATTCTCCCTCTTTCTACGCTCCCCTCTGAGTAGGTGTTTCGGAGAAGCATGCACGCCCTCCCTCTATATCCTCCTAATCTCCACCAACTCTCACTCTTTTGCAGGAACATCTTTTTTTTCTTTTGCAAGGATTCCATTCAAAGCGGCGCTCCTCCCACCCTCCATTCAGCATGTTAAAGGGCCTTCCCAGGCTGCATAAAAAATAAATTAATGCTGCATGAAATGCATCCATGCATGCAGATGACGTTCGTGCTCAAGGATTTCACACAATATGACAGAAAACTGGTTCTGCTTCTCCTTGATGTTGTCTGGAAGTGAAACACTTTGATTCCATTCCCTATGCCATTTAAAGTCTTTTTTTTTTTTTCTCTGATTGTCTTTGTGCACAGAAAATCCCTGCCAACACTGCCCAGAAACTAAAAGGGAGCTGTCGTCACCGTTAAAACACATGACTGTGTCGTGATTAAGTCGTGTGTCTGGAGATAAAACACAGCCTACAGGTTCAAAAATAAGACTATGGCAGATCAAAGTCAAGGGTGGATGCTCATTATGCAGCCCTATAGGCTTCACTCCGCACAGCAGTGGTGGTGTTCTGATTGCACCCTAATTAAGACGCTGCCATCCACAGTAAAAGCAGAGAAACACCGTTTCAATAATATCTGGAAGAGCAGATGCACGCTTATTAGGATATTTTATGTCTCCGGTTTTTTTTGCCCCCCTGCACATTGCACCCACGCAACATTGAGTTAATAAGTGTAACATACCTTTCTCCGTGCGCCACTACTGCAAAAAAAAAAAATCCATCCGAAAAGGGCATTAAAATCAATCAAGTAAACAGAAACACCAAGTGAGACAATAAACGAGGCAAACTGGGCAAAACCCACCGGAGGAATGCGGGGATGCCACAAAACGAGAGAAAACACCCACCGAGAACCTCTCTCTACCCCGAGAGGAGGCGAGGGAAACAAGTCGGGATTGGAGAAGATGTGTCATTTAAGATACCTGAGGAATTGGGAAATGAAATGTAGAAGGGAAGCTCAGGCTCCAGCCTCCCCCGCAGACTCCTCTGGGGTCCCTGTCCGCCTCGGGCAACTTCCTTGCGGAGCTCAGCAGTTTCACCCCCCCAACCTCAAAAAATCAAGAATAAAAAAAAAAAAAAAAAAAAAAAAAAACAATCGATCCTCCTGAAGTGCGATTAATTTCCCCAGAACAGAAAGAAGAAAAAAATGGATCTGAAGACAATTAGATCATCCGCGTGAAAAACAAAAATCTATGAGGCTGCAGCGCAAAAGTGCTCTGTCGTGACCAGCAGAGCGGATTTTACGCACACACACAAAAAAAACCGCAACTAACTCCGCGCCTGTTTAAGTAGACAATAGAAGCAGAATTGTCTGTCATGAAGTCGATATCTAAGAAGGAATTAGAGAAAGAGAGAGAGAGGGGAGGGAAAGGAGGAGGGGAGGAGGGGGGGGCACAGCGGAGGAATTCATCAGTCATGATCAATAACGCGGCCGGAACCCACCTGGTGTTGCTCCACGCTCTTCCCTCGGCGCTCCGCGCTTTTGCGCATTTGAAGCCGCTCCGTGAAGTCCGCCCGTGCCGCTCCGCCGGACGCACGCGCGCTCTCTCCCCTCTCCCTCTCTCTCTCTCTCTCTCTCTTTCTCCGGTGCGCCCGCCGGTCGTCGGTGCTGAAAGGGACGGCGCGCGTGAGCGAGGCGGGAAAAAAGCCGCCCCTGCGCTGGGAGCATACGCGTCTCAGGCGCCGCGGCTGCTGCACCAAATCATCGTCTAATTGCGCCGCTGTCGTCCCGCAGCGTCCGGCCGTTCAATCAACTTTATCACTAATCGATCGGATCGATGGCTTCCACAGAGGAGGGCTTTGCTTATCTGAACACATTAATAAGTCATCAAAATATGCTCACACAGGCGTTGCGCCACACTCCTTAATTGCCTCAACTTCAATCCATTTTTACTGAGCCCATTGATTCCCCCCCCCCCCCCCCCCCACCACCACCACCACCCTCACTGGCTCTTTGTGATGAATGGAATTAAATAAATGAACCGCGTCCCATCTGCTGTGTAATAACAATTTGATAAGCCGTGCAGAGTCACGAATAAAAGAAGGAAAAAAAAAAATAAAGCAGGCAGTGGAAACACACCCGGGTGTTCTCTCGTTGTGACAGTGCGGAAGATGTGCGCAACATGTTCAATTCCAGGCTGCTGCCGCGGACGAGGGGCCGTGGAGAGACGCGGGGCAATGGCGCCATCTGGTGGCGGGAGATGCGCTAATGCACCCTCAGGGGGGTGAAAAGGACAGGTGAGGGTCTTCAGACTGGATAGAAAGTGTCACTACATGTTGCTCTGTTCCCAGTTCGATCAGAAGGAAAATACTTTGTGAATTGAGGTCAGGATTTGTTGCATCCAGTGAGATTCGGGCTGGATCTGTATGTGTTATATAGGAAACAACTCTAAAAGATGATTCCTATGTGTATACATCAGGGTTTTTACATCATTTACGACATTTTTTAAGTGTGATGCGAAGCAGGGACTAATTAATTTATCATCTTTGTCCTAATTACTTATTTTAAGGTGATAATTATGAGAATCGGTTGAGCAAAGTGATAAATAATTTTAATTCCTGTTTTGGTAATGGAGAAGTGAAAAATACAGACATAAGTAGAATATGATAGTGTAATTTTATCCTAGCAGTCTACCAATGCTGGAAGTCATAAATAACCACTTTTAGAGAAATTAAAACTTTGGGTTTTTGAACTTTAAGGCTTTTTTCCCACTTCAATTTATTATGCAAATATTTTAATATGCATTCTTGTAATAAATCAGTGTATTCTTTAAACATTGTTTATGAATTTATGACTTACTTGTAACCGAATGTCTGTGGTTTCATTTAATTTTTCTTTTGTTTTTCTAAGTTGACCAAACTGAATACTTAAAAGTTTTTTTCTAATCACTTCTTAAGTGTCTAGCTCCATGACTTGAGTGAAAGTATTGAATATTAGTCCAATACTGTTCAAATTCAAAGGTCAAATTTTTACTTAAAGTACTGGAGTTTTTGAAAATTTAAAAAAAAACTTTTTAAAAAAAGTTTTTGAAAATTCTTCAGAAATAAAAGTACACTTTTGTTCAAATGTCAAACACTGTTGCCACAAAGAATTAAAGCTACCAAATCACTGAAACTATCTCCTGAATATCTACCGGTATCTGGAACTCAACACGTTCACACGGTGTTATCTTACCTCGACATGTTTTCTGTAGGAGGGGATGAAGTTTGAGCAAACAAAGCAAACATTTAAAACAAATCATTCTTAACGAGAAACCAATTTTCTAACATTTTTGCTCCACCTTGTCTTTTTGCAATAATGGACCTGTCTGGTTCAGGTACGGCAACTCTACTGGGACAAATCACACATCAGTTTTATATTTTAGAAGAAAAATAAATTCCATCTGCTACATTAAAGAAAACTCAAGTAAAATTACTTTGCTATTGTCCATCCCTGCTTTTACCCGACTAATAGTAGCTGAATTTGTTATTGACTGAATTGAAAAATTGTATTTGAGGACAGTTCCGTGTTTTTTCCACCTCTACTGTCCACAGTGAGAAGTTAGCTGGATGGGTTTGAGGTACAATTCCTCTGACAGCACCTCCTTCCTGCTGCAGCTATTCATTTCTGGCTGATGGAAGTTACATTCATTAAACTTTTTTTTTTCTTTCTCAACATGAACAGTCGTGCAGTAGAGATGTGGGTGTCGTCTGACGCCAAAGGAACTTTCAGCACTTCGTATCTACATTGCAGGAATCGGTGTTTTCAATCATCTGTATTGATTTGTCTTTGTGCCATGATTGTCGATTTGTCCTGGTATGCATGTTGTCAAGAGTCACGACTCATAAAAGTCTCTTGTTCAATCAGATTCCTCCATCAGAGCTGACTTTTTCTGTACTTCTCATGTTTCTGAAGAACATCTGGAGTGGGTTTTTAATAATGGATCATTACACTCTTAATGTTTCATATTCTATGTCATTTTCTTCTTTTCACTCTCTTTAAATTAAGAACAATACATCAGAAACTTTCAGC